>NC_060139.1:797017692-797329192 GCF_021461385.2 Schistocerca piceifrons | reverse complement strand
AAAGGACTGCTTCCATCCTTTTTTTTACATGACTGTCCACAGCTTGGTGAGTCTTCAATTTTGTTAGGAGTATTCTACCCCTATGTTTGTACATGTTTGGCTGCACATGTTTGTTTACACAGCAAACTATAGTGCAGCAGCCAGTAACAGAATTGTGTTGCAGTCAATCTTTGGATTAGTTAACTGTTTTGCTTACTTATGTATATTAACTATATGTACATCCAAAACAGAAGGAAAGGCAGCATTGGAAGTAAATTTTTAATCTTCTTTGTTGCAGATCAATTTCACCTATTGTGTAGCTGTCTTCAGTGCATTATATCTAAGTCATGATGACTCATCATAAATGTAACAACACTTGGTACCACTTCATATGACAGATTACAGCTAGCTAAAACTGATCTGCAATAAACATATTAAAAATATGACTGATGCTGCCATTCCTACTATCTTGGATCTCATTAACATGGTCATGGAGCACGCTGTTTCTGATGAAAACATACCTGATTTGCATATAGTGTTGGCTTAAGCTGCCAAGTCAGCAAAAGTAGCCACAACACAGTTTAATTGTACCAAAAGGAAAATTCACAAGAGAAAAGTAAAATATCACAAAGAGGCAGAATGACTAGCCAGTACTTACCTTTAGTGGGGGAAATTCGTGTACTGCCAATAAACACTTTAAAGTGGAAAGAAACTATTCCTAAATTTCTCAGTGAGGAAAGAGGGATACACGGGAAGAAGAGCAAGTCATACCGACCCCAGTGTGAGAGAGACTTACCTACTGTGAAGGTGACGGGAAACAAGGATGGAAATTGGGAGCAGGGGGTGAGGGTGTTATCAGAATAGTTTTTTCACTGTGAAATGTCTGTATCAGCATTATTTGAATTTTGTCTCCTGGCAGTAAATATTGATCTGCCATTCTGTCTCTCTCTAATTTTATATTAAGGAACACACATTTTCATTAACTTGCCATCAGCCGTAAAAAAATTAACTATTGGTAACGTTCAATTTAAGAGGAGCCTGAACGACTAATTGGTGGCCAACTCCCACTCCATTGACAAATTTCTTAATAAAACCACATGCTGTGCATATATTATTAATAATGTCAAATAATGTGAGTATTATGAAAAATCAGATTTCAGTTACATAAGCACATCAGTGTATTGTACAACATTTACACGTTTTGTAACAAGTTTGTTATTACCTTCTAAACTGAAGATTTCTTTGACTTATTCCACATCTACTAGGCTCATTTCACTTGGGATCTGTGGAAGGTACATTAGCATATATTTTTTTCTTTGTGAATGCAAATTGTGTATCCTTGTTTCCAGACATATTCTACATCCTTGAGGATCTCCTCATTATGGATACAAGAATGAAAAGTACATCTAATCTAATCTAATCTAATAGAAATATTAGAATTATATAAACATAGCCTTTGTCTGTTTACCTTTTACATCAGATTCAGTCACTGCAAGCATATGGAAAACATTATACCTCTGTGTTAAATTTGCTACAACTGAATGCACTGCCTCTGATTCCTCAAAGGATTGGATGTTCCAATTCCTACCCCCTTTTCTTATTTTCATCTTTTCCACTGCACTAAAATATTATGTTTTGAAATTGCACACTAGTGCACTGCATTACAGGACGAATCAGAAAACCGTGGACACACTGTGTTAAACTACTTTTTATGTCCCTACTTCCACTCAATTAATAATAAATTACAGAATTTAAGTAGCATCAAAGACTCGAACAAAGTAAAGTTCTCCAATTAATGCAACACATCATAATATATAATGAATGTGGCAGGGCTTATATTAAAAATTATATAAATACAGTTAGAATAATGTGCTCTGCAGGAAAGGAATCTCCATGAAGAGTATTCATTTCACACAAATAAGTGAACAATTGAAATTTTCATGAGAAAGAATACACTGCCCAGTAGAACCAAGAGGCCCTGTTAACCATCTAAAAATATTACGAATTTCACAATATCATGTACTGTATAGAAGCAGAAGTAAGAAAACAGGCAATCTACAACCAAAGCAAAAAGCTGGCTGGTAAATAAACTGCCATCCTATGGCCACATTTTACCTTTCAGCTACAATAGAATCACTTTAGCTTCATGGTGATGGTGAAGGTAGTAGTGATTACTGGTTTGCGACAACAGAATGGATATTCGTGCACATTTTCTATTCTATTTGTGGAAGAAATAACACAGTTACACAGTCTCATCCTTCATGTCAGTAAATATCACTAATAGAAATTCCTGGATGGAAACAACAAACAAAAATGAGATGCAATTTGTAGTGAAGACAAGGAATCATTGTAAAATAAATGAGTGCGAGTCGACTGCTATATGGTTTAAAGGAGGTGGAGTCTGCAGCAAAATTAAAGTCTTTTTATTATAGAAGCTGAAATATAGTACCTCTCCTTTCTTTATATCCTATCAGATTTTTTTCAAAATGAGAAAATTAAAAAAATCTTATCAGTCTTCACATTGGTACCCTGGGATGCTCTCTGTGTGTGGAACTTCTGGACATCTCTGTGAGCGGCAGTGCAGTACTGGGCCACGTGGTCTCTAGCACAGATGACTTAGTTTTAGTAAAAGATATCCATGATAGTTCCAACTTAAGGAAAGAGAAAAGTGAGTTCTTTCCATGGTATTGTGGACCTTTTAAATTGGTAGGAATACCACATCCTAAAGCACTGCTCTGGTTGATACAGCTAAAGGCCACGAAAAGGGACTATACAACGTTGATAAGGTTAAGAAATTTACATCCCCAGGAGATTGCACACTTTCCCACCGGAAGTCTGAGTTAATGGCTTCGGTATTTCTTCTTTCGTTTTCTCCGAAGCCATTCCTTGCCCTTAAGCTATTCTGTATTCTGTACCTCTTACTACTCTATCTTTTTTAATAACTACACTGTAAAAGCAAAAATATAACTGGAATTATTTTTTTAGGTATTAATAGTACATAGTTTGTTTCTTACAGAAAAACATACATGCATATTATATTGTTCTGTATAATTATATGTAAAAAAACAAAGATGCTGTAACTTACCAAACGAGAAAGTGTTGGTATGTAGATAGACACAATAAAAAACACAAAAACACACACACACACACACACACACACACAAATATTCAAGCTTTTGCAACCAAAGATTGCTTCATCAGGAAAGAGGGAAGGAGAGGGAAAGACGAAAGGATATGGGTTTACAAGGGGAGGGTAAGGAGTCATTCCAATCCCGGGAGCAGAAAGACTTACCTTGGGGGGAAAAAAGACAGGTATACACTCGCGCACACACACCCAGATCCAACCGCACATACACAGACACAAGCAGACATTTGTAAAGGCAAAGAGTTTGGGCAGAGATGTCAGTCGACGCGGAAGTACAGAGGCAAAGATGTTGAAAGACAGGTGAGGTATGAGCGGCGGCAAATTGAAATTAGCGGAGATTGAGGCCTGGCGGATAACGAGAAGAGAGGATATATTGAAGGGCAAGTTCCAATCTCTGGAGTTCTGATAGGTTGGTGTCAGTGGGAAGTATCCAGATAACCCCGATGGTGTAACACTGTGCCAAGATGTGCTGGCCGTGTACCAAGGCATGTTTAGCCACAAGGTGATCCTCATTATCAACAAACACCGTCTGCCTGTGTCCTTTCATGTGAATGGACAGTTTGTTGCTGGTCATTCCCACATAGAAGGCTTCACAGTGTAGGCATGTCAGTTGGTAAATCACGTGGGTGCTTTCACACTTAGATCTGCCTTTGATCGTGTGCACCTTCCGGGTCATAGGCAGGTCAGTTGGTAAATCATGTGGGTGCTTTCACACGTGGCTCTGCCTTTGATCGTGTACACCTTCCGGGTTACAGGACTGGAGTAGGTGGTGGTGGTGGGAGGGTGCATGGGACAGGTTTTACACCGGGGGCAGTTACAGGGGTAGGAGCCAGAGGGTAGGGAAGGTGGTCTGGGGATTTCATAGGGATGAATCAACAGGTTACGAAGGTTAGGTGGATGGCGGAAAGACACTCTTGGTGGAGTGGGGACGATTTCATGAAGGATGAATCTCATTTCAGGGCAGGATTTGAGGAAGTCGTATCCCTGCTGGAGAGTGCCACATTCAGAGTGTGATCCAGTCCCGGAAAGTATCCTGTCACAAGTGGGCACTTTTGGGGTACTTCTGTGGGAGGCTCTGGGTTTGAGGGGATGAGGAAGTGGCTCTAGCTATTTGCTTCTGTACCAGATCGGGAGGGTAGCTGCGGGATGCGAAAGCTGTTTTCAGGTTATTGGTGTAATGGTTCAGGGATTCAGGAGTGGAGCAGATTCGTTTGCCACGAAGACCTAAGCTGTAGGGAAGGGACCATTTGATATGGAATGGGTGGCAGCTGTCATAATGGAGGTACTGTTGCTTGTTAGTGGGTTTGATGTGGACAGATGTGTGAAGCTGTCCATTGGACATATGGAGGTCAACGTCGAGGAAAGTGGCGTGGGATTTGGAGTAGGACCAGGTGAATCTGATGGAACCAAAGGAGTTGAGGTTGGAGAGGAAATTCTGGAGTAGTTCTTCACTGTCAGTCCAGATCATGATGTCATCAATAAATCTGTACCAAACTATGGGTTGGCACGCTTCGGTGACCAAGAAGGCTTCCTCTAAGCGACCCATAAATAGGTTGGCGTACGAGGGGGCCATCCTGGTACACATGGCTGTTCCCTTTAATTGTTGGTATGTCTGGCCTTCAAAAGTGAAGAAGTAGTGGGTTAGGTTGAAGCTGGCTAAGGTAATGAGGAAAGAGGTTTTAGGTAGGGTAGCAGGTGATAGGCGTGAAAGGAAGTGCTCCATCGCAGCGAGGACCTGGATGTGCGGGATATTTGTGTATAAGGAAATAGCATCAATGGTTACAAGGATGGTTTCCAGGGGTAACAGATTGGGTAAGGATTCCAGGTGTTCAAGAAAGTGGTTGGTGTCTTTGATGAAGGATGGGAGACTGCATGTAATGGGTTGAAGGTGTTGATCTACGTAGGCAAAGATACGTTCTGTGGGGGCTTGGTAACCAGCTACAATGGGGCAGCCGGGATGTTTGGGTTTGTGAATTTTAGGAAATAGATAGAAGGTAGGGGTGCGGGGTGTCGGTGGGGTCAGGAGGTTGATGGAGTCAGGTGAAAGGTTTTGTAGGGAGCCTAAGGTTCTGAGGATTCCTTGAAGCTCCGCCTGGAAATCAGGAATGGGATTACTTTGGCAAACTTTGTATGTGGTGTTGTCTGAAAGCTGACACTGTCCCTCGGCCACATACTCCCGGCAATCAAGTACCATGGTCGTGGAACTCTTGTCAGCTGGAAGAATGACGATGGATCGGTCAGCCTTCAGATCACGGATAGCCTGGGCTTCAGCAGTGGTGATGTTGGGAGTAGGATTAAGGTTTTTTAAGAAGGATTGAGAAACAAGGCTGGAAGTCAGAAATTCCTGGAAGGTTTGGAGAGGGTGATTTTGAGGAAGAGGAGGTGGGTCCCGCTGTGACGGAGGACGGAACTGTTCCAGGCAGGGTTCAATTTGGATAGTGTATTGGGGAGTTGGATCATTAGGAGTAGGATTAGGATTATTTTTCTTCGTGGCAAAGTGATATTTCCAGCAGAGACTACAAGTGTAGGACAGTAAATCTTTGACGAGGGCTGTTTGGTTGAATCTGGGAGTAGGGCTGAAGGTGAGGCCTTTGGATAGGATAGAGGTTTCAGATTGGGAGAGAGGTTTGGAGGAAAAGTTAACTACTGAATTGGGGTGTTGTGGTTCCAGATTGTTGTGTTGATTAGAATTTTGAGGTTTCGGGGGGAGTGGAGCTTGAAGTGGGAGATTGAGTAGATGGGAAAGACTGGGTCTGTGTGCAATGAGAGGAGGTTGAGGTTTGT
Organism: Schistocerca piceifrons; assembly: GCF_021461385.2. NCBI lineage: Eukaryota > Metazoa > Arthropoda > Insecta > Orthoptera > Acrididae > Schistocerca > Schistocerca piceifrons. The sequence goes on along the minus strand of NC_060139.1, from coordinate 797,323,284 downwards.
TGGAAAGGTTGTGGAGGGTGAGTGAGTTGCCTTTCCGGAGGTGGGAAACCAGAAGATTAGATGGTTTTTTGAGGTGAAGTGTGGCATGCGGTTCTAATTTGCGGTTGGCCTGTAAGAGGATGCTCTGAACAGCTGGTGTGGATGTGGAAGAGGAAAGATTAGGGATAGGAGTTGACAGGTGGGTTCACTGGCTGAGTTGATGTGTAGGTGAAGGATTAGGCGGGTGAGGGCTATGGATTGCTCAGTTTGGAACTGGTATAGGGACTGGTGGAAAGAAGGGTTACAGCCAGAGATGGGAACTTTAAGTGTGAGGCCTTTGGGGCTAATGCCAAATGTCAGACAAGCCTGAGTAAATAAAATATGGGAGCGTAATCTGGCTAGGGCGAAGGCATGTTTGGGGAGGGAATGTAAATAAAACTTAATGGGGTTTTGTGGGGACGTTGTGAGGGTGACATGGTATTTAGAAGGTGGAAAGTGTAACACGAAGCTAAAATGAAAATGAAAATAAAAATAAAAGTATATGGGGAGAGATGGGGTGAACTAGAAAGCAACTGGAGTTCTGGTGTGAAATAAGTCGAAAAAGTGTTGGTTAAAGCTGAGCTACATTGATCCTGTGGTGAACATAGGTTGGTAAACAATGATGTGCAGAAAGGTTAGGGAGTTGTATTGCCTCCGAAACACGTTAAAGGGTGGAGAAATTAGGGAAAATTTCGAAAAAACTGCGTGTAAATGTATTAAAAGGACTGTTTATGTGGTGGCAGATTATGAAAATGAGGCTAACAATTGTCTGACAAAGAAATAATAACGTTAAAACCTGTGGGAAGCTGCTAAAAAATTATCGGTGATGTGGGAAAAACAGGAATGGAAATAAAGCGAAAGTTGTTAGAACTAGCCGAAATGGTTGTTTAATAGGTGAAAGGAACTGAAGCTGTGAAACAGTATTCACGAGGTTACACAAGAATTGTTTCTATGCTGGGAATGGTGGATTTTACAACAGGGGTAGTGTTGAAAGTGGTAAAAAATTATTTTTTTTTTGTTATGGTATGGAAGTAAGTTACGTATTACTGAGTGTAATAGGCAGGATAAAATTGTATGGTAGATTACGGTAAAAAAGGAAGGTAAATACAAAGTGAAACTACTTGCTCAAACAAAAAGAGAAAGTAAGATGACAGAAAAGATTTCGAATTGCAACAGTGACAATAACAAACGTAATTGTTGGGTTCAAATTAATGATATGAATATAATAGAGGGAAACATTCCACGTGGGAAAAATATATATAAAAAAACAAAAATGCTGTACCTTACCAAACAAGAAAGCGCTGGTATGTTGATAGACACAATAAAAAACACACACAAATATTCAAGCTTTCGCAACCCAAGGTTGCTTCATCAGGAAAGAGGGAAGGAGAGGGAAAGACAAAAGGATGTGGGTTTTAAGGGAAAGGGTAAGGAGTCATTCAAATCCCGGGAGCGGAAAGACTTCTGTACAATTACAATTTTATATTTTTTTAAGAGGAACAATATAAAATGATATGGTTTCTACTGGTTTCATACGGGAGATTCTTTACAGGTAGATGGTGGAGATCACAACAGAAAGACCGACTTTTGATGGTGGCAACTGATGATTAATTAAGTTCCCCGTACCCCCCTTCTTCCCATGTTGTTGTTCTTTCTCTCCACACTTGCAATAGAGATTTGCTAAGGTCAGTTTCGAGGGTCTGTGACAGTAAAGTTGTGACAAGTCCATTCTGCATGAAATGCTGAACAACTTCTCCCTCCCGCTTCACAACGAATGACTTTAGCATAAGCAGGAATTTCTTAGGGTAGGTGGTGGTAAGAGATTCTGTCTTTCACGGCTACCTTCTTTCCTTCTTCGAACTTAATATATCTGTTCATTACTTCCCTTTCTTCCTTCTCTGCCAGGTGTACCAGTTCTGTTTCCCTCTATACATATTCATATGTTTGTATCAGTGAAACCCTTCTCTTTTCCACATATTTCTATCACAACCTGTTGTCACAGGATGGCTGAGCGGAGCAATGCATGTGTGACAATATGACATGGAGAAGTGGACGCAATTATCACGCCATACATACACTGTGTATGACATCAGTACACTGCATGTTAGGCATGTCACACATTGTGGGGGACGGTAAAGGGGGAAAGCCCTTGCATGCAGCACAACAGTATGAAATATGACGTGCAAATGTGAGTGTAATGAGAAGACGATAACAATGTCATCTAGTGAGAAATCAATTAATGGTTAACACAGTTGTGTGATAAGTAAAATAAGATCATTTTAGCAGCAGATATGAAAATTAGGCTACATTTAAGTAACGTAACATTCGAACAGTGTCAGAAGATAGACAATATTTAATCACACAGATATATATTATAATGTAAATGTTTTACAAAATAAGCAACAACAGAGAAAAGAAAATATAATTATCTCTACTACCCTAGCAGGTTTTGTCATCAAATATACAATCCGGATGAAAATGTCAATTTCAGTCCTTACTTAGGATGCCTTGTGGAATTTTTAATAATGAAGTGAGCTATATGTGTTGGCTTGGAATAATTTTAAGTACAAACATAACAGTAGATCTAAATGATCCTAAGAAAAAAGAAATGAACTTGGAAATATCTTTACCTAAAGCTGTACACTAATGCAGATGTGTTTTCGTTTAGTGCAAATATGTGGGTAAAAGCAATTTTGTATAGGAAGTATGGTGCGGTATGCTTTAAAACTGAGATAAAGGCAAGCCAGAAGTGAAGGACCCCCTTTCTGTCAGGATGTGAGAAATGAAACTAAGGTATTGAGCAGACAGATTTTATATATGAAGTATATCCAGCATTAGGTAAACTGAGGAAGCTGAAATGGGTAGGCACCTATAGAGAAGCTATCCAACACCTAAGGTCAGGTACATTCAAGAAGGAATGGCCTGCACCGTATTTTCTGCAGAGGAGTCTGGGGATGGGTATACCAAAAAGAGGTGCCTAGTCCTTTGGTTAGATGAATCCACAGGGGGATAACCTGAACCATTTTTCGTAGGAAATGAATAGGGGACACTTTTCATCTGAAAGGAAGAATGGGTGTACAGTACTTGCTCAAAGAAAAGGTTGAATTCAATTATTAAAGTTGGGATGACATGTTAAGTGACAACTGGTCACTTTGTCGAAGAGGGTATCCAAACTAGTTAGTGGCAAACAAATTTACTCAGGAACCAATGTGTGGTAATATTCATTCCATGTATGTTGACATTTTCAAATCTGAGATTTGGATGGTTAAGGATGAAGCTAAGTATATCATATCACTAATGTTAAACCACTGCTGTAGCCTAACAATTTATTTCAGTTTAAATGAAGAAAACACATCACACGCTCTTATAACCTAAAAGCACAATTATTGTTTCAGAGTGTGTAACAAACAAGCCTGAACACAATGGTGTGGTCCACTACTGGAGAAATAATTCATGCTAACTCTTCGAGACCAAATAAATAATCACGCAAGAACATTTAAAGAAAACATTCACTATATTTATCAAGGAAAACTGAAATGGATTACAAATTGTAATTAATCAAATATGTGACACTTAATTGTAAAGAGTGTGTTAAAGGAGTTTTACATGACATCTTTCTCTCAGTACGGGAATCTGTAATGTAACACGAGTTATTCATGAGAATGATACATGTTCCACAGAGAACCCTCATACTGAGGGAAGGTGGTTGTGTCTTTCATAAATGTTTTATGTAGCATGTAAAATATACTGTGTGTGCCCTGATCTGTGATCTGTGCAGATGGTGCAACTGCAGTGACGTGACAAGAGGGATAAGGTGCAGCATGGTGAGTGTAGTAACGCTTGCTGAACATGCATTTATTCTTTGACAATTTCCCTTGAAGATGTCATGAACATCTCAGAGAAAATGGCCATATTACAATGTAAAAACTCAAGCCACATGAAGACTGTAAATCTTAGATCTGAAGTTGAGTTTGGTGTGGTCAGATGTACTGAATAATGTATCTGAAGTTATGAGTCATTGATAATTAGATCTTTCTTCACAATTAATGTACACAGCTGAAACAATACAGGTGATTACACAGGCCAACGAAAAAAATTTACTTTGATAGCTGATATTGATAGACTTTTATGAGCTGAATCCAAATCTAGCCTTATGTGTGTTTTTTGTATAACCCATTGTTTTCAAGCAATATGCTTTTTATTATATAGTATAAAAATCCTATGCTATACGGTAAATGGGGAAATTAATGAAACGCTTTGTTACAACATAAGCATGATTTGTATTTACAGTAAGCTACTTAAAACAATGATGTGTGTTAATAAAGGTTTCACTTGTCAGCTGGAATTGATTTGTATTTTCTTTCTTTTTAAAAAAAGCTTCTTGTGTAGCTTTTTCTATGATGAGTTGCTTGCTGAACTTCTCGGTGAAGTGACCAACAGTAGTCCCCCATCATGTTGGTGTTCCAGTAGTTCATCTAAATCAGATTGTACATCATCAGAAAATACTTCTGTTGGAATAGAATTTAAATCATCTCGTGGTTCAGGAACCGGCAAATCTACAACATGCCCTACTGGTTGGATGGCGGAGGGAAGGTTAGGGTAGCTTATTATCTTCTTGTTTTTCGAATTATGACCAGTAATATCAACACTGCAAAAGTAGCAATCATCAGAATGATTTCTTGGCTCCCTCCATATCATAGGAACAGCAAATCTAAAGGCTTTATTTCTTCTTTTTGGACCCTTTTCTCAGATCTTCAACACACACATAACATACCTTATGCGGCACCCTAGATTTATATTGATCACCAAGTTTAGATCCAAAGTATGACAAATACACCTTTTTCACAAAGTCTGTAATGTTTCTTTGGTGTTTTTTAATAACCATGATTAGACACTGTACTGAGCACATGTACAGGGAACGGGAAAGTGAGTTTAGGTTAACAGTAAACAAAACACCATCTGCTAACACAAAAATAGAAGCGACCTTTTTTGCCAGCAAATGCACGGTTGTAGTACAGGCTAACAAGACCACGAGAACAAAACAAAAAGTTGACAGTGTTTGAAAAAGGACAGTTAAAGGCAACTTAGGTAACATCAAACTGACAGATCTGTCATGCAGTGTTCCCTGCTCGTGGTGTAACAGTCAGGTCACCATACACAAACTTAGAGGGAAAACACCGCAAGTTATTTTGCTACTTAGGTAGCAGAATTCCTCAACTTCATCTACTTCTTGATCCCCCATTCTGATTTTAAGTTTCTCCCTGTTCTCTTATCTGCTACTTCTCATTATTTTTTTCTTTCTTCTGTTTACTCTCATTTCACAGCCTATACTCACTAGACTGCTCATTCCACTCAATAGATCCTGTAATTCTTCTTCACTTTCACTGATGATAGCAATGTCAGTACTTTGTACACATTCAATTTTTTCTAACTTGCTATGACAATTTGTGCAAAAAACTAGCAACACCAAAACAACAGTTTCAAACACCAAAAAAAGTTCATATTTCTTAAGTATGTTCTAGGGACGAAATTTTTACCAAGCTGTTGACATGTAAAACTGACAGTGGCAACATGACTTTTTTATGGGAAGCAATCTAAAACCAAAGGTTATATTTTTTACTAACACTTGTTTTGAACAGCAGTGCTGCTGACAAGATGACTATTGTGTTTACTATGATTTATATATGTTTGACAATGCCACTATGGCTCCAGTATATTTGGACATGTTTTTATAAAAAAAGATATGAGTCATCATATTTACAACGCACAAATTCACAAGTACGTCAGTAATACTTTTCATTACGGTCTATTTTCTTGTTTTAAGATGTATCTGCTAGTTGTATGTGTATATTTTACTGCAGATCTGAAGCTGGTCATTATAGACAGAAACCAGTAGACTGAGGACGATAGATGTGAAGTGAAGGAAACTTGTTTCACTAGTTTACATGAGTTATTAGTTCACACCTTCCCTACTATCCCCTTCAATATTGTACTTCTAAATAATATGCACACTGTGTTACACTTTTATTTGCCAATAACTGAAAGCATAAAATTTGCCAATAGTTGAAATCATCAAGTTGTTGTTGTTGTGGTCTTCAGTCCTGAGACTGGTTTGATGCAGCTCTCCATGCTACTCTTTCTTGTGCAAGCTTCATCATCTCCCAGTACCTACTGAAGCCTACATCCTCCTAAATCTGCTTAGTGTATTCATCTCTTGGTCTCCCTTTACGATTTTTACCCTCCACGCTGCCCTCCAATACTAAATTGGTGATCCCTCGATGTCTCAGAACATGTCCTACAAACCAATCCCTTCTTCTAGTCAAGTTCTACCACAAGCTCCTCTTCTCCCCAATTCTACTCAATACCTCCTGATTAGTTATGTGATCTACCTATCTAATCTTCAGCATTCTTCAGCATCATCAGAAGGGTATGTATAAAGAAACAGACATGTTTTTAGAAAGAGGGCAATGCTGGGTTAGGGGCAGAAGTTATAGAGTCTGTATTTAATGAAGGCTATGTGCCCATTCTTTTGCGACCACTGTATATCTCATGTAGAGATCAAAGGAGGAGGAGGAGGAGGAGGAGGAGAGAGGCATACAGATAGTCATTTTTCCCTTGTTCAGTACACAAAATGGAACAGAAGAGAAAGATGCTAACATTAGTATGCATTACCTTTGTCAGTGCTCTGTACAATGGCTTGCCTTAATGTAGATGTAGGTATAGATAGATGTAGATGTATTGATGCAGATGTAGATGTTAATCACAGGTAAACCTGAGTTGCAGGAAATATAACACAAACACAAAAAAGGAGTAGATACAATTTTGTTCTATGGTACCTTACTCACCTCCTTTCTCTAGTCATTCATTCATCAACAAATGAAGCCTTTGATTTAACAGTCCAGCTATTGAATATTAGATCTAGTTGACACTTCATTTTTATTTCTAAACAAACAGTATCAACAACTTAAGTTTCATCTACGGATAATCATATCAAAGAACCAAATTTCTTTATAGCGTAAAATAAAAGTACTTCCCAATTTATTACTCTCAAACAGCAATTAATGGGAATTTTTATAAGGAATACAGACTGTCAAAATACCTTTCTAGTTCTTATTTTCAGTGCAAGTGTGGATGCAGGCTCTAAAAGCAACAGGTTGTTAATGGGAGGAACTACTTCACCTTTCCCATGATAAACCAACTGTAAAAATCCTGATACAATTAATTCCAACAACCTAAACACCAGGCGAATAGCTGCTCTTTGTAATCTTCTTGCGACTTCAGACATCTGAAACATATAAAAAAAAAAACAACTTTCCACTTACTAATCAATAAAAAGTTAAGTACATACTGCCCCATCTTGCCCTGCTGCACCCCACTTCACGAAAAGTTAACACACACACACACACACACACACACACACACACACACACACACACACACACACACACATTTTCAATAGATCACACATGGTATGAAATACTGCGGGGTATGAAATGAATTGGATACAAAAAATGTAGTAACACATCTTGTCCAACAATGGCAAGTGGCAAGAATTAGTAGATTCAAACATAATGCTGGTGCTCTCTCTTAGGTTTTCTCGGAGTGACTGATTGATAGTGAACTTCCAAGTGTTCAGCTGAGTTGTGCCATTTCCTGCACAATATTCGGATGACCAACCCAGTCATCTTCTTCAGGTGCTGAGAGCTTTGCTGCTATGTGTACTCGCTGCCTGGCTCGAGTCAAGGCAGTGAGTAAACATAATAGCAAAAAAAACACCTAAAGAAGATGGCTGGTTCAGTTGTCAAAATATTGAGCAGAAAATGGAAAAACTCAGCTGAACACCTGGAAGCTCACTATTAACGAAGTTGGTGCCTTCAGAATAGGTGACATGATTATAATTTAGCTGTTCTTGTATAATTTTCTTTACAGGTATGAGGATGAATAGCAGCTTTTATGTGCTGTGTTACACTTCCCACAAATGTCAAAAATGTTACTTTCAGAAAAACTTTTATGTCAAGTTGCCCAGAATTCTTTAATATAGTAAGTCCTTCTCATGTATTTACCAACTTAAGTTGTGACTATCTGTATGAGTGTTCCTGTAGGTATTGCATAATATTCTGTATAAAATAGCCTGGCCTAAATGACAACAGTAAACAAGAAACTTACACAATGCTTTTATGGTCTGGACTCTATCTTCCTTAAATGTATCATACTGCACTTATAATATCTGATCAGGACTGGAAAAAACATCATTCATGTACAAGCAAAATGGATAAGAAGGTGCACACAAGCTGATCTGTGTATAAACATTACAAAACTATTACTCAGAGCTACTTTAGAACACTGTAAACAAACAGCAGTGAATGTCAAAACACTTATGTTATTTGCAGCAATGAACACACAATGCATTGTAGGCCTACTAAAAAATATTTCCGTTAACACAGATTTTTGACACACAAGTCTTACATTTGTTATTACCTTACTTTCTGTAAATGTTTTTTGCTCACACAAGAATATTCCCTTTAATAATTATGTACCTCCTCAACATATGTGAGTTTCATTGATGAAACTGTACTTCAGTTTAAATCGCATCACAAAAACAACAAACCCCACAGGTGTAACAACTTTCATGAATGTGTATTCCGGTTTCCTTTTTAATGGTACAGGATATTACACGCACAGATTCCACTGATCAGAGTCCATTCATTAGATAACAGATAGAATAAGTTGAAACTGGGTGTAATCTGAAGCAAAGGTTACAGAAGCTAATCTTAAAGGGCTCATATAAGAATGACAGCTGATTGTATTTGACCTTGAGTAGTATCAGTAGCAGGTGATATGACAGTGATTCATTGCAAAAGAAGCATTCCTATTTTACCTTTAAATTATGTACAGGAGTTGGATGGCAGCATTCTAGTGTCTATCATTACACATGAAAACTGACTCCTACCCAAATTTCACAACACGTGGGTATAAACTGTAGCAGATCAAATAATTATCCATAAATATCATAATCTACATCACTTATTTTCACTGGCACACCACAGAACTGAAATTATACAAATTTATGTTGCTACTTTTGATCTTTCTAGATCCCTAAAAAATGTCAATACTTCAAAACACACACACAGCTGGAGGGACACAAAAACAAAAAGGTTGAGGCTATGGGGGGGAGGGCAGGGTGGGCAAGGGGGTGGGAGAGTCGGAAATGAATGTGCAAATTCCTTCCCATTTTCTACAGCTGCCACATCTACCATTAAATTCAAGAGATAACAGGCAAATGGTCCGAGGTAGGAGCATCCAGTTTGTTAGTGGGCAGGCTGTTTGACACTATGGCAGAAATGTGGCTGCTTGTTTTGTTATATACACTGTATTGTCAATCATGTCTATGCATCAGAGTGTATTCCCTCTGTGTGAAATCATGCTAATCAACACTGGATAATAAGTGCAGGCACTACACTTCACTGTGATAAATGAGCGTTCCGTCAGATGAGTCAAGGAGATAACTAGGAGTTCAAATGAAACAATTTTAGGGGGTCCATAAATTCACACATTCTATTAGAGAAATTTCAGAACAGTTACACATGCCTAAGCCAATGTTAACAATGTCCCTGTGAATGGTACATGTCAGGAAAGCATTACACTTAATTGTTGTTGTTGTTGTTGTTGTTGTTGTTGTCGTCTTCAGTCCTGAGACTGGTTTGATGAAGCTCTCCATGCTACTCTATCCTGTGGAAGTTTCTTCATCTCCCAGTACCTGCTGCAGCCTACATCCTTCTGAATCTGCTTAGTGTATTCATCTCTTGGTCTCCCTCTACGATTTTTACCCTCCACGCTGCCCTCTAATACTAAATTGGTGATCCCTTGATGCCTCAGAATATGTCCTACCAACCGATCCCTTCTTCCAGTCAAGTTGTGCCACAAACTTCTCTTCTCCCCAATCCTATTCAATACCTCCTCATTAGTTATGTGATCTACCCATCTAATCTTCAGCATTCTTCTGTAGCACCACATTTCGAAAGCTTCTATTCTCTTATTGTACAAACTATTTTTCGTCCATGTTTCACTACCATACATGGCTACACTCCATACAAATACTTTCATAAACTACTTCCTGACACTCAAATCCATACAAGATGTTAACAAATTTCTCTTCTTCAGAAACGCTTTCCTTGCCATTGACAGTCTGCATTTTATATCCTCTCTACTTCAACCATCATCAATTATTTTGCTCCCCAAATAGCAAAACTCCTTTACTACTTTAAGTGTCTCATTTCCTAATCTAATTCCCTCAGCATCACCCGACTTAATTCAACTACATTCCATTATCCTTGTTTTGCTTTTGTTGATGTTCATCTTATACCCTCCTTTCAAGACACTGTCCATTCCGTTCAACTGCACTTCCAAGTCCTTTGCTGTCTCTGCCAAAATTACAATGTCATTGGCGAACCTCAAAGTTTTTATTTCTTCTCCATGGATCTTTATACCTACTCCGAATTTTTCTTTTGTTTCCTTCACTGCTTGCTCAATATACAGATTGAATAACATCGGGGAGAGGCTACAACCCTGTCTCACTCCTTTCCCAACCACTGCTTCCCTTTCATGCCCCTCGACTCTTATAACTGCCATCTGGTTCCTATACAAATTGTAAATAGCTTTTTGCTCCCTGTATTTTACCCCTGACACCTTCAGAATTTGAAAGAGAGTATTCCAGTCAACATTGTCAAAAGCTTTCTCTAAGTCTACAAATGCTAGAAGCGTAGGTTTGCCTTTCCTTAATGTAGCTTCTAAAATAAGTCGTAGGGTCAGTATTGCCTCAAGTGTTCCAACATTTCTACGGAATCCAAACTGATCTTCCCCGAGGTCGGCTTCTACTAGTTTTTCCATTCACCTGTAAAGAATTTGTGTTGATATTTTGCAGCCGTGACTTATTAAACTGATAGTTCAGTAATTTTCATATCTGTCAATGCCTGCTTTCTTTGGGATTGGAATTATTATATTCTTCTTGAAGTCTGAGGGTATTTCGCCTGTCTCATGCATCTTGCTCACCAGATGGTAGAGTTTTGTCAGGACTGGCTCTCCCAAGGCTGTCCGTAGTTCTAATGGAATGTTATCTACTCCCAGGGCTATGTTTCGACTCACGTCTTTCAGTGCTCTGTCAAACTCTGCACACAGTATCATATCTCCCATTTCATCTTCATCTACATCCCCTTCCATTTCCATAATATTGTCCTCAAGTACATCGCCCTTGTATAGACCCTCTATATACTCCTTCCAACTTTCTGCTTTCCCTTCTTTGCTTAGAACTGGGTTTCCATCTGAGCTCTTGATATTCATACAAGTGGTTCTCTTTTCTCCAAAGGTCTCTTTAATTTTCCTGTAGGCAGTATCTATCTTACCCCTAGTGAGATAAGTCTCTACATCCTTACATTTGTCCTCTAGCCATCCCTGCTTAGCCATTTTGCACTTCCTGTCGATCTCATTTTTGAGACGTTTGTATTCCTTTTTGCCTGCTTCATTTACTGCATTTTTATATTTTCTCCTTTCATCAATTAAATTCAATATTTCTTCTGTTACCCAAGGATTTCTACTAGCCCTCGTCTTTTTACCTACTTGATCCTCTGCTGCCTTCACTACTTCATCCCTCAAAGCTACCCATTCTTCTTCTACTGTATTTCTTTCCCCCATTCCTGTCAATTGTTCCCGTATGTTCTCCCTGAAACTCTCTACAACCTCTGGTTCCTTCAGTTTATCCAGGTCTCATCTCCTTAAATTCCCACCTTTTTGCAGTTTCTTCAGTTTTAATCTACAGTTCCTAACCAATAGATTGTGGTCAGAGTCCACATATGCCCCTGGAAATGTCTTACAATTTAAAACCTGGTTCCTAAATCTCTGTCTTACCATTATGTAATCTATCTGATACCTTTTAGTGTCTCCAGGATTCTTCCATGTATACAACCTTCTTTTATGATTCTCGAACTAAGTGTTAGCTATGATTAAGCTGTGCTCTGTGCAAAATTCTACCGGACGGCTTCCTCTTTCATTTCTTAGCCCCAATCCATATTCACCTACTACGTTTCCTTCTCTCCCTTTTCCTACTACCGAATTCCAGTCACCCATGACCATTAAATTTTCGTCTCCCTTCACTATCTGAATAATTTCTTTTATTTCATCATACATTTCTTCAATTTCTTCGTCATCTGCAGAGCTAGTTGGCATATAAACTTGTACTACTGTAGTAGGCGTGGGCTTTGTGTCTATCTTGGCCACAATAAGGCATTCACTATGCTGTTTGTAGTAGCTTACCCGCACTCTTTTTTTTTTTTTTTTTTTTTTTTATTCATTATTAAACCTACTCCTGCATTATCCCTATTTGATTTTGTATTTATAACTCTGTATTCGCCTGACCAGAAGTCTTGTTCCTCCTGCCACCGAACTTCACTAATTCCCACTATATCCAACTTTAACCAATCCATTTCCCTTTTTAAATTTTCTAACCTACCTGCCCGATTAAGGGATCTGACATTCCACGCTCCACTCCGTAGAATGCCAGTTTTCTTTCTCCTGATAACAACGTCCTCTTGAGTAGTCCCCACCTGGAGATCCGAATGGGGGACTATTTTACCTCCGGAATATTTTACCCAAGAGGACATCGTCATCATCATCATTTAACCATACAGTAAAGCTGCATGCCCTCGGGAAAAATTACAGCTGTAGTTTCTCCTTGCTTTCAGCTGTTCACAGTACCAGCACAGCAAGGCCGTTTTGGTTGGTGTTACAAGGCCAGATCAGTCAATCATCCAAACTGTTGCCCTTGCAACTACTGAAAAGGCTGCTGCCCCTCTTCAGGAACCACACGTTTGTCTGGCCTCTCAACAGATACCCCTCCGTTGTGGCTGTACCTATGGTACGGTTATCTGTATCGCTGAGGCACACAAGCCTCCCCACCAACGGCAAGGTCCATGGTTCATGGGGGGGTGGGGTTACACTCAATTACTCCTCTGGTAAGTCCAAGAAATTAAATGGTAATGAGTGCTGGACTTTTAAATGTACTACATCAGCCAACCATAAAAATTCTTTGCAATTACTAAAGAGGACAACTGGTGTACTTCATGAGCAATGGTCAAGAACAGAATGAACTGTTGAGGTGACATTACTCAAGTTTTTATTGTCCACTAAGGGACACCATCAAGTTTTCATTGTCTACTAAGGGACACCAAGTTTTCATTGTCCACTAAGGGACACCAAGTTTTCATTGTCCACTAAGGGACACCAAGTTTTCATTGTCCACTAAGGGACACCAAGTTTTCATTGTCCACTAAGGGACACCACCTTACCAAAGGCATCTTCAGTGTTGGGCAACAAAGCTTGTGTGTTATTCAGAAGCTGCGTGTAAGTTGACAATAGTATGGCTACTGGTAGGGTCACCCTTGCTAGGGTGGCCTCAACTGAAGAGCCACATGAAGTGTATCCTACAACACATGACAAGGGAAGGCTTTATACACTTTGTTATCAACACTTTATGGGAAGCTATCCCAGAAATGAAAGCCTGGTCATTCATTTTTTAGTTTGAGCACAGGGTTCATACACCTTTCTCGTAAAATGTCCACTGTCGTGAATACTTTAACGAGGAAAGTCAGACTGTCCTTACATAGACTATCCGTGGCAATGAAGAGAAATATGAACTTAACTATGCTTAAATTTGGTATATGGAATGATTGTACCTCATTGCAGACAAAAGCTATGGACAGTATTGGTACAAGGATGCTGAACAAGAGTTATTGTAGCTCAGGAAATGGAGAGATACATAAGCAGAAATTCTACCTACATTAATCATGGAAGGAGGGGAGAGAAGGAAGCATAGATTAAGGTTTAAAGAGCCCAAAGCATGCTTCGACCTGTTATTGCTTTTACTACAAATAATGAAAGCATACGTACTTTATGTATCAAAAGGAAACTGATATGACATTCATAAACATACATTATCTGATCAAAACTATCAGGGCACTTATTAGTGGACCTTAACATGGGGTCTGTCCACCCTATGCCTTCGTATCAGCTTGAGGAGGGACTTTCAATGACTTATTTGAATGTATGTGGAGGAATGACAGCCTATTCTTCCTCAAGAGTCAAAACCACAAAGTCGGGACACCACAGTCTGGAGTGAAGCCAATGTTATAAGCTCATTCCAAAGGTTTTCCATTGAGCTCAGCTTGGAACTTGGGGCAGGCCAGCCCCTTTTTGGAATGTTACTGTCCACAAACCATTGACTCTCAACTGCTGCTTTATGACAGGATGCATTTTCATGCAAATACAATGAACTGTTTGTCTACAATATGCAGTACACAATGCTGTAAAATGCAATAAGGGGACCATACCCTAACCACAAAAATACCCCATGGCATAGCACCATCTCCTACATACTTCATACTTCATTGTTGGCACTACACATTATGGCAGGTAATGTTCTACAGACATTTGTCACACCCAAACCCTTTCATTGGACTGCCACAAAATATAACGTGATTCATCACTCGAAATTGCTGGTTTCCAGTCGTCCACTGTCCAGTGGCATCACTCTTTACACCACCTCAAGAGTCACTTAGCAATGAACACAGATATGTACCCATTTTTTAGCTCCCCGTGCACGGTCATTGTGGTAGCAGGACTACTGGCAGCACTTTGGAACTCATGAAACATTCCTCCTGCTGATTTAATGTGATTTTTTACAAACACCCTTTGGAATATATAATTGCCCCTGTCCCTCAGCATATGAAGTCTGCCTGGTCTTTGTTTAACTGTGATTGTTCCTTCGCATTTCCACTTCATAATTACATCACCAACAGTTAACTTGGCCAGCTTTAGAAGAGATGAAATGTCCATCATCAATTTGCTAATCAGGTGACATCCAATCACTAGTTCACGTCATCTAATCGATCTATTCTGCTGTCCCTGCTTCTCTACTGGCAACACAATACTCCCCTCCTCCTTTTATACTGGTAGGTCCTTCTCTTGTACTTCTAACGGTCGATTTCACATTACATAGGGATGCCCAGATACTTTCTGATCAAATAGTGTATATTCTCCAATAGAAGAATCACGTGATGTGACAGATTGTTTTTATGATCATCTGCAGATGGTAGGTGGTCTGTGATAAACTAGATACGACCTCAAACAGTCCTTTGTCATTATAATGCCAACTGAGCAAGAAAGAGGATTTCAACAGTGTGTCTGGTAAGGTAAATGTGCATGATGAAACTAACAGTTATGGTCTGAGAATTACACAGTTCACTGCCAAAAAGATTTCAAGGCAGAAAGTACCAGTTTACCCAACGATGAATGTCTGCAAAAAGACCTGTAACAATCTGGACTGGATAAAGTAAGACAAATAGATCATGTACTGGTATCAAAAAGATGGATGTCTTGTACGGGAATTGTGTGCACTGTCTTGGGAGTTAATCATTAGAAACTTATCGTGGTTGCAAAGGGAAACAGCACAAAAATAAAGGCATGGAAAATACAACAGCTGAAAGACAGGTCTATAGTTTAAGAGTACCTCTTACGGAGGACTGTAGAGACTATATCAAGAGAGAATGGAACTTTGTTAAAAATGCTGTTCTGGTAATGGCATATGAAATACTGGGCTTATCAAGGAGAGTTACAAATGAAGACTTGTATGATGCTGGGTGTGGAACAGAAAAACATAGCAAAATTGAAATGCTTATGACAAAATACAAGATCTAATCAGGTAGTATACAAAGCAAGGGAAGGTACGCAATATAAGTATGTACATATGGAAAATAGAAAAGCCACAGGGAGAAAGAGAGAGGGAAAAACATTTAGCCTACCATAGGAACAAAAGAAGAACCCAAAAATACAGACACGAAATAACAGCATTTAATCACAAAAAGGAAAATTTGATTAAAAATAAACAAAATAGTCTGAACATATGGATAAAGTATTTTAGTAGAGTTTTGAAAGCAATTACACTGCAAGTGAGTAGCTACCCTATTACACCACAAGCCAAAAGATGGAGGAGCCCCCATCTTAGCAGAAGTACTGAAGGTAGTGAGCTGTCTGCAAATTACAAAGCAATGTGAAATGATGAAATAACTGTTTAAAAGAAGGCATAACCACTGTCCAAAGGTGTATCCATAAAATTAGCACAGAAGAAACCCAGAAGAGTGAACTTTAGGTATGATTCAACAAACACTTAAGAATGCTGCAAGACAAGTTCGTGTGTTGTTGTTGTTAATGATGATGATGATGATGGTCTCAGAGCTCTCAAAAGCATGGTTCTCAGCACTCTTGCAGAATATTGACTAAACACTAGTGAGAATAAAGCTTTTCCTTGTAAGCAATCTTGTTGGGACAAAGGCCCATGGACACACATGAGATGCTTGAAAGATTGTCTGGCAATGGTTGCTTAACGACATACTGCAATGGAAAATAAAAATCATCCATGAGAGTGTGTATGTCTAAATGCATGTTAAAGCCCTTCCCTCACACTTAAACAAAACTATAATATAGTCATTACATAAAATACTAAATAAATTGAGAACTAGCCACAGAACCTACTCAACATTTTTCCCTAGAAAATGTAGCTGGCTGAGCACAAATAAAAACAGCAAAAGTACCAGCTACTGTTTTCAAACAATGAAAAAATTCATGTACGACAATACTTGTTTTGTCTCTTCTGTCTGTATCTTGTTTTTATGGCTGCACTGTGGTTTTAATTGTTATTGTGATACGAAATAAATTGATGTTACTTATCTAAATTCCTGGTAATTTCTAGCATTAACAACAGGTTATGGACACAAGTTCTAGGTTTTACAGTACAACAAATAAAGGTGGAAAAAGGTTGGTTGGTTGGTTTAAAGGCAGAAGAAGGGACCAAACTACGAGGTCATCGGCCCCTTGTTCCTAATAAAACAATGCCACAAGTGTGAGAATAAAATGGACGAAACATATAACATAAAACGGAAAGAAAGGAAAAGCCACAAGAACGAAGGGAAGGTAACGAACACTAAAAGGAACGAAAGAGGACAAGAAAACAACAGAGAGACACTAGAAACAGAAGAGAGCAAAACATGAAAGCAGATTACAGTGGCTGGCCAACCACGAGAATAAAGAGGAAGAGCCAGGCCACTCTGCAACACATTAAAACCTCCACCCAAAAAGCACTAGGGTGGAGGACACAGAGGGACAAAGAACACGCGCTAAAACCTACATGGAAGTATAAAACCCACTCTCACAGGTAAAACGTAAAACTACAGCTGCTGTGGAGGCATTTTCGCCCAACACCAAAGGCAGGGTGCTGGGAAAGTTAAAAGTCTGCCGCAGAGCAGCTAAAAGTGGGCAGACCAGCAAGAGGTGGACAATTGTCATTTGAGAGCCACAGCGACACTGACGTGGGTCCTCGTGACGGAATAGGTAACCATGTGTTAGCCACATATGTCCAATGCGGAGCCGGCAGAGGACAACTGATTCCCCGCAAGCGGCCTGCATGGAAGACTTCCACACATTCATAGTCTCCTTAATGACACGCAGTTTGTTGTGCGTGCTGTTATGCCATTCCATCTCCCAAAGCCGGAAAACCATGCGGTGTAAGACAGACCACAGGTCGGCTTCAGAGATGCCGACCTCCAGAAGCGGTTTCCGCATCGCCTGTTTGGCCAGCCCATTGGAAATTTTGTTGCCGAGGATTTTGACCTGTCCTGGGGTCCACAAAGACACCACGGAACGGTGGGACTGTTCCAGGGCATAGATGGACTCCTGAATGGACACTACCAGAGGGTGGCGAGGGTAGCACTGGTTGATAGCTTGTAGGCTGCTCAATGAATCAGTACACAGGAGAAATGACTCGCCAACGCATGAGTGGATGAACTCAAGAGCATGAGATATGGCCGCCAGCTCTGCAGTGAAAACACTGCAGCCATCTGGCAAGGAGTGCTGTTCAGTATGTCCTCTATGAACATACACGAAGCCTACGTGACCATCAGCCACTGAGCCATCGGTGTAAACTGCTTCAGAGCCCCGGAACACGTCAAGAATCGAGAGGAAGTGACAGCGGAGAGCAGAGGGGTTAACGGATTCCTTAGGGCCATGCAAAAGGTCCAGACAGAGCTGCAGCGAAGGTGTACACCATGGACGCGTAAATGAATGGCCTGCAAGTAGACGTGGTAAAGGGAACGACTCCAGTTTGGAGAGAAGGGACTGCATGCCAACTGCAATTGTTAGCCCCGATCTGGGCCGCCAATGTGGGAGATGAAACGGCGCGGGTGGGAAAAGGAGGCGGTAATTTGGATGCTCAGAGGAACTACGAATGTGTGCTGCGTAACTGGTGAGCAGTTTCGCATGTCTCATCTGCAGTGGAGGGGCACAGCCTCCACCAGTACGCTGGTCACTGGACTCGTGCTAAAAGCTCCTGTCGCTAATCGAACCCCACAGTGGTGCACAAGGTCGAGTAAATGCAATGCTGAAGGCACTGCCGAACCATAAACCACACTCCCATAGTCAATTCGGGATTGGACAAGGGCTCTGTAGAGCTGCAGCAGCGTACAACGATCTGCACCCCAATTGGTGTTGCTCAGGCAACGGAGGGCATTGAGGTGCGGCCAGAACTTCTGCTTAAGCTGACGAAGACAAGGGTGCCAAGTCAATCGAGCTTTGAAAACCAGTCCTAGGAACTGATATGTCTCCACTACAGTGAGTGGATCATCATTAAGGTAAAGTGCGGGTTCCGGATGAACGGTACAACGCCAACAGAAGTGCATGACACATGACTTTGCGGCTGAAAACTGGAAGCCATGGGCTAGAGCCCATGACTGCGCCTTGTGGATACCTCCCTGGAGGCGCTGCTCAGCGACTACAGTACTGGAGCAGCAGTACGAAATGCAGAAGTCGTCTGCATACAGAGAAGGTGAAACGGAGGGCCCCGACAGCTGCTGCTAGACCGTTAATGGCCACCAAAAATACAGAGACAGTCAATACAGAGCCCTGCAGGACTCCATTCTCCTGGATATGGATGGAGCTAAAGGAGTCACCAACTTGGACACGGAAAGTATGGAGCAACAGGTACTTTTGGATAAAAATCGGGAGTCTTCCCCAGAGACCCCACTCATACAATGTGGCAAGGATATGATGTCACCAAGTCATGTAGTATGCTTTACGTAAGTCAAAAAAGACGGCAATCAGGTGTTGCCGTCTGGAAAAGGCTGTTCGGATGGCAGACTCGATGGACACAAGATTATCAGTGGTAGAGCGACCATGGCAGAAGCAGCCCTGACATGGAGCCAACAAGCCACGTGACTCCAGGACCCAACCCAACCGCCGACATACCATATGTTCCAGCAGCTTACAAAGAACGTTGGTGAGACTCGTGGGATAATAGCTATCCACATCAAGCGGGTTTTTAGTGGGTATGAGCACCAGAATAATGGTGTTCTCCAGCCATTGCGATGGAAAGACGCCATCACACCAGAGCCAGTTGAAGATGACAAGAAGATGTCACTTGTAGTCAGATAATAGATGTTTAATCATCTGGCTGTGGATGAGATCAGGACCAGGAGCTGTGTCGGAGCAATGTGCAAGGGCACTGAGGGGCTCCCACTCTGTAAATGGGGCGCTATAGAATTCACTGCAGCATGTAGTGAATGAGATGACGTTCCCTTCCAGCCGCCATTTGAGTGTGCAAAAGGCTGGGGGCGGGGGGGGGGCGTGTCATTCCATTCTCCAACGCAGAGGCTCGAGCAAAGTACTCAGCAATCACATTTGCGTCGGTACATAACTCGC
Organism: Schistocerca piceifrons; assembly: GCF_021461385.2. NCBI lineage: Eukaryota > Metazoa > Arthropoda > Insecta > Orthoptera > Acrididae > Schistocerca > Schistocerca piceifrons. The sequence goes on along the minus strand of NC_060139.1, from coordinate 797,303,472 downwards.
CATTTATGGTAACATCGGGGACAGCTGTTGAGGCCTGGTGCCTGAAAAGACCTTTGATCTTTTCCCAGACTTCGGAAGGCAACGTGTGGCACCCAATGGTGGAGATGTATTTCTCCCAACACTACTAATTCCATTGTTTGATAAGGTAGCGAACACAGGCACGGAGCCGTTTAAAGGCTATGAGGTGCTCCAGGGAAGGGTGCCACTTATACCACTGTAGAGCTTGCCAAGCTCCTTAATTGCTTCAGCGACTTCCGGCGACCACCAAGGGACTGCCTTCCGCCTCAGGCACCATAAAGAGCAAGGGGTCGCATTTTCTGCCACAGAAACAATTGCCCTAGTCACCTGCTCAACCATCACAACGATGTTACCGTGTGGGGGAGATTCAGCGGTGGAAGCAGAGGTGAAAGTTCCTCAGTCCACCTTGTTCAAAGCCCATCTGAGCAGGCGTCCATGTGCCTGACACTGGGGCAGTGACAGGAAGATGGGGAAGTGGTCACTACCACACAGGTCGTCATGTGCTCTCCAGTGGATAGATGGGAGAAGTCCTGGGCTGCAAAATGATAAATCAATGGGCAAGTAATTACCATGAGCCACACTGAAATGTGTGGCGGCCCCAGTATTTAAGAGGCAAAGGTCGAATTGCGACAATAAAGTTTCAAAGTCTCTGCCTCGGCCAGTAAGCCTGGTACCACCTCACAAGGGGTTATGGGCATTAAAATCTCCCAGAAGCAGGAAAGGTTTAGGGAGTTGATCAATCAGTGCAGCTAATACATTCAGGGGTACTGCACGATCTGGAGGAAGATATACATTGCACACAGTTATTTCCTGCGTCGTCCTTACTCTGACAGTCACAGCTTCAAGAGAGGTTTGAAGTGTCACATGTTCACTACAGACCGAGACCTGACACTCGTTTATAGTCGCTACAGTTCCTGTAATATCCCTTATAGCCGCGGAGGGCAGGGGTCCGCATTGCTAGGAACCAGGTTTCCTGGAGGCCAATGCAGATAGCAGGTGTAGAGCTTAACAGTTGTCATAGCTCGGCCAGGCGGTGGAAAAAACCGCCGCAATTCCACTGGTGGATGACATCGTGAGACTATGAAGGCATGGAACATTCAATGAGGCAGTTTACGCCTCAGAGTCACCTGCTGCCACAGATTTATGCCTGAGCAGTCTAAATCCATTGTGTCAGAGTCTGGCGAGATCTAGGTCCTCAGCAGATGCCAAAATCTCCACCCCATCCTCAGCCACAGAGCTTGTCGGTAGTGGCGGTGTGGATGCCACCGCAATTTCCTTGGTCTTAGGGGTTTTCTTTTTGGATTTTTCTCGCTGCTCCTTGGGTTTCCCTGGCTGGGAGGACTTCACTGGCTTAGTTTCTGGGACTTATATCAAGAAAGACTCTGACTATAAAGTTTACACCAAATGACAATATTTTTGAAAGTAATTATTTTAAGTATGATAAGTTAATACATGATTTGTAAGCATTGAGTGCTAATACTGAAGAAACTGATATAGTGTGCAATTAGTTACAAACAATGCCTCCAGAATACAAAGTTGTTGGTACTGTTCTGGAAAACTTGTCAAGTGATCAATTGAAACTAAGCTTCATAAAGGGTAGTCTAGTACACTAGTTGATTGGTTGGTTCATTGGTGGAAGGGCAAGGGGGGTGGAGGGGGGGAGGGAAGGGGTAAGGGACCAAATAACAAGGTCATCAGTCCCTCGATCCAAGAGCGGTGCATCGGAGGTAGTGACGTCCACTGAGAATGTTTTCTGATCTAATCGGGGGAATCATAACAGTAAAAGCGAAAAGGTTCAAACTGTAATGGACATCTTTTGCACCATCAATAATACGAGCTAGATGAAGGAAACAGGGAAGTCAGCAGGTGGGCAGCCTCAGGGCTCTGCATGCAACAAGAAACATTCCACCCACAGCTGTCCCACTCCTGATCCATTATATTCAAGACAGCCGACTACGCAACAAAGTGCAACACTCCGAATAGAAAATTGGGTGAATCAGAAAGCACGCAAACCAATTCTAAAAGTGATTACAACAGAGTAAAAGAGGGATGAGAGAGTATCCTGGTCGAGGAGATAGGGCCGGGGATCCCCCAGACCTAGCATATAGTGGGAGACGTGATGTCCTGTCCTGTCCTGTCCTGTCCTGTCCTGTCCTGTCCTGTCCCGTCCCGTCCCATCATGCTCTGCTCCAGAGGTAAATTAAAACCTAATAACTGAGAATAAAAACCACTTTCAAGGAGAACTGAGTACCTGTTCAACCACCAACATCAGAGGCAATGAGTCTGGAAGGCCATACTTAGCATGGAGGTCCAAAAGGAGCAGGCATTCCACCAAGATATGAGCTATTGTCTGTAAGGCTTCACAACCATGATGTGAGGGGGTGGCTCATTACACAAAAGACAACTACACGTTAAACTTGGTATGACTGTTGTGGAGATGACAGAGGACTGTGGATTCCTTCAAGGAGCAGTGGAATGAAGAGTGCCACACTTGCAGTAGCCCATCAGATGTTATTCAATTTCCAAGCAAGCAGAGACCTCATGTGAACCCAAGAATCGACACATGGGGTTGGCACAGCAAACAGGGAGCAAGTAAGTGCTCCTCTAGCCAAATGGTAGACCAGTTCATTGCCCAGGATACCCACATGACTTGGGACCCACAGATAGACAATTGAACAGGCAGTGCAATGAAGGTCAGCAAGGAGGTCATCAATAGGAAAGACCACAGGGTGGCAATAATAGCATCGGTCAATAGTCTGGAGACTGCTCACTGAGTCAGTACACAAAAACATTGTCAATGGAGGCACATTTAATAAAATGTGCTGTCAGCTCTGTCATAAGCACACTACACGTTCCCGGCAATGCTCCATACCAGCTGAAGGTGTAAAAGCATATCCTATCTGATCCACAGTTTTAGAGCCATCAGTGTAAAAGATGGTAGCACTCTGCAACTCTTGAAGAAAAGGATATAATGGACACTGAAAGGTCTTGTGGATGACTGAGACTTTAGGACTTTGGAAGAGATCAGTGCTAATCTGTGGCCTGGGTACCCTCCAAAGGAGAGTACGCAAGATGGAGATCTTAAACAGGGAAGCGAGGCACATTCCAATTCGTAGTACCACCAGAGGACGGGAATCAGCAGGATAACACTCCTCATACGTAAAAAGGAGTGGGATGGTCACAGTATTGTTGAACAGTGATTGCACAAAGACCAAGAGCTGGTACAGTCAAATCTGCAGAGGGAGGATTCCCACTTTGGTGACGTGACTGTCTACGGGACTAATCTGAAAGCAACACGTGGCCAGATGCACGCCACGACGGTGGACTGGGTCTAACAGTTTCAAAGCTGAGTGAACCGCTGAGCCATAAACCTGGCAACCATGGTCCAGTTGGAATGAAACTATGCTCCATAAATATGGATAACAGTAGCGTGCTCTGCATTCCAAGATGTGTTGGCAAGGAAGCAGAGAGCTTTAAGCTTCTGCGTTCAGCTTGTCTTCATGTGGCAAATATGAGGCAGCCAAGTCAGCCTTTTATCAAAAAGGGGCCCCAAGAAACGTCTAGGTGCTGTGTACCTAAGCAAGGTTCTGGATAAGGATGGACCATATTATGACAGCAGAAATGCAAGACCTGCATTTTTGTATGAGAGAATTAGAAACCATGGGAAAGAGCCCATGCAGAGGCCCACCACTTGACACCTTGGAAGATGGCATTCAGCAGAGGCGACTGAGCTGGAGCTGTACCAAATGCAAAATTTGATGGCATACAATGCAGGGGTGCCCGATGGCCCATCATAGGTCACTAGCCAATTGATGGTGATGAGGAGGAGAGTGATACTCAACACAGAGCCCTACAGATGCCATTCTCTTGGACTTGTGGGGAGCTGAGTAAACTGCCAACTCTAACCTGCAACAAGCAGTGGGATAACAACTTACAAATAAAAAAATCAGCAGAGGGCTACAAAAGCCCCAGTCATGGGAGGATGAGTAAAATGTAATGGTGCCAAGCGGTGTCATACACCTTCTGCAGGTCAAAAAAGATTCCCGTTTCTCATGTAAGCAGATGGTTGGTTGTGGATTGTCCCTCCCAGTAACCTCACTGATAGGGGGAAAAGGCCCTGACATTTGAGAATCCAGCACAACGTTTGGGTAACCATACTTTCAAGTAGCTTACAGAGTATGTTGGTTGGTCTAATCACCCAGTAAATGTCCAGAGACATTGCGTTCTTGCCTGGCTTAAGGACTGGAACAACTATGCTATCTTGTCTTTGCAAGGCGAAGATGTCTTGGAGCCAAAGACAGTTGAAGACCCTGAGGAGGTGTTGGATCATCTGATTATGAACTGAATCAAGGCCTGGAGCTGTCTCATCGGATGAGGCAAGAGCCTGAAGTAGTCCCAGTCAGTGAAGGATTCATTACAGGACTCAGCTTGGCAGGGAGTAAAGACTAAGAGGATATCTTCAACTTCTTGTTTCTGCAGTAGAAAGGTAGCGGGATATGAAGAGGATGCTGATGCTGTAGCAAGGTGTTCTGCAAGAATTGATGAGTCCATACAAAGAGCACTCTTTAGGATAGGCTCTGGAACAGCTGTTTATCATTGGAGGCCCATAATACTACGGAGCTTAGCCCACACATGAGATGAAGAGGCATACATCCCCAGGGAGGAGACATAGTACTCTTACCATTGCTTCTTACACTGTGTTTGATTAGATAGTGAGTCTTAGCAAGAAGTTGCTTAAAAGTGTTCAGGTTGGTCTGTAAGGGATGTCACAGCAACTGTTGATTTTGGTCCATCACAGAACTAGTCAATGATGGGGTGGGAGTGGGGGCGGGGATGGAACCTGTAGAAAGAGGAATAGCAATTCCAGATGTGTGGATGATTGTATCCGAGGCACCTTGCACAACCTCATTAATAAAATCTGACAGAGAGGCAGTGAATATAACAGCATAGTCATACAAAGGCCAGTTGGCTCTGTGAAGTGTGCAGTGTGGTAGCTGATTTGTCCAGCGGTGGCAAGTAAATGACAGTATCACCATAAAGTGGTCACTGTCACTAAGGTCATCATGTACTGACCAACGTAGTGAAGCCACAAGGTTAGGGAAAGACATCATTCAATTGATAGCTGAAATAGCCTTTGGCAGCACTGAAGTAGATAGGAGAAGGCTAGAAGGCTCCTACCACCTGAAGTGGTGTGCACACTGAAGTCTGCAAGCAGGAGAAAAGGGGGAGGGGGGGGGGGGGAGGTTGTTTGATTAATGTGGTCACTTCAACAGAAGTAAAAGGTCTGTCTGGAGCCACATAAACATTGCAAATTGTGACTCTGAAGTCATTTGCACCTGTATCATTACTGCTTCAAACAAGTTCAAAAGGGGGATGCCATCTGTACGTACCAATGTAAAGGCCCCTCCAGATGCCCTCTCAGGACCAGCACTGTTCCGACAGAATGCACAATATCTATGGAGCATTGGAGAAGTGAAGTGCATTTCTGGAGAGCAACGTAAACTGTGGAAGAGGAGGAAATAAGGTGCTGCAGTTCCGACAGTTGACAGAAGTACTCATTACAGTTCCACTGAATGATCACGTGACTGATGGCCAGGTTAGTCATTAAGGAGCTAGGAGGACTGGCCATGCCACAGGATCACTGCCTGTCAACAGAGGGGCTGGAACCACTTTCACAAAATTCACAAACACTGGCTCAGATTCCAACTGCGTGGGGTGTGTGACGCCTCCAGGGACATCAGAGGAGCCTTGTCCCGAATCTTCTTCTTCTTTTCTTCCTTTGTAACCTTTGTTGGGCAAGATGTGTTCAAGGGGCTATCCATGTAGAGGGAGGGACATATGAAGAGCAGACAGCCCAGGGAACCAGCGGCCATGGCTCCTTCAGCCACTCTTTGGCGTCATTAGTAGGCACAAAAGAACAACACATTCCAACAAGGTACAGGAAGTGGTTCCCAGAGAAGGTACCACAGGAACCAAAGTAGAGGGAGTAGTGGGAGATCTGGTTTGGGGAAGTCTGGGGGGGAGGGGGGGGGGGTTATGGTCATAATATTAGCATTACTGATTATCATATCTTCTGGGTTTAGGCTTCATATTTTTTTCCCTGTCTCAGTACATACGAGGCAATCAATAGATTTGGACAGCTGGATCTTCTATTCTTTCTTAACAAATGGGCAAACTGACAAACGTGTAGTGGCACCATCGTTTAGGATAGGGAAAGTTAGTTTTGTGCAATATTCTGAGCACAAGTTACAGCCAGGTGCAGGCCGGATTGCAGTGATTTACGCATACCAACAGTTGCGAAGTAGAATAGAGGCCACAGGGCCATCAAATTGCTGTAAGTGTATACGTAGCGGTTTTGCATGTCACAAATCAGAGGCAGAAGGGGCCCACTGGCCAACCTAGCATGTTATGAGTACGTGACGTGAAGCGGCGCGTATGGCAGAACAGAGGCACACAGCCGCGTATAAATCGGTGCAGGTTTCTAACGAGATTGATTCAAGTGTGGCAGCTCTCCTGGACGGCAGGGCTTGTCACACCACCAGCTACACCAGATGGGGGCACCAGCGCTCCAGTCTTTTAAGTATTAGACATTTTCTTACCTTATTGTGTTTTTAAGTATGGCTCATGGCAGGCCATTTTCGATGTTTTGCACAGGCATATTATTATTTTTTTGTCAGAATAACTGTTATACGAAGAAGCACAACATAATAATTCTAAAAGCAACAAAATGTCATTAAATTGTCTTCACTGACAGCACTTGGCTCACAGCAAGATCAAAGGAAATATTGAGTGACAACCAAGTCTCAAGGTATGTATGATGCAACCAAAGCTTGATTTAAATTATTTGTTTCAGATGCGGGAAACTGGGTCATATTAGGGAACAATACAAAGTTGAATTGTCACAAAACTGAGTGAGGTGGCGCAGTGGTTAGACACTTGACTCGCATTCGGGAGGACGACGGTTCAATCCCGTGTCCGGCCATCCTGATTTAGGTTTTCCGTGATTTCCCTAAATCGCTCCAGGCAAATGCCGGGATGGTTCCTTTCAAAGGGCAAGGCCGACTTCCTTCCCCGTCCTTCCCTAATCCGATGAGACCGATGACCTCGCTGTCTGGTCTCCTTCCCCGAAACAACCAACCAACCAATTGTCACAAAGCATAAAAGTATAAATTCTGCAAAACTAGTGAAAAATGTGCAAGAAATAGATGGCAGTTAAAATAATTTTTCTTTCTCAATTGCTACTGGAAACTTTCCACATGGCAAGGTCGACTGGTTTCTAGACACAGGGGGAGGGGGGAGCAACAGAATATTTAATTAATGAATCTGTTCCTTTGGAGAATGTGAGGGAACTAGAAAATCCAAAAAGAATAAGGGTTGCCAAACAGATACATTTTTCTTTACCAGAAATGCTGGAGAAGTTGATGCTGAAAGCATTTTTTGAGGAGAGAAATAAATATAAGATGTGCATGTAGTATAAGGTTTATTAAGTAACATATTGTCAGTGTTTAATCTAGAAATGACTGGATACTGCATTACTTCTGAAAATTCTGTATGTTCAAACTGAACTGTGGAAGCACTGTAGCTCATACAGAAAAGATTCTGGCATGTATATCCTCTCGTTCAAATGTACTAAGAGTTCTATCACACACAAAAGATCCAGGTGTGCATACCCTTTCATTCATATGTATTAAGAGTTCTATTCTAAAAGTGTCTGTGTTTCAAACAGTGATGTAGACTTGTGGCATAAACATTTAGGATATCTGAACCTCGAAAATATGAAAAAACTTCATTATCTAGCCAAGGTATTGGTCAAAATAAACTTTTCTGAACTTGTAAATAAATATTTTACATACACAGAGGGTAAACCAACATGATTGTGTCATACACAGTCTCATGCTTGAGCCAAACAACTACTTGAACTGAAATGTAGAGATGTGCTTGGTCCTATAAATGCCTGTGTCTTTTGATGGAAAGAAATATACAGTGACTTTCACTGATGATCATACTCACTTTATAGCAGCTTATACTCTTCAATCGAAGACTGAAGTGTTTGTTTATTTCACAGTATACTATGGAATCGCTACTGATCATTTCAACATTAAAATCAGAAGATCGGAAGTGCCAATGGCCGTGAGTACATTTCTTTGATGAAATGGGAGTACACTTCAAGTTTATAACAAGGTACACACCTCAGCAAAATTGATTGGTAAAACTACTAAATCAGACATCATTGAAAAGGTTCATTGTATGATTCTTGGATGCAAACTTGGGAAGAAGTTTTGGTCATAAGTGGTATTGGCAGCTATTTTTTTTATTGTTAATTGTAGTCATACTTCAGTTTTCAATAGAGAAATCTCAGCAATGCTATGGTCTGGAAGAAAGCCAAATTTGAAGAAAATACTTATATTCGGATGTGTTGCATACTTGCACATTCCAAAGGAACTACTGACAACTACATTTTACTGCAGGTCATTAAAATGGTTCACGACTGGATATTGGCCCAATGGTTACAGATTATGATGCCCCAAAGAACACAAGATTGTGTTTGGAAGAGTTGTAATTTTTTGAGAAGACGAGTTTCTATTCGAAAGTGAAAGTAGCGATGATAGGATCTTGAAGGCAACTGTTCAAATGGACAATATAACGCAGAACATAACAGAAGATCAAGGGCATCATCAGAATGAAATTAACTCAGAGGAAACTGAACAAACTGTTGAAGATAAATCGAAGCCTGTGCCTTCAGAAAAAAACTATGGAAGCAGAGCCTCTATGGAAAAACAATACAATAACAAGAAAATCTAGATCCTAGACACTTGGAGGATTAGCCTTGAATGCACAAGCTGTGAATAGTTGGCATGACAAAGAAGAAAGGACAAAAGCAATATAGGGAGAATCGAATTCTCTGTCATCTAACGGAACAGACTTATTCATCACTTACAACAAATAAAACAATCATTGACAATAAGTGCATATTCAAAGTAAAATGAGACGCATCTGGAAATAATAAAAAGCATGAGGTACATTTAGTTATTGAAGGTGGTGTTTAAGTAAAATGATATGATTATGAGGAGACAAGTGCTCCTGTCGCTGAACTCTCAACACTGAGGACTTTTCTAAGTGTGGTGAATGGGCATGATTTGTTTTTGAAACAAACTGATGGACAATATGTATTCTTGCATGGAGAACTGAGTGAAAAAAAAATTGTATGAAAGTTCCTCAAGGTGGGAAATACGGAAGCGTCCGATCCCACCCGTCTGCTTTGACCCATGACGTCACGAATATGGCGGAAACAAAAACAAACACACACACTTTCCACAAAAAGCCTAATGACACTAACGGGACAAGCGCGGGAAATGGGGTGTTTTGGGTGGGGGGCAAACTAAATATAAACAAATTTAGACGCCTTGCGTAGCTACAACGTGTAAGTGAAGACAGCCATGCATGAATACCCACCCACACCTCCCCAGGGGTTGTAACCCCTGCAACCCATAGAAGATAAAGATGCTTCAGTAGCTGATTAGTGTTTTTTGTCTTTTTAAAAAAAAATCTCACGGGATAGAATGAACAGATCAGAAAGATAAATATAATAAACTAAAACAGAAATTCGAGGAAACATAATTAAAATAAGTAATAAGTGTTTTTAAATTTTAAAAAAATCTCACGAGATAGAACGAACAGATCAGGAAAATAAATAAAATAAGATAAAACGGAACTGGAGACAGCCACACTCAAACCAAACTCCGCGCCGTCATGACGTCACACACGACAACACCCTTACGTCACGGGTCAAAGCCGACGCGTTGGATCGGACGCTTCTGTCGACCCTCAAGGTGTAAAGATTAAGGTATGCAAATTCAGTAAGGCTTTATGTGGTCTGAAGCAGGCACCAAGGACTTTGAATTCTACATCTGGTAATTTTATGAAGGAATTCATGTTTCAATAAACTGAAGTCCATGGATATCCCCATGCTGAATACACTGATAATACTTTTTTTGCTACTGTTCATGGATGATATTCTAATTGTTTTGAATTGTAAAAGCAAAATCACACATGTTAAGAAGAAGTCAAAATTAGGACTTGAATTGTGAAAACTTTGAGACCTAGAACTATTCCTTGGACTAAATATACAGAAGACCAATGGTAAAATGCAATGCATTTATCTTGAAAACGTATTGAAAAGATTCAACAAGGAAGACTGTAAACCCTTTAAAACGTCAATGGAAGTCAAACTCAGTGAGGGTGCTTGTGGTGAAATGGTTGAAACTAGACCATACAGAGAATTAATAGGTTGCTTAATGTATGAAATGACAACTACAAGACCAAACACAAGTGCATCAGTTAAATATTTTAGTACACATGAAAATAAACCAACAGAATTCTACTGGAAAGGTTTGAAATGAATTCTTCGGTATATTAAAGGATCAGTTTATGTTGGTCTGTGTTAAAAAAGAGGAAATTCAAACGCTCTTCTCTGTTATGCTGATTCTGACTGGGGAAATGAAGATCTACAAGAGGATACGTGGTCCAGGTTTTCGGTAATGCTGTTTGTTGAACTGCAAACACACGGACATGTTTCCAGAATGAGATTTTCACTTTGCAGTGGAGTGTGCACTGATATGAAACTTCCTGGCAGATTAAAACTGTGTGCCGGACCGAGGCTCGAACTCGGGACCTTTGCCTTTCGTGGGCAAGTGTTCCACCATCTGAGCTACTCAAGCACGACTCGCGCCCCATCCTCACAGCTTCACTTCTGCCAGCACCTCGTCCCCTACCTTCCAAACTTTACATAAGCTCTCCTACTTTTTTAGGACTAAAGGCTGGTCTTACTTTTTTCCAAATATATAACGTTTTCCATCAACGAGCCTTAAAAATGGAAGATGTACAAGTTTCTTGCACTGTTATTCAACATGTTCACACTGTATGACATTTTTAGGATGGCAGGAGAGGTTTGCTGATGAATTCTGATGTTTTTCTGAATAGTTTACTCAACTTTACCTATACCTACCTCAGATACCCTGTTACAGCAGGAGTGTTATGTCAGTACAGTGAACTCCTCAACTGTATAGGCCTACATCTGGATTGAGACATGGTGACAAAGTATGTAGATATATTTTCATATATATGTTGGCATCCTACATTCAGGATTATCAACAACATTGTCAGTACTGAGGGGGTGTCCAAGGTGGACAAGAAGTCATCTATTCGTAAATGAAAACTGCAGAAGACTTTTACTTGGACACAGCTCTCATAAAACCAATAGCTCACTATTACTACTTCTTTGAAAGGCAAGTTGTCTCACAGATGGAAACTGTATACTTCCTAGATAATCATTATATGGTACAATATTTACAATACGGCTCTAAAATTCAGATTCACAATGAAAGTAATTAACTACCCCTTGAACAACGTGGAAGCAATCTACTGGTAAACTTCTAACACTGGGAAATTTCTAGTAGACTGCTATCCCTGCAACCATCATCAAATATTGCAAAAGTGCAGCAAGACATCAAGCTCCAATACTAAAATATAAATATGAACATCAAATAATACTCTACTTTGGCAACAGATAAAAGCCCAAATCAAACCTTGCTGATAATAATCAGTGCTAACCAGATAATGTGTTTAACAGAAAAGTGTTCTTTTGGTACATATGAATGCTTATGTACAAGCTCAGTATGTACAAGCATGATGGTATCACAGATTGTAATGCTGTCTATGTATATCCGAGGTGAGAAATAAAATGAGGCAACTACCGTGTGATTAATTACGCGACACGCGCTATATGACTTGTCCGCTCTATTTTATTCTAGGGAAATGTTATGACGAATTCCCACTGCCAAAAATATATTTCTGTTCTTGGAAACTGGCTGCTTTTTCCCCCTCTATGATACGCTCTCTGAAGGTTTCGCAGGTGCCAAAATGAATGGCGAGATATCCTAGTAGCATGAATGATCAATGCAATATCTTGTGTTGTTATTCAACATTTCTAATCAAACCTGAACTCCTAGACAGTTAAATGCCAGCCGTAAAAAACGGTTTGATATACATAAACAAATTACGATACCTCTGTCCGTTGTCTGCGGGGCATGTTCAAGGAGATAGCTTAGTCTTCGAATAATTTCCTCTCACATCTATTTCCTACCTATCTACAGACAATACAGTTTTTACGTTTAATTTGTTTCCATTCACAAAATTTCCATTAGTTCAACAAACAACTACTTATGCATCCCAAACATAAATTACATAAATCACACATTCCTGACGACTTTCTACTTCCAATAACCCGCACGTCACTCTCAGAATATTGTTGCCGGCAGCGCTCTTACAAATTCGTACATGACAACATTGTAATCTTTGGCTATGTTTTGACGTTTTGTATCGTAGTTTGTATCAATACAGAAAAGTTCAGATTAGTTTGGTAAGACAAAGGCGGAAAACTGGACAAATTTCTTTTGCGCAGCGACGTAGAATTAGTAATAAAATAGTAACAGTAATTAACTGTCAAAACTGGTAATATAATTGTTTTATAGAAGTATATAGTCACAGCAGCCTGTTAAACACAGAAAATAAAGTGGGTATGGCAACATAAATACAAATCATTGTATAATGCCCTACACAGCATTGCAGTTTCATTTAGCCAGTCACTATAAGAATATCAAACGATATTTACTGGAACATATATTACGGCTTCCTCTTGTTTCCTTCAGATACTGTGCACTCCGTAAGTGCTCTCAATATTCTACTTCATCATAATCTCTGCTGGAGGGTGCAAGATGTGGCCTTAACCCTTTAAATATAACACTTATTAGAAGATACACAAATATAACCTTGGGGTCTCGTGGGCCCCAATGTATTTCTTCTTATATTTGCCACATTTTTTTGAAATTTTTGAAAATATTTTGTTTACATATTTCTCACGTACATTTAATCGTGCTGAAACAATTTTAGTAACAATTTTCAAAGATGTTACATTCTTATTTACGAAAACGTATTAATATCCAAAAAAAATAAAATTTGAAATTTTAGAAACTATATTGAATATACTTTTATTTTCAGAAAGTACACAAAAAGTAGAAAAATTTAGTGTTTTTGGTAAAGTGAAAGCATTTAAAGGTTTTCTTATAATACCATACAAAAAAGATACTTTTTACTGCAAAAATTACCCAAATCCTCTTACATCATAGTTATAGGCTCTTATAAAATAGGTATAAATTGAAACCTAATTAAATCTGTTACCAGGACTTTTACTTACACACTATAAACTACATTTATTCCACATAATTTTAAATAAATTTTAGATCATTGAATTCTAACAAAATTAATTAACCATTAAGTGAAAAATGTAAGAAAAATTAATTATTTTCCTTGAAGTGATTTATGTCCCTTTTCTACTCTGTACAATCTCTGCAAACCATTGCACGATGTTCGTCACACATTGCAGATCAGGATGATGAACAGAGGAATTTTGTTTTCCAATCTCTTGCTCGAGGGCAGAAGGAGCAGCGTTGTTTCTAAGTGGCTCGACATCATTTGCAACATGACGTTCTGCTGGACTCTGCAGTATTTTTCGAATAGCAAGTTTGATTCCTCTCTGAATCGTTGGAATTTCCACTCGTTCATAGAGCCATGGTTTTATCAAGTACTTTGCCAATATCTGCAAATACTTCTTTTGGCTGAGTTTAGGATTTTTTGCATTCAAAATGTTGAAAACCATAGAGTTGACGCCACATTGACCCAACATCCCGAAAAAGAATCTTACCGGCCAACGTTTCGTTCTACAGCTGACACTGTAACCATGGTACCATTTGTCAAAAGTATCAGTCCCTCCTTTTGTTCAGTTATAGATAAGAACTATTTCGGGTTTCTTGGTCTCCGCACCTACATTTGCACTGTGATGCATTGTGGAGAGCAAACAGGTCTTGTTATGGTCGAAAGCGAATAACGATTCTCCTGCAGGTTTAGATTGCAAAAATTTTGCAGGTATCTCAGTTTTGTTAGCCCTCATTGTTCCAACCATTGTCAGTTTCTGGTCGACAAACATTTTGTTGAACAACGGGACGGACATGAACCAATTGTCTGGCGTAATATTACGATTTGTCCCATATAGTGGCTCAGACAGCTTTCTCACATAATATGTGGGTACAGGTTCACTGTTCAGGGTTTTTACTTTTCCAATGTAAGGAATTGCGTTTAACATGTAACTGGTCTTACAATCGTTCAGCATAACTATTTTCCAACCATACCTGCCTGGTTTTGATTTCATGTATACCCTGAATCTACATCGACCACGAAAGCCTATAAACTGTTCATCAATGGTGCAGTGCTGAAATGGTCTGTAATAAGCACGACAGTTTTCCATAAAAGTGTCCCACAAATATCGTATCGCAGCCAAACAATCATCTCTTATTCTCTCTTGTCTAGTGGCGTTGTCATCAAAGCGCAAGAAAGTAGTTATAAAGCGAAATCGAGGTAAGGACTTAGTAGCTCTGTAAATAGAAAACCATAGCTCAGTTGACCAAAGTTCTTCTCAATTCCTTTTTGAATCTTTGTGCACACCAGCCAAGTAGAAAACCCTATGTACGCAATCATTTCGTTTTTCCGTGTATTCCGCTGATACAGCTGCCTTACAATGTTACATACTTGTCTGTCTATTTCTTCATTAGTTCGCATGGTTATCTCTTCTAGCATCGCATCATCAGTTAGAAGCATCCAAGCATTTTCAGGTGTTCCTTTCTGCAACTCTTCCAAATATATGGCGTCTTTTTGTTCCTCCCCCGAATCAGATGTCTATGTCGTTGGTGTTCCTCATTTTCACTGCTGTCATCTTCTTCACCATCTTCTTGACTGTCTTCATTTCCTATTTCACAAGGCTCACCACTATTCAGCGCATCATTAGGTTCATTAGCAACCAGTTCATCATCTAAATCGTCATCTTCAAGAACGACATCTGGATCAGAATCAGTGTCATCACCAAATAGGCTTTCTGAATATTCTTCCTCACTTGTATCTAACAAAGCTAGAATTAAGTGTGGCCTATCACATAAATTTTCTGTCCTTTTGTTAGTACAAACTGATGAAAAACTTATAACTTAAAAAACGCACACGTTAATATAACTCTGGGGTCCAGCAGACCCCACAGCAGGTTGTTTGCTCTGCAGGCAGCCAGGAACAGACTGACAGCTGGCAGGCAATATTGCAAAATCATCACATGGATGCCAACAGAATTTACATAGGAGTGAAATATCCCTATCTTCTGTTTTCAAATAGAAATAACTTAACCCCAGGGTTATACTTAAAGGTTAAAGCATGTGTTAAGTTATCAGGGAATAGCTTCCATGGGAGTAAGAAGAACTATAGAAGGTAAAAACAGTAGCGAAAGATATAGGTTAGAATATACCCAACGAATAATCGTAAACGTTTCGTATAAAGATGCTACTCCATGGTGAAGAGGTGGTCACAGGGAAAGAACTTATGGTGGGTCACACAATACTGATGACCAAAAAAGAGTCGGAGTTTCCAATCAGGGCGATGATTAGTAGCAGAAACTTCCTCTGAATCGTTCTGATGGATGAGCTTTGTACACACCGACAATACATTTCCAAAAAAATCCATACACATACTCCCACAATTCGAGAAGCTCGTTTACAGCACACTGAATGGCTGAGCCAACACACATCAAGTTTCTGAACTTTGATTTCTAAAAGTGAGTACATTGAGTGATATTTTCGTTGCTAGATATTTCGTTTTTGGGTTGCCCAAAATGCAAAGTGTTTGACAGACCAGTAACACCGGAACAATTTGAGTACTGAACATTATAATTATCTATGCAGAATTCTTACTTATTTCATACCATCCAAAGCCTCAAAGCATCACTCTCACGCCTTTAAAACGGGGATTTTCATACATTATCAATATTTTGACCTCATCATTGGAGATATGCCCATAACCACACGTTTACTACCACTCCACTTGGATTTATGACACAAAGAATAACATCATCTAGATAGACAAGGTATGCCAGGGTAACAGTCCAGGGAATGGTCATAGCAGAACTCTAAATTCTGGAAGAAGAGTTCTTGTATGTCCTGCCCAAATATATCGTGTGCCACTGCTGCTGCTGTTGTAGTGATGGTAAGTGTCGCACTTATGCATGATACAGTGAGAGATTTTGTGCTATTGTGCTGTTATGTCTTCTTAAGCTATATTTTATCATCATGTTTTGCTTTCGTGGCAAATTGCAAACATTCCTTGATGAACTGGATATTTTTCTATTGAATGTTTAGAGATATGAAAGCAAACGTTGATTAGATTTTAAAATAACAGAACATAGCTGATGCCCACACTGAAGTAAATAAGAACCAACATTGGTAAAGCAATGGTCATTGAATAATGTTTTAGGTAAAAGTCAGCTCTAATGAAGTAGAAAAATATAGTTGTTTCTGATGCTATTATTTACATAAGGAAAAAACATGATCGATCACATAAACAGTCTCTGTTTATCTTCTTACAAATATTGATTGATATGCAATTATGTAAATTTACAGTTACTACTTCATATCTAAAAATTCATCTACCGAGTAGATGGAGTTGTCATTCTTAATTTGTTTTCAAATATTTATTTTCAGACTTATATCCTATTTGGGAAATCACCAATTATTTTTGTGGGAGCATAATTGACTCCTTTCTGTGCCAAAGTCAGATTTAATCCAGAACAGGGAAGATCATCCTTCCCTCTAGTATTATAGCCATGCTCTTCACAGTTATTTTAGAATTCGGATGGGTTATTAATAACAAATTTCATAAGTGAATATATGTATTGCGAAGGTACTACGAATATTCGGAGTTCCTTAAATAAATGTCTGCAATGATTTCTTGTGTGGGCACTAGCTATTATTCTGACTACACATTTTTATGCAATGAATACTTTTTCTCTTACTGATGAATTATCCCAAAATATGATGCCATATGAAAGCAATGAATGAAAATAGGCACAGTAGGCTAATTTACTGATATGTTTATCACGAAAATTTGCAATAACATGACATCATAACAAAGGCAAGTTGATATTTAGGGCCTCAGAACGAGTTGGCTGATTTTCAATCAAAAGAAAACTAAAACAACACTATTTAGGAATGACAATAGAAGCAGTAGAGAGTAATAACACAACCACAAGAACTGGATATGAATGCAGTTCGAGTCAAAAAATTCGTAGGGCTCGCCGATGACAACTGGAAAGACCCCATTCTTACTGTAACAAGCTAACTCAGTCCAGGTATATTTATTCTCAGAGACATCAACCCATTAGTTACAGAAGGTGCTGTGCAAATGGTATATTTCTCATATTTTAATGCCATTGTGCACCATGGAATAGAAATATAGAGTCATTTGAGTTTAAAAAAATTCAAATTGCAAAACGCAACCATCAGATTTATGGTAATGCAAGAAGAACAAATAGCTGTAGTCCACTATTCAAACAACTTAAAATTTTAAATTATTACAATATATATGTATATACAATAGTACAGCTTGTGTGGAAACATGAAAACAAGTTAAATAAAAATGAAGAAATACATTATAATGTGACCAGAAGCTCTATGAACTTAAGATTTTCACAACACAATACAGCTAAACTAGAAAGAAGTTGCAATAAAACCATACAAATGTTTACCATCTCATATTTACAAAATTAGCCTGAAAGAGAAGAGCAAACAATAAAACTACTGCCTATAGAAAGTCCTTTTTGTTCAGTCAATGAATACATACTAATTGCAAAAAAAGAAATAGGCATATTCTGTAATGGAACTGAAATATGCATAGATAGATATCTAATAAATTGGATATGCATTCTTATGTACGGTAGAATAGAAATAAAATCAGTGTAGGTGGAATGCAAAGTAGACACAAACTGTATAATTATGTCTGACGCTACTGTATTTAAAAATTATATACCTTAATAATTAATTAGTGTATATGATCGTTACTCTCGATAAACTTACATTGCAAATATGTACTTTGATCTGATCCATATATGTACATCCAAAGCTGTTGAATAAACAAATAAATAAATAAACTTTGAAAACACCCTGACATGATGACAAGTCGAAACTAAAGCCCC
The DNA here is from genome assembly GCF_021461385.2 of Schistocerca piceifrons. NCBI lineage: Eukaryota > Metazoa > Arthropoda > Insecta > Orthoptera > Acrididae > Schistocerca > Schistocerca piceifrons. The sequence goes on along the minus strand of NC_060139.1, from coordinate 797,285,339 downwards.
TTCCAAACGCAACTATCTTTCTATGCAGATATCTGTGAAAAACGCCTGTGCATGGAATAAATGACTGCAAATGTGGTGTGTTCACACTACACAAGTTCCAATCTACTGCTCAACTGACATCTGTCAGTCTAGAAAAGAAATTTCAGCAGCAGTCGACAAGGCTGCCACAACCTTAAAGCTTATTTCATTTATTTATAAATTATTAACAGAGAATGTTCTGTTATAGTCTGTTTTCGCAATTTGTGTCGCATAATGAAAAACGTGCAAGAAAAAGGAAGAGCGATTAACATGTTCTAGACATTGGCAGCTTAAGCAAAGGCAGTTTTTTCAAATAAATATATTTCATGATTTGCAAGGCTAACTTGACAACTGGTGTAATTATTTGAAGATAGGTTTGGACACATTTATTTGTCTTTTGATGCTCATAATCTCTCATATACAGTAACCATACAGTAAAGCTGCATGCCCTTGGGAAAAATTATGGCTTTAGTTTCCCCTTGCTTTCAGCTATTCGCAGTACCAGCACAGGAAGGCCGTTTTGGTTAGTGTTACAAGAAGGAAATGCAAACCTACGTTTCTAGCATTTGTAGACTTAGAGAAAGCTTTTGACAATGTTGACTGGAATACTCTCTTTCAAATTCTGAAGGTGGCAGGGGTAAAATACAGGGAGCGAAAGGCTATTTACAATTTGTATAGAAACCAAATGGCAGTTATAAGAGTTGAGGGACATGAAAGCGAAGCAGTGGTTGGGAAGGGATGAGACAGTGTTGTAGCCTCTCCCCAATGTTATTCAATCTGTATATTGAGCAAGCAGTAAAGGAAACAACAGAAAAATTCGGATTAGGAATTAAAATCCATGGAGAAGAAATAAAAACTTTGAGGTTCAACAATGACATTGTAATTCTGTCAGAGACACAAAGGACCTGGAAGAGCAGCTGAACGGAATGGACAGTGTCTTGAAAGGAGGATATAAGATGAACATCCACAAAAGCAAAACGAGAATAATGCAATGTAGTCGAATTAAATCTGGTGATGCTGAGGGAATTAGATTAGGAAATGAGACACTGAAAGTAGTAAAGGAGTTTTGCTATTTGGGGAGCAAAATAACTCATGAAATGTGATGTTACAGAAGAATGCTGAAGATTAGATGGGTAGATCACATAACTAATGAGGAGGTATTGAGTAGAACTGGAGAGAAGAGGGGTTTGTGGCACAAGTTGACTAGAAGAAGGGATCTGTTGGTAGGGCACATTCTGAGGTATCAAGGGATCACAAATTTAGTATTGGAGGGCAGCGTGGAGGGTAAAAATCGTAGAGGGAGACCAAGAGATGAATACACTAAACAGATTCAGAAGGATGTAGGTTGCAGTAGGTACTGGGAGATGAAGAACCTTGCACAGGATAGAGTAGCATGGAGAGCTGCATCAAACCAGTCTTTGGACTGAAGGCCACAACAATCTCTCATATAACATGGAAAAGTACTTTTAAGAGGATAGAAATTATTCCATAGTAGTGGCTGACGCTGACAAAATTCCTGGCAAGAGGAAGAGCTTTATTAAGAAGAATTCTCTACTGCAATCTCGAAACAAGCATTGAATGAAATCATACACAACACATGTGAAGCTATTTATTCTTACCTGGATGGGGATTTCATGAGGGCAAGTAAAATAGTTCAATTATCTAAGTTCTTGTTCTGGCAATTTACAGATAATATTTTTTACAGTTTTAGATGTGTTTCAAACTTAGCATATTCTTAGAAAGCGTAGATGTGGGCAACAAGCTATAGTTTAGTTGGTTTCTGAGTCGTGATTTTCAGTTCGCTGTTCAAGACTTTTTACCATAACATAAAACTCCACTTTGAAATCTAGACAGGGATTCATAGTCAACCTGGAAAGTCTTTTCTTCTAGTATTGTGGCAGTGAACTCTGCAGTTCAACTTTAAATCACTCTTGTTATGAAACACATAGTGGTTTAGAAAGTAAAATAAATGTAAGAACCCCTATGGTCCTGAAGACACTGCTGCAAGCTAATTCATTATCAATTTAAAACAACATTGCGATTGCACTTTTCTGTATAATAAATAGAGACCTACTTGTTTTTGCCATACTGTGACCCTTAGATCATGACAAAGGACTGTAGGGCCTACTGAGTGAAAGTATGCTAGGAATCCTTCTTGCACATCAACATTTTGAGAGAGCTGTCTAAGTGCAAAATAAGCAGAACTCGGATTTTCGTTGAAGTTAACCACATGCCTGTGCCACCTGAGTTTGTCCAAACTATTTTTGTTAGTAGCATCTAAAAGAGGAATTGAGTAAAGTTCTATGTTAACATCTGCAGTTATTTCCCTCAGTTGTTACTTGTATGATTTTTGCCTTAAAGATCAGTGAATAGAACTGCAAAAGATATATAGTAATTACTGTTATCTACAAGATAAACTTAAACTGTATTTCATATGATCTGTCTTTATTGGGATCGCTCAGGAAGTAGAGGACGAGGAAATCCCAGGAACTGGGTTGTAAATTTCGTCATGTCCCGAGCCAGATCGAACAGATTTTATCGCTTTGCTTAACTCCATGTGCTAAATAGTCGGCACGAGTTTCTTTGTTTTATTGCCATTTCCCTGTTTTTCAGTGATCAACCACTCGTAATTTCTCTGTTAAAGAATTTTACGCAGCTACCCTCTTTTCTCGATCGTTGTATGTCTTTCTCTTAATTTTCCACAGACATATCTGACTGTGATATACTTCAATGTGTTCAGCAATGAACACTCTATAGCACTGGCGAGTATGTGTCATTTTACAATTCACTGTGCACGCATAGACGAGAAACAATAGACATATCAAACAACTGACTCAAACATGCTTCGGTCGGCAGATTTGTTGCGATCTTCTGATCACACGCCACGATTTGTCTGTGCAGAGGTAACTGCAGCCCTCATATTTGAGCAATTTTGCTCAAACTATAAACTCCATCTTCCAGGTTTGTGCACATCTCATACTTCCACATATCTTCCGTCTGTGCAGATGTGATGTGTATGGGCATTTGTGCAGACAGATGATTGTGTGTGAAACGGCTTTAAAATATTAGATCGTTAGATCCCCTAGCAGAAAGTTTGGTCGCTGATATAAGTTTATCTTTACCGTTGGGTTCTCTCACGCGTGAGGTGGAGTATCTTTAAGGCTATGGCAAGTGCGTGCTATTCTTTGGACTCGTGGGAAGGTAACGTCTTTGACACATTGCGGCAAACTGGCAAAGTGAGTATAGTCGTGTTGTGAGGAGTAGGTGTCATCTTAAAAGTGTCATTCTAGGGTTGCTACGATGGCTGATGAATATACCAACGGGGCTCCAGAGAACGGGAATGTACCGGAGATTGAACTGATCATCAAGGTAATAATTTAATTTAAGATGCAGTTGATATTATGTTATGTAGTTCATAACTGCCAGAGGTGAAAATGGCTGATAGAGAATTTGAAGTATTGAAATTTTCATACTGAATGTGCGGAATAAAACGTCTCTATGCCTCTTTCCTGTTACGCGTGAGTGAGCATATATAAAACTCTAATCTGGATGTAGTTGTCTTCAATTCACTGTACATTTCTTCCTCGCGTTTTTCGTGTTTGTTCAGCAGTAGCGTATTTGTAGTATATAGCGTATATGTAGTATTTCATACGCAAATGCTGAGTCGTTCTTTATTCGCGCATACTGTAATCCGCTTAATTTGTTGCTCGTTTAGAATTTCACGTTAGTAGGCCGCATATTTACCGTGATGTAAAACTCATTTCAAATGTTGACACTCTTTCTTTAAAAAAACATTAAAGTGAGCCTCTTAAACATTCATTGAAAGCTTGTGACGAAATAGTGAGGAAACGACTCAGGTGACTAAAACCTGCGTCCGGTATCGGTTTTCCTGGTTATTTAGTGAGATGCCTCGCAAATTGGTCAGAAACGGAGTTAAATTATCGTTATGTGGTTGAAAGGCTATTTAACGGGGAACGTGATCAACCTACGTATGAACTATCGTTGCGTTTCTACCACTGCGGGTATGTAACGTTTTCAGTAATATTAACCGAAGATTTTTAGTCACTGCGCAGGGTAACATCGATTGGATCGATATCGTTGCCTGCTTGTATTTTCTTTGTATAAAATTCTTCGGCACGAACCACTAGATCTGTAGGTCCTTTGTTTTTATTTATTAAGACCTTTTTTTTTATTTACAGAAAATTCCTTGCACTCTGTCAGATGAATTTCTAATGTGGCTTTTTAAATACCTGTAATAGCTATTCTGAAAAGTTTGGCTTGGTTCTTGTGATCCATTTGGGTATTGTTTTTTCTAGGATACTAACTCAGGCGAATGTTTTCAGTTCAAAATGAGCAATTGAAATAACTGGCTATTATTTAATTTTGCAGGCACGAAGTAAAGTGCTATGTTGACTGGAAATAAGAATTTGTATTTTGCACCCTTCCTTGCTACAGAAGGGTGGGTTGGTGTTATGTGGAACATGAAGATAATTTTGTCTGACAAAAGCATTCACTTTGTGACCAGTGTGGGACTGGGACAAATGTTTTAAGAGGTTAGGCATACTGCCTTTTGTGGTTGCGTTGCACAAGTCACTTCTGGAACAGCCATTTTCAGCTCACTATATCTGATGAGCTATTCATGTTTAGATGCATCTGTGATTCAAAATTAAATGGTAGGCTAAACTTTTTAGGACAGTTACTTGGGAAAAATTTAAATGTTTAAAAGTTCAATTAAGCTGATAGTTCTGGTGGTGTATAAAACATTTTTCCAGTGTTTTGGGTATGCTTGTCAATGCAGAAAACTTAGGGCCATTAATGAAAGAGGGAGGACAAAGTTTTTTGGCCGCATTAATGTTTGGCATAAATGATGCACACTCTTAGGTTTGATATACTGGAATTGACACATTTACAGGGTTATAGAAAAATTATGCTTATGATAAGCTGGTTGTGATATTACTAAACCACCAATTGCCCCATCAGTGGATACAACCACTATTCTTTTGGGGTTGTCACTGTCCTTTGTGTTAAGTATAACAGGGTATTTTTACTCTGGCAATTTTGGCTTTGAAGTTCAAATATTAATAAGTAGACATTTGTTGCATAAGATGTTCTGAGCCACTGGTTAGCACTTCCTGGCTGAAAGTAGTTTACTATAGAGAAAGTTTGATTTATAAAGGGCAAGTTAGTGCAGTGCTACAGTCATCGTGTGGATTGGGAAGTGATAGTTTCACACACAGGATTTTTCATTCTGCTCTGATTTAACAATGAAATTTTGACTGTGGCTACAGATGAATGTAAGAATGCACTCTACAGAAGGTGGATAGTATTACTTGTTCCAAAAATGGATGCTGTGATCAGCTGACAGGTGCAGTCACTCAGGTCTAACATTCTTTCCTCTGTTTAGGTAGGCTTTGTTGACTATTGTGCATCTCTAGTTTTTCCCTGCACCAGGAAAGTTAATGCATAGACATACTGTTATACACATTTTATATGGTTCACTGGTTAACACTAATATTCAGTAGGAGCAGTTGGTCTCGGTTTATATTTCCTTTGGTGTCCATAAGTGCCAGGATGATTCTGTGATGGGCCCATTAAATTACAATCTTCTGAGTTTGTTGTAACTGTTAGTGGAATATTAGGCTGTAGTCTGACTGCGCAGACCTAGTTGCAAATGAACCACCCCATTAATGAAGATTCTGCTGTACTTGTCTTCAAATGAAATTTATCTTGGTGGCATTTTCAATATCTAAGAAGCTAGAATTTGCTTGTCAGTGGAAAATCGTCAGCGATTTGTGAAATGTCATTCCTATAAATGAATGAGATGTTTGTAGACCTACCTTGACTCAGTGGCATTTTCCTTAAGCTTATTCTGTGATAGATTAACTTAATGTGATGTTGGGGAGGGAACTTACTCTTGTGTAGTAGGTGTGCTTTTTTTTTCTTTTTGTCAGTGGGTGAAAGCTCAAATCTTTATACCTGCATATGTCATTTATGGTAAGTTGGTGAGAATGTAAGCTTCAATAGGTTTGACTTATTTGCCCTTTATGAAACTTAATAATCTTTAAATGTGATTTAAAAACTTCATAGCAGATAAGATCGCTATATGGCCTTAGTCAATGTGTGGCTTTCCTCAACCTGAAGTTAGGTCCGAACATTGCAGTGCTTTACTACACCTTGTCCTGTGATCTGTAAGAGGTTACCCTGCAGATTACTTGGAGACCACCAATTTAATGGAGACTGATACATTGTGCAACTTAATTTTGTCAGGAAATCATTACCATAGGTGAAACATTGTCTTCGGTCTGGAGACTGGTTTTTTATGGTGCTCCACACTAGTCTGCTTAGCACAGCTCTTTTCATCTCTTTGTAATGACTGCAAGATGTATCCAGTTGAACTTGTCATATGTTGGACTCCCTGTACAAATGTTACAAACCTGTCCGTTCCCTTCCACCCACATACTTTCTTGTTTCACCAAATTAATCTTTCAGCACTCAGGCTGCTTCCCAAATCAATTCAGTGTGCATCTCTTGTCTTATCTGTACATTTAATTTTCATTCTTTCACAGCACCACATTTCTCTTGGGTGCAAGTACACTCCAAAAGCTTTTAGTAGACTTGAAATTGGTATATATTTTTAATATATTTTCTTCTTATTGCCAGCCTCCATTTTATATCTTAATTCTCTCATCAGTTACTTTGTTGCCACAACAGCATTAGACTTGCTCATTACCCTTCTCTAATTGGTGTTAATGATATAACTTACTTTCAAGACTATCCATTCTGTTCAGTTGCTCTTCAAAGTCCTTTACTGTCTGGCAGAATTAAAATGTCATCGGTGACTGTTTCTCCTAACTTCAACTGACCCACTCTGATACTTCTCATAATCTTATGCTTACAAGGGAACCTCCCCATCGCACCCCCCTCAGATTTAGTTATAAGTTGGCACAGTGGATAGGCCTTGAAAAACTGAAAACAGATCAATCGAGAAAACAGGAAGAAGTTGTGTGGAACTATGAAAAAAAATAAGCAAAATATACAAACTGAGTAGTCCGTGCGGAAGATAAGCAACATCAAGGCTAGTCTGAGCTCATGAGCGCTGTGGTCCTGTGGTTAGCGTGAGCAGCTGCGGAATGAGAGGGCCTTGGTTCAAGTCTTCCCTCGAGTGAAAAGTTCAATTTTTTATTTTCAGACAATTATCAAAGTTCAGGCACTCACACATAATCAACATTGATCTCCAAAATTCCAGGGCATGACCTGATTTGCTTGGACATATGCAGGATTTGACGGTGTACCCATGGAAAAATTTGAGAACGTTAAAAACATGTTTTAACAGAGCACAGGAAAAACTGTGCGACTGTCAAACTGTTGCATTCATTTGTTGCAGTTTATGTCACAAACTCTTATGTTTTCATAACTTTTTTGGGAGTGATTATCACATCCACAAGAATACCTAAATCGGGCAAGGTAGAAGAATCTTTTTACCCATTCGCCAAGTGTGAAAGTTGGGTGGGTCGACAACATATTCCTGTCATGTGACGCACATGCCGTCACCAGTGTCGTATAGAATATATCAGACGTGTTTTCCTGTGGCGGAATCGGTTGACCTATGACCGTGCGATCAAATGTTTTCGGTTCCCATTGGAGAGGCACGTCCTTTCGTCTACTAGTCGCACGGTTTTGCGGTTCGGTCGCAAAACACACTGAACTTATTACAGTGAACAGAGACGTCAATGAACGAACGGACGGATCATTAATTTGCGAAAATAAAAAAAAGTAAACTTTTCACTCGAGGGAACCCTTGAACCATGGACCTCTCGTTCCGCAGCTGGTCACGCTAACCACAGGACCACGGCGCTCCTAAGCTCACTGTCATTGATGTTGCCTATCATCCGCACGGACTACTCAGTTTGTATATTTTGCTTATTTTTTCATAGTTGCATACAACGTCTTCCTGTTTTCTCGATTGATCTATGTTCAGTTTTTCAAGGCCTGTTCACTGTGCCAACTTACAACTAAATCTGAGGGGGGTGCGATGGGGAGGTTCCCTTGTTAGCACTGAGTCTGATTTGTTCAAAAGTTACAGATTACCTTTCATTCTGTTTTATGTCTGATAGTTCAGCATTTCAAAATGTGTGTGCTGGAAAGACAAACGGCGGGCAACAGGAAAAAATAATTAGTGGTCTGTGACTCGGGACAGACCTAGTGCCCAGTGACAGGCGATATACCTTTGCCCTCGCCTTCAATTGCGGCTCAAATGCAGTGCATCTAAGGGCGTGTGTAGTGCCGTCTTGTACAAGGAGGCGCGGCTTCCGGCCGCGGCCGCTCCGGCAACGCTGCGCCTGTCTTGACCCAGTAAACCCGGTGCACTGATAGCCCAAGGCGGTGCCGCCCGGCCCGCCGCTTTGCTCGTCACCGCGGCACCCAGACCAGGATCACCGCACTAGAAACGCGGGCTGTAAAGCTCTGGATTTACCAAAATTTGATGTGATTTTTACGTAATTATCACTTGAAAATGTGCAGCTCGGTGGATCAGTGCAGGACTACCAATAAAATATCTTGGGTTAGGTTTCATGTCAGACCTAAAAACTTTTGTATTTAACACGTCACTTCAGTGTGCCCTAAGTTACAGCATTTTTCTTTAGTGGATACTCTTCTCTTGCTGATAAAATACACAAGGCAGAAGCTCCTCACTTCCTTCAGACTGACATTTTCGTCAGACATAAAATTCGCAGGCCATTTCGGAATCAGGTTACTGCCACTATCCCAAGGTTTCACACCTATGATCAGATAGGATGTATGGCAAGTCAGTTGTCCGTTAGCTGATGGTGTTTGCTCATTTGGTGTTAGAGAGGACGCCTCGCTTATCGGGTGTCAATACTTTGCGGATTTTTTTTACGAGAGAAAGCAAAACCATCAGATTGTGCGAGACTCTACTCATCAATAACACTGGTCAACACTCATTTTCTTGCCAAGGATATTTGAGTGGCTTCAGGATGGGTTAGTGGTGCTGAGGACGAATATAGCAACCATTTATGCAGTTTGGCTCTAGTTTTTGAGATAAAGCATGATTTATTCAAAAAATTAGAAAAAATTGCTAATACTGAACTCGAGAGCTACAAACTACAATGAAAAAAGAAAATAATCTTTATAAATAGAATCTATGAAAACCTGATAGGCATTTGTCCACGTATAAAACATAATTGAAAAGTTTCTCTGTAAGTATATCATTTTCCGTCCATGACGAACCGCTTCCTGCACGCTTTCCTTTTATACGTCTCATCAGAACAGTCACGTTGCAGATTCCAGCAATAATCTGCCATCATATGCCTGTCCCATCTTCCTTTATATCTTTCCTCTATTCCTTTCATATCTTGATGGAACCGCTCTCCTTGTTCCTCACTGAAATCATCTAGATTACGAGGAAATCGATCCAAGTGGCTGTGAAGGAAGTGCAATTTTATGCTCATGTTAGCTCCTAAGTTTTGAAAGTTAGTGAGCATGTTTTTGACCAGTGCCTCGTAATTGGGAGCTTTATGATTGCCCAAAAAACATTTTACAACAGCGACAAAACTGTTCCAGGCCGATGCTTCAGTGACAGTCATGACACTTGTAAAATTGGTATCGTTGATGAGCCTGCGAATTTGAGGACCATCAACTATTCCTGCCATAAGTTTTTCACTACTGAGTACAGGGAACGTATTGCAGATGTATGTGAAGCAATTACCATTTCTGTCTAAAGCTTTGGTGAATTGCTTCATTAGTCCTAACTTAATATGTAATGGTGTAAGAACAATCTTGTCCCTACTAACCAGAGGTTCATTAATGTTTGCTTCACCAACAGCCATATGTTCCCTTGGAGGCCATGTTTTCTGCTTCCAATGTTCGTGCTTTGCCCTACTATCCCACATGCAGATAAAACATGGGTGCTTTGTGTATCCACTTTGTTGTCCAAGCAAGAAGTTCACCATTTTCAAATCAACACAAATCAACCACTGGTGCTGCATATACTGAATTTTCTGCAGAACCATCTTGATGTTAGCATATGCTTCACAAAGTTTTGTTGAGTGGGCAATTGAAATAGATGCGTAACGATTGCCATTGTGTAGAACACATTTTAAACTTCTAGTGGAACTGTCTATGAAGAGACGCCAGTCCTCTGGTCTATATTCCGGCAGCCCCAATACAAGTAAAAGTCCAGGTATATTGCTGCAATACACTATAACCTCTTCTTGGTTGAAGTATGGAAGAAGGTTTTCTTCTCTCGTCCGGTAAGCTGTTATTTTAACACTTGGATGAAGACAGTTCTTTTCCTTAAGCCTGGATGCTAAGAGTTCTGATGCTTGCTTTGAAAGATTGAGTTCTCGTATCAAGTCACTGAGCTCCTTCTGGTCGAACTGCTGGGGTTGTCTCACGTCCTTCGTATTCCGAACCACTACTTGTACATTCCTCGCCGTGCACATCATCTGATGATGTTAGCGTGGGTAATGTTGTGAAGGTTGGTACAGGAACATCGTTGCTGTGCACCACCGGTCTTCTTGCTGACTCCAAATCGGGATATTCCCACTTTCGTTTTTTGAACCTATTAAAACCTTTCACATTAACAATGCAAAAATAGCAATCATCTGTATGGTTCTTCTGCTCTCGCCATACCATAGGCACTCCGAAGTTTAAGCTTTTCCTTTTTCGTTTTGTCCACTGCCGTAAGCACTCCACACAGCATTTACAAACTTTATGGGGTGCCCACGCCTTGTCTTGATCTCCAAGTTTAATTCCGAAATATGCCAGATACGCTTCCTTCACAAAAGGAGTGATATTCTTCCTGTTCTTTTGAAGAACGTATTCCCCACAAATGTAGCAGAACTCATCTGGATGGTTCACGCAAAGACGGCGTGAAGAACTCATGTTTTCCTAAAACAAAATTGCACAAATACTACATATTATGCAGAACTTTCTTGTATTTGCATGTCAATCACATCCAACAAACATCATTAATTGTTTTGTGTGAAATGAATACTCACCTCTTATTTGCTACGTCACGATGAAAAGGTTCTATCTCCTTGAAGCTGCACTGCACATGTGTGACTTTCGACCATCGCCATTTTTCTTGTTTACACTGAACGCTACCTATCGGCTGTTGCGGGGATTACCTCGGCCAACAAATGAATGTCGAGTACCGCCGAATTCAAATCTGCACAACCCTCAATATCTTCAACACACGCACCGCACAACAGGACTGAACACATGCTGACAGTGTGATGTTTGCATGATGTAATCCTCAACCACACAGATGCACTCCCTGAGCACAATTGTTTAATAAAGATAGTACAATATCACTAATTAAAAAACAGGTAGCAAATACATTACACCATATATGGACCCTGCAGTCGATATTATCCACATGAAACTCTCATTTCCACAAATAACCTATATCTCAAAAACCAGAGCCAATTTGGAAAAAGTACAAATATACTCGGAATGAGTATCATAACAATATCCCATTTTCGTTCAAACTTCCCTGGCAACGAAAAAAAAATTTATTTTGTAGAGCTGTGTAATATATTCTCCTTCACTATTTACAACAGCCTGACAACGCTGGGGCAACTTATCGATTCCGCGACAATAGAAATCACTTGGTTTTGAGGCGAACAACTCATGTTCCTTGACGATTGTTATAGGGGAAATGATCTGGGGGCGCAAGATAAGGTGAATAAGGTGGGTGCGGAATGGTTTTCCAACGCAGCTCCTGTGTCCTATTTGTCACTCTAGCAAAATGGAGGGGGTGGGGACGGCGGCAGAATTATCGTGGAGAAGCATCGCGTCATGCTGTCTTCCTGGTCGTTGCTCTTGGATTGCGTCTCCAAGACTCGCTGTTCCACCAGATGCATAATATCCTATGTGGATGCGCGCAGGTCTTCGCAGGGGAGTAGCTGCTTTTTGTCTCAACCATTCCTTTTTTTTCTTATGTTAGCATATAGACACCATTTCTCGTCACCAATAATGGTACAGGACAAGAATGGCCGGTGTTTACGAGCTAGTTGACTAGCAAGCAGAGATGCACGTGGCCACACGCTGATTTTTGTGATTTTGGCTTACAGCATGCGGTATCCATCCACTCGATTTTTTGCACATGTCACATTGCATGAAAATGTCACACCACCGTGGAAAGTTCAATTTGATCACATTTGCTAATTCTCGAGTACACTGACGGATTATTGCGGATTAAACATTTCATCAAACCCCGAAGGTCTTCCTGAATTTGGAGTCACTAAAGTCAAAACGGCCCTCCTCAGAACGAGAAAACAATTTCCGTGCCGTGTCCAGTGGCATTATCCCCATACGCGGCTGCCTTTGCTGCTGTCACCTCTGTTGATCGCAAGCAGACCTTTCCACTTGTCAGCCCGTTTTCTATCGTCCACCTCTCTACTCACTATCTCCAAATGAATGCCAACAATGATAGCAACAGGAAAATAAGACAATCTATAAATAAACGCGTAGCTGCCGGAATACCAACATGCAAAACAATAACTCACCTAACACGTGCACCAACCTAATAGTTACAAATCGGTTGAATCAATCGCTGTCGGTTTGCGTAACAACTATTGTAGTTAAAGGTGTAAGGAATTTCAAGCCAACAAACAGCGTAAATTTGCATTTTTTCCTCAAGAGACAATAGTGAGGAGCTAACCTCTTTCTTGTTTGAGTGCCGGGTACTGTTGAGAAGTACTAGATACTGTGTAGTGGCAGCGTTGTCCATAATCTCCCTCGTCTCTCCAGAAACGTTAAACTTAACGTTAGATCTAGAAAAACTGTGCACGGCAGTGTCTTAATATGCAAGCCTATATTTTGTATATTGTCACACCACATGGATCCTAAATGTGTTTGTAGATTCCAATCAGGCCAATCAACCATTAGGGAGTACCGTTTATCTTGTCGCCTTGAATTGCTGTATGTTTCTGGTGTCGGCGCGTTATAGAAGTTTTGCGGAGAGTGCAGCCGATGAAACGCGGCCGAAGGCGCTTCTTCTGTAAATAGCGGTGACCGAACGTGGTGCTTACTCTTAGTCAACACCAACACGGAGGCAGGCACTCGTTATTGCGCAAGCCTTTTGCCTTTGCCTTGGGTGCGCTGCCGTCACACTCGCCTTCTGAAAAGCAAGCATGTTAAAGCAGAGCCACCAGCTACCAATAGAGCTGAGGCTAGTAATAGTTCCATAAATATTGAGGTTAGTGGTTAACCGTTACTTCGCGATTCGTTATCCACTACTTTTATATCTGTTTCACTAAGCTTGTCTTCAGCGAACGCGCACCAGTCGAGGTAATTTGCACATAGACTATGCGTGACTTCTCTAGATTAAGTCCAACCATTGTAGTTTGTTTTGCAAAATTTTTACTTGTGGTTGGTGAAGACTGTGGTTTTCCTTCAAAACCAAAAATACTACATAATTCCCTTGTGGGACCACTTGAACTCCTTTCTGCAAGGGTCGATAAAATAACAGCGGGACTACTCCATTAGGTATCACTTCATCAGTGGCCCACATCTGCATCTATGATTTCCAAGCCATAAGAGATGTAGTGCATTATTTTTACTTCACAACAAAGTAGACTGACAAACCATAGCGAATGGTTCGATGGATAGTCTCCGCCGGGCCATCCAGATTTGGGTCTTCAGTGTTATCTTCTAAATAGCTTAAGGTAAATACAGGGATGTTACTATAACTTGGTGCATGTACACATGATCGGCGAGTATTTACTGATTTGAGTCGCAATTACATGTGATCGGTAGAACAGCCACTGGAGTGTATTATTGTTGTTCGTGTTCAATGTTGTTACCAGCTGGTAGAGTACATGAGGCTCGTGAAGAGCAGAGATGCCGCATTATCGCATGAGAACTTTATAAGCATGTGACATACTTTGAGACTGCATTGTTGGTCTCCATTTGGCCAGCTAGTCGAATCGTGCAGATCCGAATGTGTCAATGGCCTGATGTTGGGCTGCATGGGAACATAAGGGCAGGAATGTTTCAAGTTTGCAATACCACACAAGGGAATATCGCCGTTTTGTGCACCAGGCACATTGTAACCACATCAGGGCCTGCCGTCAGAGACCAAGTAGTGGACTCCCTGCAGTATTTTGTCGCCCCACACCATTTGTTGGAACCTAGCAGCAGCCAGACTAGGGAGGTACCACCCATCCATCGGCTGCCGTTAACACAGGACGAACGGCTACGTTTGGAGTAGTGCCGCAACTGGGAAACAGGGACTGCTAATGGCGTCCCATTGCGTTCAGCGATGAATTGCGATTCTGCACTAATATTAGACGACCATCGTCTGCGAACATGGCAGCGACCAGGGGAGGTGTCCCAGCCTCGCAATGTTTTGGAGAGCCACAGCGGTGTTCTCCTGGTCTTGTGGTGTGGGAGGCCAACGGGTATGATGTCACGTCATGGTTGGTAGTGATTGCGGTCACTGATGGCACAGCGGCACGCCACAGACGTCTTGCGTCCTCATGTGGTATCACCTCTGTGCGACAATGTCGTGTTGCCATTTTTCAACATGGCAGTGCCCGTCCACATATAGCATCTGTCTCTATGAACTGTCTGCATAACAACATCGTACTCAAGTGACCAGCATCCTAAAACTTCCACATTTCTACGCAATATAACGTGTAGGATCAGCTCGGACATAAACTGTTACAGTGAGAGTATCCAGAATATCGGGGACATTCCCAATCGTATCAGTGCATGTCTCCAGACCATTGGGGAGGGGGGGGGGGGGGGGTTGGAACTGATGTGCGTCATACAGCCATGTTCTGTGTAAATTTGACGCGCCACTGTAATCACTGAAATATCACATACGCTCTAAATTCATGAAGTTTCGTTTCGTAGGCCCGTTCTGAATGCTTTACTTTTCTGTTCAGTGTGTAGATAAAAGTTCAGAATTTGTCTGGAAGAGTAGGTTTATTCACCGAATGTTATAAATTTTGACGTACAACAATACGTACTTTTAAAGCGAAATCTATTTATAAAACGTAAACAGTGGAATTGTGCACGTTGGGAAATGGGAAGACAAATTTAAGCAAATAGATCAGGGAACAGATTGGAATGAAAGACGTAATTATAACCGTAACGGTCCTGAAATGCAGGTGGGCGGCGTGTGCAGACAGGTAGATGGCAGGTGGGCCATAAATCTTGGATTCCACGGGTAAGAAACAGAGAAGACCTAATGGAAGCTGAGAAAATTGAAAAACATGAAAGGGAGCATGAATATGTAGACAGTCTATGAAGAACTCTGGAGGATGATTTTTATTCAGCATTGCAATTGCAAGCAGTTGATTATCAGTTCAGCGTAAATTTCATCGCAGTCCAGGAACTCGGTCTGGTCTGCAGACGTTATACCGTTGACTGCTTTCGTATTGTTAAAGGTTTTTACAGCGGTTTAAGCCTTTTTACGTCGTTTGGACATTAAATTTCACGAAAGCCTGAATTTCACGAAAGTCTCTTTTGGAATTGAAATTCGTCTGCCACTGATGTCTTGGTAGAGTGAATGTCTTCCAGCGATAACTGAGAAAGTGGTAGAAAGAATCGGCGAAAGCGTCAGCGCTTAAAGGTGAAAGAAGGAACAAGAAAAGTGAAAGTGAAGGCGTGGCCGCCGAATTTCCAGTTAAACCGAAACAAAATTGATGAATCTCCTTCAGAACTGAGCGTAATTTGTAATCTGTGTAGACTAGAGGCATTAAAGTAGCAACACACTAAACTAAAATATTCAAGTTAATTAATTGAAGTATAAAAGAATCTTGAAAGCCTGCATAAATATTACTCCAACAGTATTTTAAAAGCGAAGATAATTTCATGTGGCATCGGAGTATGTTTGTAAGACATATTCGCCCGTCAGTTTACTTTCACGGGTCACCTGCTGACAGTTCGTGGAACTAAATTTATTTGGATAAAGTGGAACAGATTTACTTACCTTAGACTTGGTGTATTAAGAGTGCCATCCTTGTATGTACAGGAAACTAAAAAGTGTAAATGTATTTTTTAATGTTAGTTCATAGTTTCAGTAATATAATTTATTTAGGTTATTGTTTTTGTAACTAACGTCGCTAGTTCGTGTTTGTACGGTCGCCCTTAAGTCTAATGGTTTTGTTAGACCACAAATATTTGGCCGGCAAAGGTGTAAATCTTGCGGAGAAGAGTTCCTGATCACATTTTGTTAGGGAGAGGGAGGCATGTGACACTTGATGACCACTCAGTCGGATAAGGTGGTGGTAGGTGCAATCGTTTTCGTGCTATTAGGCCGTGCTAAGATTACATGGAATAAATTTAAAATCGCATTGTTTTATCAGGTAGCCGAAATATTATGAGTCGGTGGGGAGGGGGGGGGGTTGTCGCTTCTATAAAGAAATTCGGCCTCTAGAAACTCTAATTAGTACCTAAATGTGAAATGAATATTGAATTTTCATTTCGCCTATTTGCTCTTGTGGTCACTTCCTTCTCTTGAATCGTCGTTGCAATTTGTTGAAAACTACGTTAATAGCAATCGGCAGTTAGCAAAATGTACGCCTACAGGCGTAAGTCCATGACGGTATATTTTTCCAAACTCTTTCCTTGCGGGGGATTAGAGCACTATGTGGCTACATATGTCATCCCAGGGACACCCTGGCACTTATTATGCCGGTAGGTCTGTACCTTTAGTTTTTTATATCCCCATATTTCATGTTGCTTCTCGACTACGCTATTTACGTGAAATAAAATGTATCACGCGAGCGAGCTATAGGTGTTTTATCATTAAAGCAACGTGTCTGTTGGTTTTCTTGTAGAAGGGCAGGTATATACTTATGTATTCCTAATCTATTGTTTACATTCAGTTTAATTTAGTGTAAATTCTCTTTTTTGGTTGTATGGTTTGTAGATTGTGAAAAAGTGACGCAGAATATAGAAAATCTTTTTTCCGTCGCCACGTGGAATCTGTTGCAAATGGCAGCATTTTGCCTGACGAAATCTTGTTTCTGGGCTGTGGATTGATACTTTTCCTGAACACGCCTGTAAACGTCGTCCATAGGCAGGATCGAAAAAATGCGCTTTTGAAGAGAACATTTTACAATCTTGATTTTAATCTCATTGTGTATAAAACTTAAGTTCGCTGGAGATTGTTAGTGGGCGACACCCCATTCGATGAGAAAAGTTTTGGCAGGTGGCAGCGACATGAAAGGCTACCAGAATTGCAGAAATATCGAGCAGTTAACGTATAAACCCCCCCAAAACGCGGGATTGGTCGCGGTATTCCTGTGGCTTGGAACAATAAAATGTGATGACAGCTAGCATTTTGGAGAGCGACCATAATAACCACCATGCAAAGAATGCACTTGGACACCTGTTGACCGTCGTCTTATCGCTCTGCTACGTAAGACGCCGATTACAGTATTTTGCGTATTATAGTTACAATCGGTGACGTTATTGTACACTTTGATTCGTGTGGTGTGTCCCTTTAAGACGTATTTTACACAAAAGCATCTGGCCCACAGCAAAAGCATGTAGAGAAGCAATTAAGCTATTAAGATTCTGGAGAGCGAACCCAATACTATGAGTTAACGGAGGGCGTGTTTGGGTATTTAATACGGAACAGCACAGCTGTTGCTGCCGCGACGATACTGGGCGCGCAGGAAACGGCCTACATTTGCCCATTCCCTGCTGTCAATCAATTAAATGCTGATCCCCGTATAGTAAGGAGATCGGACAGAAGAGAGCAGCTGGTTCCAAGCCCGTGTTCCGTGGGCAGCTTCGCGGGCGCAGGGCTGGCGCGTCCGCCAGATGGCAGGTCGGCGGGTGTCGTGACCTTGGCGCTTTAGTAGCACGCGGCGGCGACTACGGCTTTCCCCCGCCCAGCCTGCTCCGTCTAAACAGCTCTCACTGGCGCGGCCCATTGCGGCCTCATTGGCTCATTAAGTCGTAAACTCTCATCTTGACCCCGGGGTCGAGGCATGTCGCAGGCTTCTGCTGCGTGCCACTGCCTTGAATGCGCCCACCGGTCTCCCCAAGTTGGCCCATCACCTCCCAGTCCTCCGGCAGACCAGCTGTTCACAGTAACCAAACTAAACGCGGCCATCAGAAGTGTCGTTCGTTCGTAAGGTACTAGACGCACGTGAGAAATTATCAATTACATAATACCACTCGGAAATAAAAACTAAAAAATTCCTTTAGCGAGATATCGTTGAACGTAATACAGGCACCAGAGTATCGGTACTGCATTTGAGCGCAATAGTTGGTTCAACGCTTGACTTTAACCATGATTTGTTTTGTTTAAGGATATGTTCATTAAATAACTCTCAGGCGTTCATTGTGCTACACATTGTCACCTTTACGCGCGATACTAAAAATCTGACTTCAGACTGCAGCAGCAGTTTAGAGTACGCCTGGATTTACTTTGGTCTTCAGCGACGTACACTGAGCTGACAAGTCATGGGATACCTCTTAATACCGTGTCGGCCCCCCTATTGCCGGGCATAGTGTAGCAACTCGACGTGGCATGGACTTCATTGCAGGTATAGAGCCAAACTCCCTCTGCAGCCGTCCATAATGGCGAAAGTCGCCGGTGCAGCATTTTGTACACGAACTGACCTCTCGATTATGTCCCATATGTTCGGTGGGATTCATGTCGCACGAACTAGGTGGTCCAATCATTCGCTCGAATTATCCGGAATGTTCTTCAAACAAGTCGCAAACAATTGTGACCTAGTGACATGGAGCATTGTCATCAATAAAAATTCCATCCTTGTTCGGGAACACGAAGTCTATGAATGAATGGATGAAATGGTCAATGATTGGTTCAGTTACACCAGAGGACCCAGTCCATTCCATTATGGAGCCACCACCAGCTTGCGCGTTGACAACTTTGTCCATGGCTTACTGGAGACTGCGCCACACTTGAACCATACCAGTAGCTCTTGCAGCTGAAATTGGGACTCTTCTGACCAGGCTACGGTTTTCCCGTCGTCCAGGGTCCAACCGATATGGTCACGACGCAGGAGAGGCACTGCAGGCGATGTACTGTTAGCAAAGGCACTGGCGTCGGTCGTCTGTTGCCATAGCCCATTAATACCAAATTTCGGCGCACTGTGCTAACGATACTTTGGTCATTGATTTATGGGGTTATTTCAAGCAGTTTCGTTTAACGCTGACAACTGTACACAAATGCCGCTGCTCTTGGTCGTTAAGTGAAGGCCGACGGCCACTTCGTTATCCGTGGTAAGAAGTAATCCCTGAAATGAAATGTGGTATTCTTGACTCTCTCGGATTACTGTATTCCCTAACGACTTCCGAAATGGAATGTCCCTTGCTTCTAGCTGCAGTTACCACTCCGCGTTCAGTTTGCTAATTCCTGACGTGTGGGCATAATCACGTGGGAAACCTTTCACATGAATCACGTGAATACAAATGACAACGCAAACCTCTCACATGAATCACGTGAATACAAATGACAACGCCGCCAACGCACTGTCCTTTACCTTGCGTAATGTAAAGCGCATCTCTGTTGGTTTCAGGATATTAACCAGTTGCGAACGTAATCGTGCAAATTTCGTTGCGCTTTGTGTTACTTGATAGTGGGAATCTATTTTTTGAGCATTTAAGCCTACTTTGGAATTTGTAAAATTTCGCGCTATTGATTATGTATTACGGGACCGTAAAACTTGTTGGTAGCAGATTCTCGTTTACGAAACCTTACACTTCCTTAGCAATCTTATGTTCATTCTGGTGCTGAACGTAAACACCACTTGCATACCGAGCATTACTGATGGCTCTGAAATGAACAACAAAATTCTGTAGTTGGACTCATTGACCTGTTCAGCACTTTTCCCACCTGGCGACACCGCTTCAGTGGTTGACCTCGTTCAAACGTTGAGCGCTTTTGTCGTCCCGCGCCGCTTTAATAGCCGGCTCGTCTTGGCTTAACCTAATTTCGCTTAGTCAGTACCGGGCTACTGGACAGGTAAACATGCGCGAACTCCTGCACTTCGCGGACTAAATGTGTACTTGTTTACTGTAAAATTCCTATTTTTAATTCCTTTATTCATGCGTAGAACTGCTGAATACATATACTGTAATAATCACTTAGCATGAACTGTTAGCAGTATATTTTCGTTCCATTCAGACACGGAAAAGGCTGTAAAGTATCACGAAATTGTTCACTGGATGCATTTTACAAGGCACGCGTCTGACAGCTTTTAAACATCTCAATTGATTAGAAAAACCTAGCAGTGGTCACATTTCCGTAATGTATGTTTCGTAGCCCATAATACCAACATTACTTGGATTGCAAACAGTCAAGTACTGTTGGACTGGGATCGAGTAAACGTTTTATAACCATCCGCTGTATACAGTATTCGTGTTAGTAAATCTGACCGTGTTCCTCCTCGCTTCACTCAATACAGAAAGCGATGTTTTTTTCACGTCTGCCGCGATTTCGAGAGAACATGCATCACTTCGAACCCAAAAAACTAAAGATAGCACAAGGATAAAAAGTAAATAGTAATTAAAATCATATTTTCAAGTGGCCATTAGAAAGATTAAGGTAGACGAACTGCGCTGGATTGAATTGCACGAAGTGTTCGCCCACAAACGATCATGTCTAAAACTTCTTAAACTTTTGAAGTGTATGGTAGTTGGACTGTACATTAATGGGTTTGTTCTCGCGCGCGCCAAATTGGAGATCACTCAATGCTTCATGATGTGTCGCATAAAACGATCCTTCTAGTTAAGTTGGGCCGTAAATTCTTCTTTACGAAATATTAACTACCTTTTAGTTCGCGAATGTACCCATCAAATCAACCTTCTTCTGTAGCAGCACACTTCAAAAGCTTATACCTTTTGTGAACGATTTATTGCCGAAGATTTACTTTCGCATAAAACTATACGTGGATCTTCATATTAATTTTAAATCTTCGCAAATTTATATATTCATAGACAGAAAATCCATCTAACCGTTATGAAGACATCACCTGAGTAAGCCATTTGGTTAGAAATGTCTGGTAATTCATTATCTCTCAACACCAGGTGATGTCGATAAAACTTCCTTGCGCAGACGAGATGTATTGGGTGTTGACTGTCCATCCTTGATAGTCCAGACATAAACTGTGCTAATATACAGAAATATTTTGATTGACCGGGGCTGTGCGCTCTGCTTATTGTATGTGCCATTTCTGATAGCGTTAGCGGAACGTCAGTGTTTCATAGCCCTTTACAAATGGGAGCTTGATGGCGGCCGCCACGGTAATATACGAACGTTGTGGATGAATGGATTTCCAGTCATTTTATAATTGCCTTCCCTAGCGACGTCGGCTCATGTCAATGTGGGCTTCCAGGATACCGTGACGCAGACGCCAGCTTCCTGGCGTACTTGCAGGAACATCTAACCTTGGCGGTAGTATAATGACTGTGATTATGATCAATCTACAAACAGAAATTAACCTGTGGGGATGAAACAAAGCTACGAACAAGAGTATCGCAGATCGTCTTAAAGAAACCTACATTGAATAAAAACCTTATACAGGTGTAAGTTAAAGCGGTAGCACTGAAACTGTTCATTCGTTGATGCCTCAAAAGTTTAGTGATAGCTGTCTGTTTTCAGCAGTCAGGCACTGCTACAAATTGGCGCCTACACTGTTTCCCCACGTGGCCGAGAGGCTGACTATCTATCGCGGAAACACGTGTTGACTTCATGGAGATCGAGAAATTGACACAACTCGTTATGGGTACTGTTTAGAAATTCCGTTCCCAAAGAAAAATCGGCCCAAAAGGGTCACTGTTCTTTATGGCTAATCTAACCATTTCGTTTTGCAGCAGTTCTGAGAGGATAACTGCAGGATGTTAAGTTGCCGAACTGCCACATAAACCTTGCAGGTTTTAGCGCAAATAGCCGTCTTGCCGCCAGTGTCATTTTTAATGCAGGATACTTACTCCAATCGCGGCGGCACATCTCTATACGCATAATCTCCTCTCGGTCGTCTCACTTCACTCTGAATTGTCACGAAAATATCCCGAATCCTTCATTGTTAAAGTTTTTAAATTTTTGGCCAGACGTGCTTAATGTACAATTCTATAGTTTCACCTCCATCCTGTAAATCTGTGGCTTGACAGATGTAAGGTGGTCTAGGGTAAAACGTGCGTTCTTGGAAATCTGTAAACTAGCGGCATCAAATCCCAGTTAATTGAAATTTTCGTCTGCCTTTACCTTAACCGAACAGAAGAGAATGCGCTATCGAAAGCAACGCGCATGGAGCTCGTTTACGCACGCCATCATTGACTTTTACCAGCGAATAAGCATTTTCATTAGAGCGATTGGAGGAGAAAGCATACGATGTGTTTCGTGTTTTAGCGATAAAATGTCGCGGTAAACTTGCTTAACCCATTTTCATTACGTGATGGAGAAAAGGTACAAAGAACTTAGTTTTTGTATAGCGAGAACGCAGTTGTCATGAAAGCAAAACGGCGTAGACACAGAAATAAGTGTTAGAATTTTTCTGCAGGCATGAAACAAGTGGTGGTTTGACTGGTTATGGCTTTGCAGCTGCAACAGTCGCTTGCTTTATTCCAAAACGACACCCACATGTAGAAGGAAGATTTTCGCCTCCTTCCAGCTGCAGTTGAACCAAAGATTTCAAAGCAAGACACACATTATCGACGATCCATTTCAGAAGAGGTGCCTAGCACTATTGCTGCGATTCTTAGCTCCAGGTGACAGGTACGCTAGCCTCAAATATCTATTACGTATATCAACCATACATATTCCCAAACAATTCGTGAAATATGTAGTGCCATATGGAAAACACTGGTGAATTTTATAAAGATAAATTGAGGGAGATAGTTATTAAAATGATCAACGTAGTGTAAAAATATACGAAAGAGAAGCCACATTATATCGGAGGGGAAACAGGTTTCATCTACACCACCTGTATTTAAATTTCGTCAGATAGTAGCTAAAATGTGGCATTGAGACAGATACCTTGGCTGTAAGCCACGACAATCTTTCACGTGTTTTTACTTTAGATTACTGTCATGTTTATTTTGATAGTATGAAACAATTAACGGAAAAACAGAAAATGATATCGTAGTTTGTGCACCACATAGTGTTTTACTTTATCTGTAGATGTGACAGGGAAGAAGATTAGGGATATATCGTATCGCAGCGGTTTGAAGGCATTTTTCGACTGCACCCATGCCCGATGTAAGTTTTTTAGCCCCTTCATGGCTGAAAGAAGATAGCAGTGAATACATTTACTTTGCTTCCTGTTAGTCCTGTCAACAGTTTGGCAATTTCCCACCAAGCGTATCTTTTTTGTTGAGCATTTTGTGCCCTCTCTTCACGGATCCCGCAAGCGCCTGTGGGATCTGCACTCTTCTATTAACAAACGTACGCTTTCATCCAGCCACTCCCATCACCACAAAACAAAACAAAACCAACAATAATTCCCGCGGGAAAGACAGCACACTGCTACAAAGCGATTGCAGTCTGAAGCTAGCGCCGAAACGGAGTGGACGCAAATTTCCTCTGACGGTCCGCTGTAAAACCTACACCCAGCGGATCACAAGCGAGTACTAGTGAATGCGACTCGAGCACAACCGAATACCATGCGCCAAGCGTTTACTAGATAGAATTCTCGTTTGATGTTGCGCGTTCGCTAGTATTCGTTTCGGTGTGAAAGGGGCTTTGGCCTTAATTTCTTTGATGTGAAGGTATGCCAGGAACGTGGTTCGAATTCCGTGTTAAACTTCAGGTACCTTTTTCTCTGTAGGATAATTGGAGAAAGCTAGGGGCATGAAAGTTGCTAAGTTGTGTCCAATTGACACCTGCACCAGATGGCTGAACATCTGTTGGACTCCCAGCCAGTTATACCATACAAATTTTGATCCCCTGGATGAAGTCTTTTGCTGCTCTGCATTGAGATATTCAGCTCACGAATCGAAGTTGGCACAAGCGTAGCGCAACGTGACTTGAGCGTGGCGACAGGGAGTGGTGGGCCCGTGTGTAACGGACTGGGGCCCGCGCTGGTCAAGGCCCTGAGGCGCCGCCAACTGGGCCACCCCCACCATTGGCGTGGCCAGGTGACGGCGTCTGCTGCAGGTGCAACGCACTTCACCTGGCGCTGGCGAGCTGCAGCTGGAATTCCATCCCATCTCCATGTTAAAGGAGAAACCTATGAGGCAACTAGGCTGTCGGCGCTCATACCGTACGTAACTTTTGGGCGGCTCTACTCTGAGGGGCATTTCATGCACGCTCAAGTCTTCCAAGTAGAGGAAACGCAACTGCTTAATATGGGGTATCGACGCAGAGTTGAGTTTGTAAAGTAGGAAATGTTCTTTTTACCTACCAAGCAAGCATACAGAATGGTCACCTCCAGGAGCTTTACTGTGTAACATCCATTCTAGCATTGATGATGTCCTCAATTTGTGTAATACAAGAGTCCACAAACTTCAGGTTTTTGATATCCAGCGGAGGCCACTCTTGACACAGATCCTGCAGAGCCAGAAAATTGAGTTATTGATTTTTCACCCACTGTTTCTAATAGATCTTTTCTATGGAATAAAGATAGCACTATTCAGTGCACAAGTATAGTTGAGAAAGGTTGCTTGAGTATTTGTGAAACCAGAAACGTATGGGAGAAGCGATGTGAACACGGCTTTTGCCTTGTTGGAAGGTGGGAGCATCCAAAGCATAGACATGTAGATGACTGGCCATCACGTGGTCACTGACACTCAAACATCCTGGCTTATGGTCATTGAAAAAGTTGAGATACATCTACTGTCACTGATAGCAATAATTCCTGACACATTTCAGGTTGTCAGCGACACCCACTGGCACTTGTCTTCGGTTCCTGACAGTTAGGGTCTTTTTACGATTACTGTTTCTACAGTGTTGGCTGCGAATGGTACACATGTTGGACTGTCCGTGTTGATACACCAGCTAATCTGACAGCGTCGTACGCTGATTATCCCTAAACTCAAAAACCCCCTTAAGAATTGTGTGTCCATGTTGACCCATCTTGGAAGAGATTCTATAGAATTGACTGGCACGTTCATACCACTGTACTGTCATGACTTAAGTCATGTGGCCATTTGGTACTGGTTCTACAGCATTCCAAATCAACCAGTGTGCTCTTAAGTGGTGACTAATATTCTGTCCGGTGATCTTATAACTTCTACGTAGAATGTGTTGGAACTAAGTTTCATTGCTGTCACCTTGTGAAATGGGGTTTCGCAACACTAGATCTGAAGATGAGCCATTTAGAAGATCAATATTCTTAATCACTATAAGAAATGTACTAAGCCACACTGTTTCATTTGAACAGATCTATTTCTTCAGTGAATTTCTTGTTCTTAATGTTGGTTTATTATGTCACAGATCAGCCCCAGGGGAGCTCTTATCTGCTCCTGAACTGCAGACTGGCCTGACCTATATACCTCTACCACTGTTTAAATTATCTCTCACCTGTCGCATCATTATTGCTTTCCCTACCTCGATTTTAATACTGCTACAACCCACAAGATTCTGCCTGATTTCACTCCCCAAGGGACTACCTACTGAACAAGGGTGTCAAGACCTCACCATTTAGTCGCTTAATGCCTGCAACCAAGCCAGAGGTAGCAGTTGAGCGATTAGTCACACAGGTGACCTCTGTACACTATTGGTGTAACATTTTATAACTTGAGGAATAACATTAATTAAAATTTTCACTTACTGAAGTAATAATAAAACAGTAACAGAATCCTCCTTGAGTTTTATCTGATGAAACATTTCTCCCAAAACAATAAAAAAGTAGAGAAATTCATCATTCATATTGGGATGCTTTCATAATCACAAAATTACTGTAATCGAGAGGCTGCAGCTTGAAATAATTCAAATTGTTAATGTCCGACATGTGAGTTTGTGTCACACTTCATGTTGTGTTAATTTAATAAAGATTGACACTGTACCAAAATCTTTAAGTATTTCAACCCTAAAGCCTTTGACGTGTCACACTGACTGACAGTTGGTGGACCTGTGTTCAAACTCGAATTTCTGTTGATAGTGACAGCTGCTGGATGTTGTTACAAACTTCCATTGTAGAGCTTTTTTCGATGTGAAATAGTTAAATCAGCAATAAACTGTTGCCACTGAAGGCGAGTTCCAAACTCAGTGTTTAGTAACTGACGCAGTTAACCCCACTTCGAAATCAGAAACAAATTATCACGCAAAAATAAGCCAACAGTGACCCTGCTAAGAATCATTTGTTTCTATCATAGCTGTTACGTCTTAGGACTATCTGTATTCTGGGCAAGTTTCTAATATTCAGTATATCAGTTCAGGGAGACAGATCTGATCAATAGATTGAAACTAGTGACATAACAGGGAAAATTGCGATCAATGGCTTTTGAATTTTAAGATTTAAGAATTGTCACTGCATATATCACTGTAATTTCATCATAAAATCCCATTTCTTCTTTAATACTCATACATTGAAACTCACAACAGCAGCTATTATCATTGACCTCTTGTGTGTGGAATGGTCAAATGAAGCAACCCAATCCCCAGAATATCATACATAAGTACAGTGATTCAACACCAGTAAAACAACTTATCTTTTGCAAACAGGTAATCTTGACATGTGCAGTTCTGCTTGTAAATTAACTGTCATCTTTATCTCGTGGAAACACAGATAAGATTCGGCTATTGCATTGTAAATTAAGTCATCTGTATTTTTATCTGCAGGAGATAAGACACTTCGTAAATGAACTGTTCTGGCCAGGTGAATGTATCATAACCATTAAACTTACTGTATCCGTAATTTAATAAGATTTCTCATGCTAGTTTGGTTCTCTGATTATTTAATTACATTATTGTTGGTAATGGTGATAATAGCACGGAGCAACATTAAGTTGTTAGAATGTAGGACACACTTTGTCTCGCTTCCCAATTACAGGTTATTGGTGAGTGGTTGTTTGGCAACAATCTGTTATCTAGTTTCACACAGTGATACATTGGTGAATTCATCACTATTAGAAACTTGATGATAAACGCTAACCATAAGAAAACTTTGTCAATAAATGGTAATTTTACGTTGAAGTAGTACAATGTACCAAGCTATCAGTGGCCCAGAGGAATTGGCTTGTAAATCTAGTTATTGAACATGACCTAGATTGCCCCTTTCATAGCAATATCACCTCATTCAATGGCGGTGATTTGTTTGGAGTGATGGTGGAAGAGGTGAGAAAGTTCCATGGTCAGTTTTTACGTTATTTGCAGAGATTCTTGAAAACGCTTTTGTGCTCATTTCTAATGTAACACATTTTTATAGATGGAGAAACCGTATATTATTTCCAGAGATTCGCTCCAGAATCTTTTAATACTGTGGCACCTGAACGAAAGAGCAATTCTTACTCTTGAGTTACACAAACAAAGGTACTGGTTCGACATATCATTTGCTTTAAGTGCACGGTCTCGGATATTTCTAGTTGTAACAGTGTTCATGGCCATTGCAAATCCATTAACTCAGTAAATATGTAAAATGAGATTATGGTTGAATGAAATTTACACTGATATTCAACGAAGTTTCAAAGCCCATGTTTTTTGTCATTGTCTTCAGTTCAAAGACTGCTTCAATGCAGCTGTCCACACGAAGCTGACCTTGGAAGGCTCATCTGTATTAACCATTGTTGCCTATAGCCATTTGAACCTGCTTAATGTATTTGGCACTGTTGCGCATTAGAATTACTACCCCCCTCTCCTCACCTCTCCGCCCTTTCCTCCATTACCAAATTGACTAGCCCTTGATGGGTCAGGATATTGCCTATAAGCTGTTCTGTAAAGTTTTCTCCGCAGTACAGTACAGTACAACTTAGTTATGAGATGTAGGCATCTAATCTTGTGCAGTATCACATTTCAAAGCCTTCTATTACCTTTATCATCAACATTACAATTGTGTACAAGGTTGCATTCCATACAAATACTTCCTGAAACACTTTCATTGCTATTGCCAACCTAAATTTTATAACCTATCTACTCACCACCATCAGTTATTTTCTTGCCCAAAAGCTAAACTACTTATGGTGCCATTTTTAAACTAATTCCTTCAGCACATCCTGATCTAATTTTACATTCTGTTGCCTGGTTTTAGCTTCATTGATTCTCATACCACCTCTTTTCAAGAAACTATACATTCTGTTCAAATCCTGTGAAGTCCTTTGCTGACTGACAACAGTATCATTGGCAAATTTTGTTTTTATTCTTCTCTCATCAACTTTAATTCCCTTTCCCAGGTTTCTGTAAAAGTTCTATATGTTTCATTGTATGTATTTTGTTCGTTTCACCTTCAAAATTTGTCTACCCCAATCAGTATAGTTGACAGCTTTCTGTAAATCTAAAAGTACTGTAAATGTGGGGTTGTCTTTCTTCAATCTTGTGAACAGGTGGTAGTGTGGCTGCTGCCTTGATGTTCCTTCATTTCTCCAGAAACCAAATTGATCTTCCCCAAGGTCAACTTCTACCAGTTACACCATTCATCTATAAATGTCAGTATTTTGATATTATGACTTAACTGACACTATTAATATTCACACTACCAGCTCCTTCATTCTTTATGCTGGAATGATTACATGCTTCTTGAACTCTGAGGGTATTTCACCTGTCTCATATCTTTTGCAGCAAGTGGAATAGTTTTGTAATAGCTGACCTTCCCAAGGGTATCAATAATTCTTAGGGAATGTCGTCTACTCCAGGGGGCTCACATCTCTTGAGAGTATGTGCTCAGTGACACGGAGCCTCTAAGTGCTACTTCCCTTTCTGTGCTGCAGGTCCATCCTTCTACTGTCCTCCCCCCCCCCCCCCCTCCTTGCCTTCCATGGGATAGTCTTTTTGGTGCTTAGCATTCTTGAATTTGGTTTATAGTTGTGGACATTGTATTTTTCTCTTCCGGCAGTTAATAAAACTTTTCGTTCCTCTTAGTTGGGTTTGACTGATAATTCTTATTCCAAATTTTACAGAAGTGGAGAAGAGTTGGGAATGTTGCCCAACGTGGTATACATTCAAACTTCTGTGCCTTTGTCTTTACACCCTTCCTTTCTAGCAAAAGAAATACAGCCAAAAAGATAGCATCTTGTTATACATACAATATATATGGGGAGGTCATAAAGGGCCTGCATGGCGATTGTCCCCTGACCTTGCCCCCCTGCCCACGGGGATTAGAATAGGCCCAAGTTATTCCTGCCTCTTGTAAGAGGCAACTAAAAGCAGCCCCTCACATTTCAGTCTTTATGTAATGGTCCCCTGTAGGGTTTGACCTCCATTTTTCAAAATTTTCCCAAAGAGTGAGCCATTTGGGGAAGGGTGCCTTACATGGTGCATCGTGTCCATCATGCACTGCGATCTATCACATCCTTTGTTGACATCGATCTGCACTTCTGCTCATTCCCAAACTGTTGGGTGAGGTCATCCTCCTGGGTGTGTTTTTTCATCAAATGTACAGTATCGTTTTCTCCACTGACGACGATAATGGACTTGTTAGCTCGTTTGCACCTGATATCCAGCATGGTAGCCAGTCCATTGTGGTGGGGCCACCATGTACCTTGTTGGTTTTAGCCCCCTGACCACACAGGGATTGCTCTGCTGATGTCTGTGCTGTTAACTCCCCACACATGCCAAAGAGTAGATGCCCATTACCCTGGGGCATCGGGACTCCCAGCAATGGCCATTCTGCCAGGTGTCCTTTGCTGCAGCTAGGTGGCGCCTGTCGGGAGGTCCCCTGGGCGGCATCAGGGTGGATGACAGGCAATGAAGTGTAGTACATCATATCTTGCTGGTGATCAAACACCAGCAGTCTCTAAGCATTCACAGGCTCAATTCAATGCACAGAAGTAAAACCCCAAATCATTCCCCTCCCTGGCCACACTATGGGAGGATTGCCAGCCTAAGAATGGCAGCGTACCTTATTCGCCCCAGTACCGTGTATGTTAGAGAGCTGATGGGAAATCTTTAATGACGATGTAGCCTCATTTTTTTATTGAGCATTAAAGGAAAAGTTCATGGGAGGTGGAGGGATTGTCCAAAATGAGATATGGGTCAATCTTGATCTAACAGCATCCTCTGCCCAGTCAGGGGTGTTACTCACTGGTGACAAGTTGGGGGATAAGCCCCATAAGAGCTTAAATATGGTCCAGGGTATCATATTTCACAGGGACCTTCTTTTGCAGTCAGATGATGATGAGCTGCGTGGCAATTTAGAGTGGCAAAGTGTATATTTCGTCTGGTGTATCCACTGGGGTGTGGGGATAATCAGGTTGCACCAGTGCCTTTATCTTGGCCTTAGAGGGTGACACATTACCTGAGGTCAAGGTGATGGTCTACCACTGTGACATAAAGCCATATACCCCTCCCCCGATACAGTGCTTTAAGTGCTGGAAGTTGGGCTATATGTCTTACTGGTGCACTTCATGTCACATGTCGAGATTGTGGACGCTGATCACTTCCCAATACTCTCTGTGCCCCATCTCCTATCTGTGTCAACTGCAGAGAGCACGATTCACCTTGCTTACCTGACTGCAGGATTCTCTAGAAAGAAAGGAAAATCGTGGAGTAAAAGTCACTGGACTGACTGACCTACTCTGAGGCTAAGAGGAAATTTGAACACCTACATCCTGTATGTATGACATTGTCTTAAGCTGCCGCTACAACAGTTCTAGCCCCATCAACTCTGCCAACCTGTCACCTCTGAGCTGTCAGACTCCACCTGCCCCCTTGATGGTGGGAGGCACTTCCCTCCCTGTTCTTCCTGCACCACCTACTTTCGGAGCAACACCCTCCCCCTCCCCCCCCCCCCCCAACCATTAGGGATATCAGTTCCCACTTCTGTGCTGAGGAAGCGTAAGTCCTCTTTGGCTCCTCTACGTAGGAGGGGTTCCCTTGTCACTTCCTTCCCAGGTTTCTGCTGGTGGGAAAGGTGACACCTGCCAGTGGCTGAAGAGCCCAGAAAACAGCTTGTTGTAGAGCTTCACACTCGCCCTCAGTCCTGGGGACTGAATCAGCGAAGCCAGGGAAACAAGGAGCAGTGAGAGAAATACAAAAAGATCACAAAGATTAAGGGAATTGTGGTGGCACCCACACCATTGCTACTTACAAGCTCTGCGTCTGCAGATGAGATTCTGGCATCTGCTGAGGACCTAGATCATGCCAGACCCTCACACCATGGATATAGACTGCTCAGGCAATAAGTAGGTAGCAGGTGACCCTGAGGTGCAAACTGCCTCATTGAATGTTCCACGCCTTCTCAGTCTCACAATGTCATCCTCCAGTGGAACTGCAGCAGTTTTTTCAACCACCTGGCTGAGCTACGGCAACTGTTAAGCTTTACACCTGCTGTCTGCATTGCCCTCAAGGAAACCTGGTTCCCAGCAATAAGGACCTCTGCCCTCCACAGCTATAAGGATATTAAAAGAACCGTAGCGACTACAATGTCAGGCGGAGTTCGCATTTATGCCCTAAACTCAGTCAGTAGTGAAACTGTGCCCCTTCAAACCCCTCTTGACACTATGGCTGTCAGAATGACGACACAGGAAATAAGTCTGCAATGTATATCTTCCTCCAGATGGTGCAGTATCCCTGAATGTATTACCTGCAATGGTTGATCAACTCACTAAACCTTTCCTACATTTGGGAGATTTTAATGCCCATAACCCCTTGTGGGGTGGCATCGTGCTTACTGGATGAGGCAGAGATGCCAACTTTACTGTCTCAGTTCGGCCTCTGCCTCTTAAATACTGGGGTCGCCACACATTTCAGTGTGGCTCATGGTAGTTACTGTGTAATTGATTTATCAATTTGCAGCAAAGGACTTCTCCCATCTATCCACTGGATGATGACCTGTGTGGTAGTGACCACCTCCCCATCTTCCTGTCACTGCCCGGGTGTCACACCCACAGATGCCTGCCCAGCCGGGCTTTAAACAAGGTGGACTGGGAAACTTCCACCTCTGCCGTCAATATTGAATCTTCCGTACATGGGAACATCAATGTGATCGTTGAGCAGGTGACAACAACAATCCTTTCTGTGGCAGAAAATGCACTCTCACTCTTTAGGGTGCCCCCAGCAAAAGGCAGTCCCTTGGTGGTCACCGGAAGTCGTTGAAGCAATTAAGGAGCGTCAGCGAGCTCTACAGCAGCATAAGCAGCACCCTTCCCTGGAGCACCTCATCACCTTTAAACAGCTTCATGCCCGCGTTCGCCAGCTTATTAAACTGAAGCAGGTGTGGTGGTAGAGATACGTCTTGACCTTCCCAAGTCTGGGCAGCGATCAGATATGTTTTAGGGTACGAGATGCCAACAGGTGTTCCCGGTGTTAACATAAATGGAGTGTTACCTGCCGACGCAATCGCGATTTGCCGAGCTCTTTGCTGAGCGCTATGCTCGAGCCTCTACATCAGAGAATTACCCTCCAGCTTTTCGCACTATCAAACGGTGGACTGAAGGGGAAGTCATCTTGTTCACTACACACCACAGTGAAT
Source organism: Schistocerca piceifrons (assembly GCF_021461385.2). Lineage (NCBI taxonomy): Eukaryota > Metazoa > Arthropoda > Insecta > Orthoptera > Acrididae > Schistocerca > Schistocerca piceifrons. The sequence goes on along the minus strand of NC_060139.1, from coordinate 797,252,802 downwards.
CCCATAATGCCCAATTTACAGATTGGGAACTCCTCAGTGCCCTTGCACATTGGCTCGATACTGCTCCTGGACCGGATTGGATCCACAGTCAGATGATTAAACATCTCTCATCTAACTAAAAGTGACATCTCATTGTCATTTTCAACTGGATCTGCTGTGATGGCATCTTTCCATTGCAATGATGGGAGAGCACCATCTTTCCCGTGCTCAAACCTGGTAAAACCTGCTTCATGTGAATAGCTATTGGCCCATTAGCCTTACCTTTCTTCGTAAGCTGCTGGAACATATGGTGTCAGTGGTTGGGTTGGGTCCTGGAGTCACGTGGCCTACTGGCTTCATGTTGGGAGGCTTCTGCCAGGGTCGTTCCACCACTGATAATCTTGTCCCTCGAGTCTGCCATCTGAACAGCCTTTTCCAGATGCCAACACCTGGTTGCTGTCTTTTCTCATTTATAAAAAGCGTATGACACAACCTGGTGACATCATATCATTGCCACATTATACAAGTGGGGTCTCGGAGGCCCATGCCGGATTTTTATCCAGAATTTCCTGTCACTTTGTACTTCATGTCCAAGTTTGTGTGTCCCGTAGTCTCCCCACCCCCCGCCTCACCCCCCCCCCCCCACCCCCATATCCAGGAGAATGGGGTCCTGCAGGGCTCTGTATTGTGTGTATCTCTAGTTTTAGTAACCATTAATGGTCTAGCAGCAGCTGTACGGCTGTCCGTGTCACCTTCTCTCTATGCAGATGACTTCTGCATTTTGTACTGCTCCACCAATACTGGTGTTGCTGAGCGGCACCTACAAGGAGCCATCCACAAGGTCCAGCCATGGGCTAGCCCATGGTTTCCTGTTTTTGGCCACAGTCGTGTGTTAAGCTCTTCTGTCGGTGCCATGCCGGTCACCCAGAACCAAAACGTTACCTTAATGAGCAACTCACTGTAATGTAGACATATCGATTCTTGAGACTGGTTTTAGACACCCGATTGACTTGGATTCCTCACCTTTGTCAGCTTAAGCAGAAGTGCTGGCAGCAGCTCAATGTCCTCCACTGCCTGAGCAACATCAAATGGGGTGCAGATCGCTCTATGCTGCTGCAGCTCTACAGAGCCCTTGTTCAATCCCACCTTAACTATGGGAGTCTGGTTTATGTTTCGGTTTTTCCCTCTGCTTTGCATTTACTCGATATAGTGCACCACTGTGGTGTTCGCCTAGCAACAGCTTTTAGTATGAGTCTGGTGACCAGCATTCTTGTGGAGGTCGGAGTCCTCCATTGCAGGTTAGGCGTGCACAACTGCTGGCCAGTTAAATTTCACACATTCATTGTTCTCATGCATATCCGAATTACCATCTCTTTTTCCCCACTCATGGCGGTTCATTTCCTGCATCGGTGGCCCAGGTCAGGCCTTCCAACTGCAGTTCATGTTAAATCCCTTCTTTCTGAAATGGAGTCCTTGCCTTTACCACCTCTCCTCGAGGTCCATTCATATAGACCTCGTTGGTGTGCACCTAGGCCGCAGCATCGCCTGGGACTTTCACAAGGCCCTAAAGGACGCAGTTAACCCTGTGGCTTTCTGCTGCCACTTCCTCTAAACTCTTGACATTTACCGAGGCCACGAAGTGGTATACACTGCTGGCTTGATGGCTGATCATCACATAGGCTTCGCATTATGTCCATGGAGGACATATTGAACAGCATTCCTTGCCTGATGGCTGCAGTGTTTCCACTGCCAAGCTGGTGGCTATATTGTGTGGTCTTGAGCACATCCATTCATGCCCTGCGGAGTCGTTTCTTCAGTGTACTGACTCCTTGAGCAGCCTACAAGCTATTGGCCAGTGCTACCCTCGTCATCTTTTGCTAGTGACCATTGAGGAGTGCATCTATGCCCTGTAATAGTCCCAATCGTTCAGTGGTGTTTGTCTGGACCCCAGGTCACTTCGGAATCCCAGCCAATGAAGTTGCCGACAGGCTGGACAAACAGGCTACGCGGAAACTGCTTATGGAGATCAGCTTCTCTACAACTGATCGGTGTTCAATACTATGCCGCAAGTCCTCCACAGGGTCTCTGTGGTTCTGTCGGCTCTGCATTGGCCCCACTTCGGTGACACACACAGCTACCTTCTGTGCCGTGCTGACCCACCTCGGTGTCTGTGTGGCATCTGGCCTCAGTGTCGGTGTGGCATCTGGCTAACTGTGGCCCATATCTTAGTGAGCTGTCCTCCTTTGGCTACCCTGCGATGGACTCTTCAGTATTGGGACTTGTTGCCATTAATCTTAGCTGACAATGCCTCATTGGCTAATTCAGTTTTAAGTTTTATATGTGGCGGTGGGTTTTATCATTCTATATGTTTTCAAGCATGTCCTTTGCCCCCTTTGTGTTCTCTAATGCTTTTAGGCTGGATGTTTTACGGCGTCATAGTGCCTGGCTTTTCCTTTTTATTCTTGTGGTCGACCAGCCAGTCATCTGCTCTTACTTTTATCCCTTCCATCTGTTTCTTGCTTTTCTCTGCGGTTTGCTTTTCCTGTTTTGTCCATAGTGTTGGTTGTCCTTCTGTCGTCCTTTGGAGGTGAATTTGCAGCTGTACATCAAATCCCTTTTTGCTCAATTTTGACTCAACTCTTAAGAGGCTTCCCCTCTCCCCACTAATAAACATCATGCATTCAAGGAGACTGCCACCCTGTGCATTCTGCCCTATGCATCTCCCAATGGGAATCTACCATCTTCTGCTGTTGGCCATAGTAGGCTGACCCATCATTTTTTGCTCTGCAGTGAGTTGCCCTCCTGAATTGTAGTTGGTGGACCCCACTCACGGTGATCCATATTTTTCTAGACTGCCCCTGCCTTTTGGCCCTTCACACTAAATGTGCCCTCCCAATTACCTTGTCTCGGGTGTAGGGGATGACCCTTCCATGGTTAAGTTCCATTGATTTTCTACATGAACATTGTTTGTCCTCTGTGGTTTAAGTCCTTGAATATATATATATATATATATATATAATATGTGTGTGTGTGTGTGTGTGTGTGCGCCCACCCATGTGTAGTGTTTCTGGGGCACCCCTGCTCTCCCTAATTCCACCGACCCCTCCTGTTCTTTCCTCTTTCTGCTGCCCTGGCATCCCTTTTCCCTCTTTGCCTGTTCTCTCTTCCCATTGACTGGTGGTGTTTGTGTTTTCATTTCCACTATCTTAAAGGGAAGAATGACTTCGCTGTTTGCTCTTCTTCCCCCCACTCCCCCCACCAAATCAACCAACCTTTCAATCCCATGTGCCTCAGGAGCTGCTGCCCCCCTTCCCCCTGCCCACCCTTTGGAAGACAGTGTCTTGGTGGGAGTACAGAAATTGCTTTGGCCATCATAAACAAGATGGGCTATCAAACACAATGAGACTTCAGAGGTGAATCTAATTGGCTTTAAATGGCACCATGCCCAGGTCTGCCACCTAATGTAACAGACAAGAATACTGGGAGCAGTATGTTACTACCATTGGACACACTCCTTCACAGGTTTGGGCAGTGATTTAATGCCTCTATGGAGAATGGTTTCTCACAGGTATACCTACACTGACCCAGACGCATAGCCAAGCAGTCTACTCTACATTTTGTGTGAGCCTCTGTATCAGGCTGCATTTTGTGTCCTTAAACAGGGGTGGTGTGCCTTACCTTGCACTAAGTCACTTGGAGCCTTAAAATGCTCTGTTCAGTAAGTGGGATTTCCTCAGTGCCATAGCCCATTGTTGTGACAGGGTTTCAGGGCCAGACTGCATCCACAGCCAAATGCTCTTCCAGCCCTTGGTGGATTGCCAACATTGCCTCCTTGTGTTTTCGACTTTATCTGAAGTGAGGGTGAGTTCCCATCTCAGTGCTAAGAAAGTATGATCATCCCAGTACTGGCAAATACATCCTTGTGAGGTGCAACTATTACAGTCAGTCCCACTAATGTTCTCTGCAAGTTGGTCCAATGTTTGGCACGCTGGTGGCTGTGTTAGTACGTTGAGTCTCAGGGTCCTTTGGTTTCACCTCAGTGACCTTTGCCAAAGCCATTCTGCTGCCAACAATTTGATTTGTCTGGCGTCAGCTGTTCACCTTAAGCCCAGCATCAACCCCTTATTGCTGGCTTCAGTGGTAAATATTGTCTGACCGCACTTGGTTTTAGCACATCCTAATCAGCCTACATGTTAGGGTCTCTGGGGCAAACTCCTGATTTCGTCCAGAACTTTTCACACCATATTTTCGCAGTTTAAATTGGTGATTCCCACAGTAACCCCCCTCCCATACACCAGATTGTCCTGCAGAGTTCTGTGTTGAGTTTGGCCTGTTTTTCTAGTGGCTAGAAGTGGTGTACCTGCAGCTGTGGGATCTAGTGTCCCTGTATGCTGTTTGTTTTTATATTAACTGATAATTGTCCATTGTAGGTGTTGTGGAACACAGGCTGCAAGGTGCCATACAAACGGTGCAGTCCTGAGTTGTCACCTATGGCTTCTGGTTTTCAGCCAACAAGACATGTATGATGCAGAACTCTTAAATCGACAGCCAGTTGAGCAGTATGGTGGAGTCTTATAACTTTCTAGGGCTGATCTATGATGCCAACTTAAGTGTATGTGCTGGTTACTCTCTGCTGCATCACTAACACTTGCTGAGGTGCAGACCCTTTACAAATTGAGGCTTTACAAACATATGATCCTGTCACATACTAATTATGGCAGTCTGACTTAAGACTCTGCATTGCCTTCAGCATTGCAGAAGCTGGACCTAATGTACTATTGTGGGGTCCAACTTGCCACAGGTGCCTTTTGGACCAGTGCAGTGAAAAACCTACTTGCAGAGGCTGTGCAATCTCCACTACAGATCGGGTGTCAGCAATTGATGCTCAACTATAAAATACAAACCTGCTGCTCTCCTGAGGATCTGAACGACCATATCCTTTATCCTGGTAGGGAGATCAACTTCCCACAACAGCAGCTCAGAACTGGAGTGATGATCAGTTAGCATAACGTGTTTGTCTGAATTCCAGCTTACCCCACTGTTGCCTCCTGTCTGGTAGCAGTTACACATGCCCCCATGGTGTGCACCCCATATTTGGACATCTCGACCTATCCTTTGGACCGTGGCTATTGACCTCATGGTTTTCTGCCATCTGTTTCTGGGCATCCTGCATGTGTTTTCAGTTTTGGAAGTGATATATACTAATGGCTCTGCACTCAGTGGACGAACTGGTTTTCCCTACACGTAAGCAAGGTGCACTGAACTATGTTTGCTGCCAAATGGATGCAGTGTATTCACTGCAGAATTGGTGGCCACGCTTGAGCCTTCACTTTTTTCTTGCATGGGCGAGACATTGTTAATTATCAGACTCCCTGTGTTGACTTCAGGCTATTGACCAGTAATTCCCTAGACACCCATTTGTCGTGATTATCCAGGACTTGCTTGTGGATCTGTATCAAGAAGGAAGGTCGATCGTCTTTGTCTGGACCACGTGCCATGTTGGGATCCTGGGGAATGAACATGCTGACTAGTTGGTTACCAGGGTGCCATCTTTGGAAATGGGTGTACTAGAAATGGAACTTCGGTTGACTGTATGCCATCGTTGGAGGCTTGGGACATGGGTTGGTGTGCCCTGGTTTCTTCAAACAAACTGCAAGCAGCAGTCTTCCCTTAGTGCTTCTCAAGGAAATCTGTTCTGTAGGATTCACAATGGCCACGACTCAGGGCCACATCTTGTGATGTGAGGATCCATTCCACTGTCATAGTGGTGCCTGCCTGGCAGTGGCCCACATCCTAGCAGACTGCCCTAATTTGTCCACATTACAGAGAAACCTTAAACTCACTGAAACTCTTCCTCTAGTGCTAGAAGACGCCAAAGTGGTTGATATTGTTCTGTTTTGGTGGTGGTGGTTTCTACTACTCTGAGGAAGAGCACATTGGCCTTATCGGGTGCTTGAATGATTGGAGGGGTGCCCTGTCATCCGCTCCGACCCAGGGGGCTCATGGTTGCCCTTTTGTGGTGGTCTGGCCTGGCTCTTGCCATTCTCACCTTTTTAATTCTTCTTATTCTTTTCTATCTGTTGTTTGTCTCTTTAGCCATTGTTCTCTTATCTGAGACTTTGGCGACTCACCTGTGTTGCTAGTTTTCTAGTGGTAATGGGGATTAGGAAAAACCGCTCACATGTGGAGGAAGTCTCGTATTGCATAAGATGTCCCTTGGGCCTCCAGCTGCCGTCTGGGCAGAAAAATTCACCCACCTTCATCTTCGTTCCCGTCTCTTTCTACTTGTCTTGGTTTTGTTGATTTTCGTGACAGTCAGGTTCATCAGGGTTTGTCTTCTGTGTCCTTCCTCTCTCAGGGTTTTCCTGGCTTGACGTATGTATAATGGAGATACTGATGACCTTGTAGTTTGCTCGTATTAACCCCGTCGATACGATACAACCACAGTGTATTATGGTTCATCCATATTTGTCCATGCAATGCCTTACATTTCAAAATCAGTTTGTGTAACCAAACCAGTGTGAAACATTTGTGTCATGTCTTCCACATATACAATCTTCTTCCATGATTCTTAAACCAAGTGATGGTGATGACAAGGCACGCCTACCACTTGCAGTGCTGGCACTACAAATTCTGCGTCATGCTTACACGAAAGCAGCCGAAAGGCTTGGAAGTAAAACTCGCTTTAAATGTTTTTCGTAAACGAAACTGAAATCGTCATGTACATTAATATATATATATAGTGTGTGTGTTTTGTCTACTATGGCCTCACAAACCATTCATCTGATTGCAATGAAACTTTGGTGATTTGTTCTCCGTACGCCCACGAAGGTCCCTAGCCAAAAAAAAGGAAATAAGATACATTCTTGAGGAGATATGACGTCATAAACAGATGCCACCGCGGGAAAATACCCAGATTTATGCGTCCACTATTTGAGAATGAGAGCACTTAGCGACTAGCAACAAACGTTACATACAATTTTTTCTGCTCCCTTGCCCTTTCGCATCATTCAATCACACGCAAAATATAATTTTGCGAGCATCGCTACGTAGAACTGGTTTCCTTCTAACCGTAGGGGTTGTTGGCGACTCCCGATATGGGCCAGCAACTGCCTCTTCACTCATTTTGATAATGTTTTGCACAACTGCACAATAAAAACACGCAGACCAGTACAGCGCAAAACAATAACGAAGCAGACGACAGTGGCTACCTTGTACAAGTCAGCTACGTAATGTTGGCAGCAGTTGAAACTGCGTTCTTATCGAAGCCTCCCGACGTTTACCGACTTCTACCGATTCAGGACTAGGGAGAGATCTGCCATCTAAAAGTTTACACACAGTACTTTGCCCCTGTCATGACATTACAGTTCAGCTTATGACGATCGCATAGTTCGTTTCACAACTCGTGTGTCTGCTTAAGCCAGAAGCGCAGATCAGCTCGGGAAGGGAAAAAAAACCTGTGGGCAGGTGCACAGACCGGCTTGCTCGCCGCGGAACGTGGCGTTAAATGTCACAACCTTTCCCGGCGCCACTTTCACCGCTTTGTTACCCGTCCTGTCCCGCTTCCCTGTCTTCCCCGTTCCGCGCGCGGCCTTGGCCGGAACTTCCTGTCTGCTGCCCAAAGCTCCTGTACCTCAGCCACGGGGCGTGTGGTGCGCACTTCACCTCTGTGAAGAGCAGTCAAATTGTCGCCGAGGAAGAGTTTCCTAGCTGCTCACCGTACGCTGTAGTCGGGCTGTGACTGGTCGACTGGAAGTCTTTATGTACATCTTACTGCCATATGGGAGGCAGTGTGACTGTGCCATCACGAACAGTTAACCAGTGTAAATGGGGTACTGAAGTAATCCATCACATGAAAGACTCAGATAACGGTTTGAAAATAAACACTTTCGAAACTGTTCATTAACTGAAATGCGAGCGCAACTGACAGAAAATCGTGCAAGTAGTAAGATTAAAGAAAGTTGCTGGACCTTCTGCCAATGCAGTTTCGGAATTACATCATTAGGAACTGTCAGGTGCGTAGTTAAATGGAATATGGTAGCGTAAATCTAGTGGTTTGCACAGCTGGGAATTGCTGGGCGGCTAATGGCGTTAAGTTTGGAGCTGGACAAGGTACTAATGACAACATAATGAATTTTGCTATTTCGTTACTAGAATAAAGATGAATGGCAGAAGAAAGTTACAGTGATTGCACAAGACAAAAGGTTCGTTGAGTAGTATTGTAGCGCGTCCACATGCGCCGAGGACCATCCAGCAGTTTTCAACTGCGATGGAGAAGGAATGGAACTTGGTGATCTCAACCATATTAAGAACCATGTCTTGCATTTCTTGATGTCCAGGGGACCGTCATGAATCGCTGTGGCTTCAATGTTGTTATTGTCTGAACAAATGTAATTTCTTTTCGTCGTCTTGCGTATTTCTTTCAGTTCCCTTCTTTCTGTACCAGTTCTATGAATGGTCAATGTTTCGAGTTGTTACTTGGCAGTGACACATTATTTGAAACTAATGGAGTGAAGGCTTTCAGGACAGGATGACATAGCTGCTAGTAAACCTTTCGGGATGTGAGGCGTGGCCCAAGAAATTCTTCTGTTGCTGACGTTTCTCCAGGACTGCGCCGGACGAAACGTCAGCAACAGAAGAGTTTCTTGGACCACGATCTCTCACCCCTAAAGGTTTACCAGCAGTATTGGAAAGTAACTTTCGTCCTTCAGTTACGCACATCTGTGTATAAGGGACTTATTTTAATGGATACTAAATTTGTCTTACTGGTGTGGTAACTAGCTTATGTGTGAAATCCGCCACAGTCTGTTACGGTTGCTGTTCGACCTTCTCGATTTCAGTTTCATGGTGTTCGACTTATATTTAGTTGTACGAAGGATTCAACACACAGATCCCACAGTTTCCCCATGGGAATAGGGACAGTAGCACAAGATTAAGAGTGAAGCTGATAACAAAGCCTCGTTGGGTACCTTTAATAGGAATGGAAAAAAGTTTTAAATTGTAAGAGGTAAAAATATCGTAGGCAGTCAGATCCACACTCAGAATTCGTGATTAGCTAGCACGTTTCGATTAGGCTGCTTCAAATTACCTATCGTACAATAATGTGGAATAATCGTCGCTGGTCCTACATACAGTAATATATCTTTTTATGTGATCCGTTTGCAAATACTTACAGCGTAATCTTAAAGACGAGATATTCCGTTATTGCACTTGCAAAATATTACCTACTGAAAGTTCGACCTATACTTGAGTGTTGCTCATCAGTGTGGGATCCGTACCAGGTCGGGTTGACGGAGGAGATAGAGAAGATCCAAAGAAGAGCGGCGCGTTTCGTCACTGGGTTATTTGGTAACCGTGATAGCGTTACGGAGATGTTTAATAAACTCAAGTGGCAGACTCTGCAAGAGAGGCGCTCTGCATCGCGGTGTAGCTTGCTCGCCAGGTTTCGAGAGGGTGCGTTTCTGGATGAGGTATCGAATATATTGCTTCCCCCTACTTATACTTCCCGAGGAGATCACGAATGTAAAATTAGAGAGATTCGAGCGCGCACGGAGGCTTTCAGACAGTCGTTCTTCCCGCGAACCATACGCGACTGGAACAGGAAAGGGAGGTAATGACAGTGGCACGTAAAGTGCCCTTCGCCACACACCGTTGGGTGGCTTGCGGAGTATCAATGTAGATGTAGATGTAGATGAAAGCTGTAGATATTTTTGTGAAAACATGATTACGTGTTCATTGCTTTTCTTCGTGTTAACATGTGTCTCTTCGGAGGTCTTTGAGAGGAGAATACCAGCGAGACAAGTTTTCGTGGCTATTATTCACTGTTAACATTATTATATACGTGGACTATTATAGAGGTACACAACGGACGCGGGCGGTAGTACAAACTGGGTGAACTGTTGCACTGTTGACCTGCATTCCCGTCACACGTCGTGACCAGAATTAGCGTCATTTCACTTCAACGTGGAGTGCGATGTACCGCAAACCAAACCGCGCTTCATTACCGCCACGGCTTTAATATTAGACAGCGCAGTGTCTGCGCACGACCTGCTGTTTGTTTTGCAGTTCACACGCAGGCAAATCATTTTCACGCCAAAATCCCTTAAACGCAACTGCTTCGTAGACCTTGTGAAGACACGTTGCTAAAGACTCTGTAGTGGGTAATTGGCTCTCGCCCTTGACTCGTGGTAGAGTGATTCATCTAACAATCCTTTCCATGGTTTTTCTACGGAACGTTTTATCGACGTACTAAAAGTCGGTGTACTGAGATCGATGATACCGTAGCCGGTGCGCACCATGTTCTGAATCAGATAGCGATTCTGACAACACAAATGCCTGATAAAGTTGACTTCGTGCGATTGATCTATCAGGTAGTTGATTTCCTTTGGATTGGATTTTGTGGCAAGTTCTATGGTACCAAACTTCTGAAATCATCAGTCCTTACGCTTACACACTACTTAACCTAAACTTACTCCAAGGCGACACACACACACACACACACACACACACACACACACACACACACACGAGGGAGGACTCGAACCTTCGAAGGTGGAGCCGCGCGAAAGGCGGCAAGGCGCCCCACATAGCACGGCTACTCCGCGCGGCAATTTCCTTTAGAATCACCTGGTAAATTGGAATTTTCGACTTATGCTGCAGCAGATAGTAACTCCGCTTGGGCAATAACGAAATGATCAGTATTCTACTTTATAGGTCACTCGAGTCCATGAAGTTTGTTCACGATCAAGCATCTACGTTTTTGAGCTTTCATGTTTTCCGGTTACTATCACAGAGATGTCGACATACTCAGAGCTGGAATTTCCGATATATAAACTGGTTGGGCAGAAAGATGGGAAATTTACGTTTTCTAGAATGGTTCCTCTACACTTGACAGGAGAATGATACCGAGAGCAAATGTTAGAGACCGTGTCGGTCGTTGTCCTCTGCGCTTAGTGTCAGCCGACATAAGAGACAGATGCCGTATGTTTATCACATTTAAAAACCCCGCTTATGAACTAGCTGTCTTCTTCAGATAATATCGAGCAGTGCTGATACAGCTTGCGTATTTCTTTTGCTTACAGCATCTGAGTGAGTGAGTGTGTATTCAGTAATTAATCGTCTCACGCAGTCGCTTGCCTCGAGTGACAATGACTGGGAAAGCACCTCAAAATGAACTGCCCAGAATCTACTTCTATGCGAACATAAACTTTTTGTCCCTTCCATGGATGCATAAAAATGCGCGCTCGAAGAATTTTTGTGCTTACTCTGCGACGATTGTCCACAGAGAGGAAAGTTTATGAAGTGGTTCTACTTGCTGCTGATCTGTTGCGTGCAGACTAAAGTGCTAGGTTGCAAAGAGATTAGCAGCGTGATAAGTCCACTTAATCATCCTGCCTTTTATCTTGCTGCGAGGCACGATCTTTAAATACGGCAGATACTTTTTTTGTTCTGAATTTATCGTTCTCAAAATACAGGGACCTTCAGTTCCCAAAAAAGCATTGATTGGAATATTCCTAAGGCTTTGCTTTGGTCAGTCTGGATTGTATCTAACTTGGAGATGAATTTTTTTTTAGAGAAATTCTGTTTAAATTACCGTAAACTGAAGAAACGTCTTTCTTCAGTTGCGTGCATGGCGTGCCACGCCTCATCACGAGGCTTTCCTTTTGCTCTTTTACCGGTCAGTTTCCGAAAGTGTATCTCTATTGGTAATATGCAAAGATCATGTGGTAATGGACCAGAGACGCAGTTTCCGAACTACTCATCTCACAAAAATCAAAACTTAACACCGTCGTTTTGGAGTGAATTTTGCTTGAGACCTTAGACATCTGCTAGACGATACATACATACATCTGCTAGACAATACAAATAGTGCGTCGTATCATTCGTTACACTACGAGGAAGACACGCTACCATACTGCCTGTGGCACCACACACAGTTTGTAGTCTCTATACATCCGTTGCATAGTCTCTGCAAAAGTGAAATCTCTTCAGATGGCGTGACTTGATAGTTAACCAGGCGACGAAGAGGTTAGAGGCGATTATGAAGTGGTTCAGACAGGTGACTGTTCTAACGGTAGAATACAATGTTCGTAGCTAGGCTCACGTGTTAGAGATAGAGGAAAATATCTACATGTATACATGTTCTCAGAAAGTTACTGCAGTGACAGAGTATTTCATATCACTCCTAGCTATTTTTTATGCTGTTAATCGAGCGACGGGTAAGTGATATCCCGTACGCCTTGCTACATGCTTATTACATCTCTTATTTGTCGTGCTTGGCTTTAAGAATTTCCAGTTTCCTCGAATACCAGTTATCGAAATTAACACAATAGCAATACACGAGAACAGTGTTTCCTTCCTTCCACTGAGTCGATGCAGATTCGGAGGATCTGTTAAATTTTAATGTGGACTGTCTATCATACCTGCTGCAACAGTACTCGGTAAGTGGGCGTACTAGAGTTTTATACGCGGTTTAAAGATAACTGCTTGTTCCCAGTACCATCCCTTCCAATTGTTTTACATTTGCCTTGGTGTCAGGTGTGCAGTCTTTCACATCGTTTCATACTATTTTACTACCGTTGGATGCATTAATAATCTGACAGGCTTAAATTATAACAATTCTTGACTAATAGCCTGTTGTCTTCTGTGCCGGGTTCTTTAGCTGAGGTTTGATTTTTCTGGCGTTTCACTCGGCACGAGTGGCCGGCATTGTCAAAATCTCTCTCTCCTCCGCCCCATTTCTAGTGGTGGACAGTGGAGGCTGAATGCCAACCATTCGTGTTGGCGGAACGTCAGAGGGAAATCAAACGTCGATCGAAGAACGCGAGACAGGTGATTTGTGAACAAGTGGCCACGAAAGCCGTGACAGTTCAGTGTTAATCTTATCAGATATTATCGGATCCTCTGTTTCATTATCAAGAAGTGTATTGTGAACATACATATTTAATAACATACTCGTTTGAAATGATTTCTGCGTCTTGTATCTTGACTTTCCATATGACAGTTGTACTTCATTTTCCCAAGAATTAGCAACGTAATTTCTCAAGATAAGGGCCCACAGTCAGATAAGGTCTTGTAGGCATTAAATTAAAATTTCGTCGTACTAAGATTACCATTGGTGACATTGTCACTCAGTTCTTTCAAATGTGCAGTTGAGACGTTTACTTACTGTGCCTTCATAGAGGTGAATGTGGCTATCATTGGTTTCCTGCACGGTTGCAAAATCCAGGTGAACAGGTACTCAGTCTTCTTACATTGTCAAAAAGCGTTCGATGCGTCATATCTTCGAACAACCTATACGATCATTGGGGATAATTTCGTAATTGTGTAACGGGATCGAGGAACTTTTCACCAATAAAACCGATAGTAGGCTATGTGTTCAAAGTAATCATAATAATGCTTAATGTCTCCAATGATGTGAATACTGCAGTCGCTTGCCGAGAAAAGTTACTCTACTTGACAGAAAATCGCCGAATGTTAGTGTAGCGGAATGGAGAAAGACTTGGACAATATTTCTGCTTGCAGTGAATTAGAGCTCCCGTTAAATATGGACAAAACATAACGACTAGAACAGAGAAACTCTATAGTACCTATTTACAAGATTAGTGATATTCTGAGAGTACACTAGTCGTGTAAGTATTTAGCGATGATAGGGTCATTCCATGTCAAGTCACCCAGGCCTTGACACCAACCATGTCAGATTTTGATGAAACTTGGTACAATTACTTTTTTATCATCCTGAAAGCACTTGTAAAATTTTTTGCTCTATCTCTTATAGTTTTTAAATACATTTTTAAAGTTTAGATTTGGCGTTGTTTCAGCAGTCGGAAATCGTAACTTAAACGTGTCCTCACAACTAAAAAAAATTGTGTATTAAAGAATACTCAAGATATCAGTATGAAATTTTGGAATAAGTTTGTGTATTATATCTAAATGTTAAAAAAAAATTACCATAAAGATATATTAAAATCTTCCAAATGAAAAAAAATTACAAGTTTTTTATTTATTTTTTTAGCTAACGGATGTTTAGTTTTACAAAAACTGCAATACCTAGAGTCTCAGACCTGATAGAAAGCTCAAATGTGTTTTAAAACACTCTTAATTGTATAGGCTATTAGATAAAAGAAAAATTATGTTGGCTTTTTAACCTGTTTAATAGTTATCTAATTTCTAAAATAATATTAATTATATTTTAAAAATAAAGTACCAAGTCACTTAGGCACTGAAAATAAGTTTGTCTTCTTGGAATAACAATGTACGCTTGGATTTTGTTTTGTTACTCCTGTGTTTTGAAGTAAAAAATTTTTACAATGTTAAATAGTGCTTGGATAGTATTTTATTAAGTTTATTCGAACTTTCAGTAAGTACTGTCACTTAGTTTACAGAGATTCTTTTCCAATATCTTATAAAAGTAACCAGAACAGTAATCAAAATGTGAAATCAATATGTCAGATATTCAAACCTGTAGCGTAGGGTTATTTAAAAAATCTAACTATTTCCAAACAACCTACACACCTTCAAAAAAGTTACATCTGGTATCTGAATTGAGTGAGGAAGAAAAAGATTTGATCCACTTACTATCTGGAATTAATCTGTGTGAATTTAAAAATATATGTTCATACCACAGCTACTACTTTTTAAATGTTTTTGAAAAGTATCAAACAATGTGTAGACCCACTAAAAAAACACAAAAAGCCCATCAAAAAATTGTTGAGAAGTGTAGGCTTGGATCTTTCTAAACAATTACTGACAAAAAATATTAGCATAAAACCTGGGCAAAAGCTTTGCTCAATATGCCGTAACTTTTGTGAGGAAAAATTAAGAGTTGATCAATGAAAGTGAAACAGATGATGAAGTCATGGTTGAATTAGAATCATTGGAATCCAGAAATGAATCCCTCGTACAAACATTGCTCTTGATAATTTAGGTTTAACGGCGATAAAGCTTCATGGCTTGTCAGCACAAAGTAAAGGGTCTTATTTTAAAAGGAAGGTTAGCAGTATTGAAAAGACTGCAAAAAAGACGGTTTCAAAAGCATTAAAATATGATGCACCAAGTTCTGATGATGACGAAGAGGATACAAGTGTGGTTGAGAAAGCAAAGGATTTTGATGTAATGATTTCTCTTATGAAAGAGAAGATTTCATCTGTTGGGAGGTCTAGAAAAATCCAGATTCTGACCTTGGCTCCAGATTCATGGAGTCAAAATAAAGTGATGAAAGAATTTAATGTGAGTACATGGTGCGACAAGCTAGAAAGCTAAAATCTGAAGAGGGTATTCTGGAAACTCCTGGTCCAAAATAACTCTTTCTGAAAATACAGTAAGACTTGTAACAGATTTTTATGAAAAGGATGAAAGTTCCAGGGTGCTACCTGGAACAAAAGACAAAGTAAGTGTTCAAAAAAATGTATACATGCAAAAAACTCATTTTGTGTAACTTGAGAGAACTCTATTATTCTTTCAAATGGGAGAATCCCGAGGTGGAAGTAGGATTTTCAAAATTTTGTTTCTTGAGACCTAAATGGTGTATCCTTGCTGGTGCTGCAGGCACACACACTGTATGTGTATGCAGTATCCACCAGAATGTTAAACTATTACTGGATGCTGTGAAAATTGAAGAATCTTATAAAGACCTAATTAAGATGCTTGTGTGCAACACGGAAAACCAAAACTGCATGCTACATCATTGCGACAGCTGTCCTGCAAATACTGCACTAACTGAGTACTTAACTGAAAAACTAAGTGAAGACTATGATTTAGAAGAAGAAATTGTAATCAGTCAGTGGGTTAACACAGACAGGGCAGAAATGATCAGTCTATCAGTGTTGAAGACTACATTTCTTTATTGGTTAGGTCATTGGGAAAGCTCACCCCGCACTCTTTTATAGCAAAATCCCAATCAGCAGCCTTTAAAAGATTGAAAGAAGACCCACCACCCAAAACAGCAATTATTGTGATGGATTTCAGTGAAAATTATTCCTTTGTTATACAAAATGAGATCGAAAGTTACCACTGGAATACAGGTGGTTGTACTCTACATCCAGTTGGAGTTTTTTCTAAAAAATGAGGAAAACAGTGTTTTTGTTTCCAACCACTGTTTTATTAGTGATGACCAAGAACATGACACTGGTTTTGTTAACTTTGTACAAAAAGAAATTACAAAGTGGCTGTCATTACGTCATACTGTCATTACGTCATACTGACATTGACTCAGTTCACTACTTTACAGATGGTTGTGCTGGGCAGTACAAAAATAGAAACGGTTTTAAAAATTTCACTGAACACTTGAGAAATTTTAATTTGTAGGCCCAACACTCATGGGAAGTCAATTTGTGATGGCCTAGGAGGAACTATTAAAAGAATTTTAAGGAAAGCCAGTCTACAGATTTCAGATGAAGAACAAATGATGACAGCAATCGATGTGTAAAAGTTTTGTGAAAAAAATATTGAAAACATTCATTTTAACTTTATTGACAAAAAATAAGCTGATTTGCTACGGTTAAAACTAGAAAAACGTTTTTCAGCAACCCGAACCATTCCTGGAACAAGAAGTTTTCATAACTTCAAACCAACTTCCAACAAACAACCTGGAAATTAGGACTACAGATAGTGTAAAACCCTCCTTAGTCTTTTCTTTCCATTCTTCTTCTGATTGGGTTCGTGTTGAACCATCCATAAATAGCTATGTGGCTGCAAATTATGATGGTAACTGGTACTTTGGACTGATAAAAACAATATTCAATGATGAAGAAGATGCAGAAATTCTATTTCTACATCCTTCAGGACCAGCTGCATCATTTTATTGCCCTGAAAGAGAAGACTCTTGCATAGTGCCATTGGAGCACAGTCTGTGTAGTAGACGCACCTCAGTCAAGCGACACTGGAAGAATGTATTACTTCAAAAAAGACTGTATCAGAAGAACTGAAAGCTCTTGGATGAAATGGAAAAACAGTTTGAATCAGCATTAATGTTTATTAAAAAGACAAAATTACTCAAAAAATTCAATGTTTCAAGCAATCAGTTGGGTTATACATAAGTGTCGTAAGTACACTATCTTTGTACATAATTCTAATGTAATCTACTATGATTAATAAACATGTTAAAAAGCCATTATTTTTGTTTTATCAAGTAGCCTATATGTTTAAGAGTAAATTAAAACAAATTTGAACATTCTATCAGGTCTGAGACTCTAGATATTGCAATTCTTATAAAACAAAACATCTGTTAAAAAAAGAAAAAATACATATATATTTTTATACAAAATATTAATATATTTTAATAGTATAATTTTTATCTTCAAATATGTATAATAAATAAACTTGCTGCAAAAATTCATGATATCTAAAAGTTTTTAAGATAAGCAATTTTAAAGTTTTGAATACAAATTAAATTTACCATTTCCGAAGGTTCGGAAAACGCAAAACATAAAAACTTTAAAAATTTATAAAAAAAACTATAAGAGATACAGCAAAAAAAATTGCAGGTGTTGTCAGGATGGTATTAGAACCATTTGAGCCAAATTTCATGAAAATCTAAGGGGGTGGGTGTAAAATTTATTTTTTATTGGGTGATTGATATGGAATGACCCGATACTAAGAAGCTATGTGAAATGAGACAATCGCCTAACATTGTCAGAAGGCGTTCCAGCGTTTGTAGTCCTTAAAATTTGGCACGACAGCAAGATAAAAACAAAATGAAGGGTACTGGTAGAATTGTAGCAAGACAGTATAGCCGTTACGAAAGTGCGATGGAAATGCTGGGCGAAAGATAATAGGAACCCTTGGAAGAAAGACAAATTGTTTTGTTGACCTTGAGCGGTAAGTTTAGAGAACCTGTATTCGAGGAAGACAACATCCGTTCTGCTGACACCATCGTGCATATCGTGTAGGGATCGTGGGAATGATACAAAGGGTACTAGGAAAGTTTTGCACTACGACGCAACAGTAAGTCGCAGAAGGCTGGATGTTACTGTGCTCTGAGAATACCGTATTTTCATTGTAGCCGCTGTGTCAAGTCTGTGGGCGCAGTCGTTCGGTAACAGGGTTGGTTAGAAATGCATGCTATGGCATCGTGATCACGAAGTGAGATTCGGGCAGTTTTGCGGTAAAACTTCGCGCTTGGTTTAAACATAAACCAGTGCTTTGAAGAAATGACCCTTGCACTCGGTGCTGTGTGTCCACATCGTAAAACTGTATTTAGATGGTACAGAGAATTCCGAAGAGATGATTTCACTCTGGAGGACGCCGAGAGGAGGGAAACACCACGAAGCCACGATCATCAGTTACGGAAGAAAACATTGATGTTTTGCGAAAAATGCCGGACGAAGACGCGAGTGACTTATAAGTAGATAAAGGATACCTTAAGGCTAAATGTACATGTTTAACATCGTGTCAGGTGACGACTTTGCTGTACTATTACTACGTGCCGACTAAGACTCCAAACAGTTTTGGTCTGTAAAGATGACACACCTGTAGCTGTCTGAAAATCCCGATCAGTAAAGAAGAAAATGTTTCTTCAAATCTAATGGAATTATGAAGCGTGTTGTTTGTGACAGTCACCGCCAAGTGGTACACTAAAAGAGCAGTGCCTGCCCAACGTCATCCAGTATTCGAAGAGTATCCGACCGCAGTCAAGAATGGACATTTGGTTCCTCCATCACGACAATGCTCCTGCTCACCGAACCGAAGCATGCACCGAATATCTGCGGGATACAGGACTGAAACTTCTTGAGCACCCTTCGTGCAGTCCAGACCTTGCTCCTTACGGCTTTGCACTGTTCCCACATATGAAAATGATGCTGAGAAGAGTACAATTTTCAAGTGATAAGGACCTCCTAAGTGCTTGGGAAGACGAGCGTGCCTTACTCCCAACAGAAACGTGGGAGAACCGGTTTAGGGATTGGCTTCGGAGGATGGAGGGGTATATTCAATGTGGCGGAAATTAATTCGAAAAAATTGAATAAAGCTGTATTGCAAAACATTCCTAGTACCCTTTGTAGATTAGGGCACGTACAGAGGTCGTGTGCAAATGCAATGCGACAGAAAATGGGTAATACTGGTACAATACACAATACGCCATGCAGTGGACAGTGGCTTGCAGATTGCATGTATATTATGATTGCCTGCCCCGGATCTACGATATTTCCGAATCTGGGCAAAACCTTGATGGTACACCTACCTCCCT
Organism: Schistocerca piceifrons; assembly: GCF_021461385.2. Taxonomy (NCBI): domain Eukaryota; kingdom Metazoa; phylum Arthropoda; class Insecta; order Orthoptera; family Acrididae; genus Schistocerca; species Schistocerca piceifrons. Next base: position 797,233,640 of record NC_060139.1, on the reverse strand, counting down.
CCCACACCCTCGATCGTTTGAGATAAGACATCAAAAATTTAAAAAAATTAATTTTCAAAAGTACGTTCATCTTACAGCGCACATCTTTCTGAAGAGTTTGCTATCTAAAACATATGTTCCAAGAAATGTAAAACTTTGTTTGATCTTAAGTGTGACAGTGATGGGCCGCACTTCACGAAGCATTGTTCTATCGTACGTCACTGTATTTTGCTGTGTGGAATTAAAACGTGAATATTTTTTAATGGAAGCCATAGAGCCTATATTCAAGACGGTGAAAATTAAAATGTCCTGTAGTGCCTCTCCTGCTCCAGTCGGCCTGGATGACATCCTATCCCCCTCTAAAAAAAAAGCCACAATTAATACTGGGTGGGATTGTGACGGGAAGAATAAGAACTCTTCAGAAACTGGCACTCTTTATTGCCTAATAACTAATAACGGTCTCTTGTGACAGACAAGCAAGACAGTACACATTTCTTCGATCCTTACGTCCCAGCATTTTTCTCTTACTACACCTTTACACGGTGCACTTTATTTCGGCGAAAGTTTTACCTTATCAAAGTTCGTCAAACGTTTTGTAACATAAAATGTCAAAATGTCATTTACTAATACTGAAAAAATGTTTATTACGAATAGTACCGAAGAGAGGCGTGGTTCCTCGATTTGATTACGTCTATTGTCACTGCCTGCTAAATGTAACGAAACAGGCCTTTCTAATTTTGCAACAGTTGTAACACACACCCAATAAGCGAGACCATTGTGGCACCAATAGTCATTTTTATGTACATCATTTACATAACATAACAGTATAATTCACGAAGTACCAATATCAAATGCCTACTAAAAGCAAAATGTTTTATGTTAGAAATAGTTTCACATTTCGTGCATACGCTCCACTTCATCAAGCATGAGAATGAAAAGCAGTAGTAGAAATTTTTATATACATTTGGAATAGTCATGTTTCATATAACTTGTGTGATATCCGCGTTTCTTCTCCTTCCTCGTTCTAACAATGAATCTTGACATTACTAATTCTGTAACCATTCCTGTCATTGTCAAAGCTTATTCTTAGGTTGTTGTTGTTGTTGTTGTTGTTGTTGTTGTTGTTGTTGTTGTCTTCAGTCCTGAGACTGGTTTGATGCAGCTCTCCATGCTACTCTATCCTGTGCAAGCTTCTTCATCTCCCAGTACCTACTGCTACCTACATCCTTCTGAATCTGCTTAGTGTATTCATCTCTCGGTCTCCCTCTACGATTTTTACCCTCCACGCTGCCCTCCAATGCTAAATTTGTGATCCCTTGATGCCTCAAAACATGTCCTACCAACCGATCCCTTCTTCTAGCCAAGTTGTGCCACAAACTTCTCCCCAAACCTATTCAATACCTCCTCATTAGTTACGTGATCTACCCACCTTATCTTCAGCTTTCTTCTGTAGCACCACATTTCGAAAGCTTCTATTCTCTTCTTGTACATACTAGTTATCGTCCATGTTTCACTTCCATACATGGCTACACTCCATACAAATACTTTCAGAAACGACTTCCTGACACTTAAATCTATACTCGATGTTAACAAATTTCTCTTCAGAAACGATTTCCTTGCCATTGCCAGTCTACATTTTATATCGTCTCTACTTCGACCATCATCAGTTATTTTGCTCCCCAAATAGCAAAACTCCTTTACTACTTTAAGCGTCTCATTTCCTAATCTAATTCCCTTAGCATCACCCAACTTAATTCGACTACATTCCATTATCCTCGTTTTGCTTTTGTTGTTCATCTTATACCCTCCTTTCAAGACACCGTCCATTCCGTTCAACTGCTCTTCCAAGTCCTTTGCTGTCTGACAGAATTACAATGTTATCGCCGAACCTCAGTTTTTATTTCTTCTCCATGGATTTTAATACCTACTCCGAATTTTTCTTTGGTTTCCATCACTGCTTGCTCAATATACAGATTGAATAACATCGGGGAGAGGCTACAACCCTGTCTCACTCACTCCCTTCCCAACCACAGCTTCCCTTTCATGCCCCTCGACTCTTGTAACTGCCATCTGGTTTCTGTACAAATTGTAAATAGCCTTTCGCTCCTTGTATTTTACCCCTGCCACCTTTACAATGTGAGAGTATTCCAGTCAACATTGTCAAAAGCTTTCTCTAAGTCTACAAATGCTAGAAACGTAGGTTTGCCTTTCCCTAATCTTTCTTCTAAGATAAGTCGTAAGGTTAGTATTGCCTCACGTGTTCCAACATTTCTACGGAATCCAAACTGATCTTCCCCGAGGTCCGCTTCTACCAGTTTTTCCATTCGTCTGTAAAGAATTCGCGTTAGTATTTTGCAGCTGTGAGTTATTAAACTGATAGTTCGGTAATTTTCACATGTCAACATCTGCTTTCTTTGGGATTGGAATTATTATATTCTTCTTGAAGTCTGAGCATATTTCGCCTGTCTCATACATCTTGCTCACCAGATGGTTTTGTCAGGGCTGGCTCTCCCAAGGCTATAAGTAGTTCTAATGGAATGTTGTCTACTCCCGGGGCCTTATTTCGACTCAGGTCTTTCAGTGCTCTGTCAAACTCTTCACGCAGTATCGTATCTCCCATTTTATCTTCATCTACATCCTCTTCCATTTCCATAATATTGTCCTCAAGTACATTGCCCTTGTATAAACCCTCTATATACTCCTTCCACCTTTCTGCCTTCCCTTCTTTGCTTAGAACTGGGTTGCCATCTGAGCTCTTGATATTCGTACAAGTGGTTCTCTTCTCTCCAAAGGTCTCTTTAATTTTCCTGTAGGCAGTATGTATCTTACCCCTAGTGAGACAAGCCTCTACATCCTTACATTTGTCCTCTAGCCATCCCTGCTTAGCCATTTTGCACTTCCTGTCGATCTCATTTTTGAGACGTTTGTATTCCTTTTTGCCTGCTTCATTTACTGCATTTTTATATTTTCTCCTTTCATCAATTAAATTCAATATTTCTTCTGTTAACCAAGGATTTCTATTAGCCCTCGTCTTTTTACCTACTTGATCGTCTGCTTCTTTCACTACTTCATCCCTCAGAGCTACCCATTCTTCTTCTACTGTATTTCTTTCCCCCATTCCTGTCAATTGTTCCCTTATGCTCTCCCTGAAACTCTCTACAACCTCTCGCTCTTTCAGTTTATCCAGGTCCCATCTCCTTAAATTCCCACATTTTTGCAGTTTCTTCAATTTCAATCTACAGTTCATAACCAATAGATTGTGGTCAGTCCACATCTGCCCCTGGAAATGTCTTAAAATTTAAAACCTGGTTCCTAAATCTCTGTCTTACCATTGTACAATCTGATACCTTTTAGTATCTCCAGGATTCTTCCAGGTATACAACCTTCTTTTATGATTCTTGAACCAAGTGTTAGCTATGATTAAGTTATGCTCTGTGCAAAATTCTACAAGGCGGCTTCCTCTTTCATTTCTTCCCCCCCCCCCCCCCCCCAATCGATATTCACTTATGTTTCCTTCTCTCCCTCTTCCTACTGACGAATTCCAGTCACCCATGACTATTAAATTTTCGTCTCCCTTCACTACCTGAATAATTTCTTTTATCTCGTCATCTGCAGAGCTGGTTGGCATATAAACTTGTACTACTGTAGTAGGCATGGGCTTTGTGTCCATCTTGGCCACAATAATGCGTTCACTATGCTGTTTGTAGTAGCTAACCCGCACTCCGTTTTTTTATTCATTATTAAACCTACTCCTGCATTACCTCTATTTGATTTTGTATTTATAACCTTGTATTCACCTGACCAAAAGTCTTGTTCCTCCTGCCACCGAACTTCACTACTTCCCACTATATCTATCTTTTACCTATCCATTTCCCTTTTTAAATTTTCTAACCTACCTGCCCGATTAAGGGATCTGACATCCCACGCTCCGATCCGTAGAACGCCAGTTTTCTTTCTCCTGATAACGACGTCCTCTTGAGTAGTCCCCGCGCGGAGATCCGAATGGGGGACTATTTTACCTCCGGAATATTTTACCCAAGAGGACGCCATCATTTAACCGTACAGTAAAGCTGCATGTCCTCGGGAAAAATTACGGCTGTAGTTTCCCCTTGCTTTCAGCCGTTCGCAGTACCAGCACAGCAAGGCCGTTTTGGTTAATGTCAAAAGGCCAGATCAATCACCCAGACTGTTGCCCCTGCAACTACTGAAAAGGCTGCTGCCCCTCTTCAGGAACCACATGTTTGTCTGGCCTCTCAACAGATACCCCTCCGTTGTGGTTGCACCTACGGTACGGGCATCTGTATCGCTGAGGCACGCAAACCTCCCCACCAACGGCAAGGTCCATGGTTCACTAATCCTGCCTGAATCGCTGGTTGAGTTATTTCGCGTTTATTCTCCGGTTAGGCGTTATTACGTCTTCATACAACGCGTTTCCCGCGCTATTCCGAGAATAGAATTTAAGCCCCTGCTAATCGGGCACTGTACACCCGGCTATTAGTAGTGTAGCGTTCTGGCAAAAAATTTTGTCAGAATTTCATTTTCTTGGATACTCCGAGAAGATATGTAATCTTTCTTACCTATTTTTCCTTACTTCCACTGGTAACCCGAATCTATGGATCTGGCTAATAATTGTAACACCTCCTATCATACACACCCAATCAACCACATGAACGATTGACATCAACGCTTTCGGGTTTAATCGGTTCAGCTCGCATAGGCCCGTTCCCTTTTGTATGCGGTAAAGTTTGTTTCTAGACGCGACGGGCGTGCCCCTGACACACGTCACGTACACTATGCACGCATTCGAAAATCAACTAACAGTAAGATTTGTTCAGAAATAAAATGTGTTCAAAAACCAATAGGGGTGCGTTTGTCATATGAACAATCGATAGACCAACGTGGCTTGATGCTAGGCACTTCGTGAAGCAAGTTTTTTTTCTTCAAGATTATGAATTTCGTGTCCTCTGAAATTGCCGTCCGGGGCAGATATCCCGTTTGCCCCCCTCTCTCTCTCTCTCTCTCTCTCTCTCTCTCTCTCTCTCTCTCTCTCTCTACCTCTCTCTACATCCCGGGCTGATGCTTTCTTGTTGTGCACTTCTTGGTTGCTGTATGTTAAGGTGAGAGTATCGCAGTAGCCCAAAAGCTGGTGGGCACGGAAGAAGCGACGGCTGCGAGAGTTACGAAAGGCGCCAAAAAAGCGAAGCGACGCGTAACCTCTGTGTGGGAGCGCCTGGCCTGTTGTGTGCCGTGTGGGACCGTTTCTGTTCCCGCGCGCGCGCGGCAAGGCGTGACGCAACCGCCGCTGGGAGCCTCTGACTCAGGCGGCGTGCGAGGATGGCAGCTGCTGCAGCGTGGCGTGTGCGCCCACCAGTCAGCGGCTCCGTACCACCTGGGCGGACACCTCTGCTCTCAGGGCATACTTACACCATGTGATCAAAAGTATCCGGACATCTGGCTGAATATGACTTAAAAATTCGTAACACCCTCCATCGGTAATGCTGGAATTCAACATGGTCTTGGCCCACCCTTAGCTTTGATGACAGCTTCCACTCTCGCAGCAGGCATACGTTAAATCAGGTGCAGGAAGGTTTTTTGGGCATGGCATCCCTTTCTTCACGGAGTGCTGCATTGAGGAGGGGTATCGATGTCGGTCGGTGAGGCCTGGCACGAAGTCGGCCTTCCAAAACATCCCAAAGGTGTTCTGTAGCATTCAGGTCAGGACTCTGCAGGCCAGTACATTACAGGATTGTTATTGTCGGGTAACCACTCCGCCACAGGCCGTGCATTGTGAACAGGTGCTTGATCGTGTTGAAAGATACAATCATCATCCCCGAATTGCTCTTAAACTGTGAGAAGCAAGAAGGTGCTTAACACATCAATGTAGGCCTGTGCTGTGGTAGTGATACGTAACAAAACAAGGGTTGCAAGCCCCTCCATGAAAAACCACACAATAACACCACCGCCTCCTAATTTTACTGTTGCCATTACACACGCTTGCAGATGACGTTCACCGGCCATTCCCCATACCCACATCCTGCCATCGGATCTCCACACTGTACCGTGATTCGTCACTCCACAACGTTCAATCGTCCAATGTTTACGCTCCTTACACCAAGCGATGCTTCGTTTGGCATTTACCGGCGTGATGTGTGGCTTACGAGCAGCCGCTCGACCATGAAATCAGTTTTCTCACCTCCCGGCTAACTGTTATAGTACTTGCAGTAGATCCTAATGCAGCTTGGAATTCCTGTGTGACGATCTAGATAGATATCTGCCTATTACACATTACGACTCTCCAACTGTCGGCGGTCTGTCAGTCAACAGACGAGGTCGGCCCGTACGGTTTTGTGCTGTACGTGTCCCTTCAAGTTTCATCTTAACTATCACATCGGAAACAGTGGACCTGGGGATGTTCAGGTCTGTGGAAATCGCGCGTACAGACTTTTGACACAAGTGACACCCAATCACCTGACGACTTTCTAAGTCCGTGAGTTCCGCGGAGCGCCCCACTCTGCTCTCACGATGTCTAATGACTACTGAGGTCACTGAGATAAGAGTACCTGGCAGTAGGCGGCAGGACAATGCTCCTAATACGAAAAACGTATGGTTTTTTTTGGGAGGGGCGGTCCGGATACTTTTAATCATAGTGTATGTTGCTTGTAGGGAAGTATCGCTGAAGCACAGTCTTAATATACTCCATTCGGTGTCCTTCAAACAACCAGAATAGTTCGTTCTCTGCATACTCTAAGAATTTCGTGATTTTGTTCCTAGAAATGGTAACTAAAATTGGGACTACTGTATCAAAATCACGAAAGCACGTTTGAGTCTGTTCAGCAGTACTCTGCGACTAAAATATCGAGTCACATCTTGAATCGGTCAGCTCCTACAAAAACCTTATTGTCAGTTTGTTGAGATACGAAATTCGTCACACACTTGGTGGTAGGTGAAGCAGGTGGCAGGTTTCGGTTCACTGGTAGAAAGCGAGGGAAGCTCTATCAGTCCACAAAGGAAGATTAACACAGGTGTGATAAAGGGGGTATTGAACGTATAGAGAGAAGGAAATCGTGAATAGTCATAGTTTTGTTTGGTCCACGAGAGAGAGAGAGAGAGAGAGAGAGAGAGAGAGAGAGAGAGAGACGCTGAGATGAAGAAACTGAAATGGTAGACGCTTGAAGATGGACGTAAACTGTACCGATAAAGCCTACTTGCAGTCAAATTGTACAATAATATCTCAAATTACACATATAGTAGCTGAAAGTATTGCTCATCTTGGAAACTATATTTAGTGTACTTCTAAGAGACTCGAGTTTTCGGTGCATGTCTGAAGTACAGACGATGGTAGGCAGTGAATCATGACACACAAAGAGTACGGTATGTAAGATAGCATATTTCGTAGTTCGTTAGAAATTATTAGCAGTGGTATGTCTAAGAAAATGGTGGCAATTTTTCAGTAGGTATCTGCATTGTTTTTTCTCATTTCAAGAAATATTATTTTCTTTAGGTGGCATGTCGTCATCCGATTTAAACATCTCATGGTATTGCTTTCCACGACAGTGGAATGATTCTCTATAGAATAAGTGAAAATAAAAGAAATATTCCAATCAGCTTGTCAACATCAACACCATACTACATTTAGAGCGGCAAAACTGTCACCGGTTTTTTCGCTAATTTTGAACATTTTTGTCAGAAATGTGGAACATCTGCAGTATCACATTAATGTGGGTGCGGAAGCTGAAAGTATTTTGCGTTCTGTTAATGTTTCATGATCACCATATTTGTTGGACGTGGTCGGGTACGTTCGACGTCCATGTAGCTCTTTACATGGCCAAGAACGTTCAGGTATGGCACGTTGATACGTTGTGATGAATTTAATATTAATGGTGAGTGACGTGAAGACACGCAGCCACTATCTTGATGCTCGCTTATCTTTTGTTCTATTGGAAAACGCCTCGAGGTCACAGCTTCGTAGCTCTTGCGCGACGTGATTCTAACAGAAATTTTTTTGTCATCCTTACACTACTAAAATAGTACTCGGGGAAGTATGCAGCGTTACAAAGCTTTTCGACGACATTCCTACATTATACAGAAGGGAAAAGGTCCATGAAGATTTGCCTTACAGCAATTATTCCGCGCATTTTTCTGCGAAAACAAGACAAATAAATGAACAGTGGCTAATCAGCTAGTGTTACCATTTTCTTCGGCTATTCCTAGGAACATCCTATCAAAGATTGGACCATTACATTATACACAATGTCACATGACTCACTTTGTGTAGTCATAAGGTCATTCAACGACAAATGTTAAATTCTTCGTAAACAGATTATGCTCCAACAAAAAAATACTTCACTATCAAGTTATTCGTTTGCTCTGTGTGTTCCAAATCTTCAGTGTAACTCTGATTCATAAAAATTCAGATGAACAGATTTATTTTCCGGCTTGTCTGGAAGTTTCAGTAACGGAACTGTATTTAGATCATGAGTTCTATCCCGAATTTATTCGAATGGCAAAACGCGCGACCGCGTGGGAGTCAACCATAGACATTGTGCTCGGGAACCGTGTTAACAACTGATGCTCCGGTTAGCCGACCAGCCATCTGTACCTTTAAAGTGGCTTCCTCTTCCATTTGACGGGGGCTGGGCTCTCCATTTCCGCCCAGATAACAGTACGACGACAATACAGCACACGAGCTATACCAATCGTACAGGCTATTCTGAAAGTCCAGCTTGTAGGGGGCGGGGTGACAGGTCCGAGAATTTGGTAATGCCAAGGCCTTCAGGTCTCATGGTCGGCAGTGTTAGTAGCAGAATTGCCAGCCCAGTCGAATCGTGAGGTGTAACTAATAGAACTTGAGCGTCGGAAATGTTAACCTTGTTGGTTTGAAGTGTTTTTAACTTCGTTAGTAGATACACCAATTTAGTTACTAGACAGATTCGGTCTCCTCCGTATTTAACATTGTGGTGTTACTTTGCAGTGCTATTACCATCTATATAATATATACCCGATTCATTCAAGAAATATTTGCATGTTTTAGCCGACTTATAATTGGTACTGTAGAATACAGTAGTTACGAAGCTACTTTTGTCGATTAAAATTAATGTTGTATCACTTGACAATCATCCGTTAATTATTACTGCTTGTGGGGATCTTTAAATGTGCTATTCAGAACCCATTTTTTAATGTTAAAGGCAATGAATCAAAAAGGCAGTGACACATTGACCCAGTTAATATTGAGTATCCCAACTTCAAATTCTGCTCTCGCTCGTTACATGGATGCCTTTCAGTGATTAGTCTGTGGTTCCTGTATCTGTACTGATCAGCGCTGATGCTTGTTGTACGGTCTGTGTTAACTACTCCGGGAAGGCTGTCTTCACTTTCTTGTTTCGCCGTTGGTGTTACATTGTAAAAAGGTGTTCTCAACCTGTAGGTTGATTTGAATACTGAATTTATTAAGTAGCGGTATGACAAAATGTGTAACCTTTCTCCGATCTGAAAATGGAACCTAGCACAGCTAAAAGATAAAATACGTATTAGAGGCAAAAATAATTACTCAAATATTTCGTTTACATGAATGGGAATGGTTCAATTGAACCAAAAACTGAAAAAGTACTAGATTCTTGAATTCAGTGTAGGCCTGAAAAGACAGACATGACTAAACCAAAACTGTGGAAAAATACTAAAAAAGAAAAGGTTTTACGCAAAAGTACATTCAATCAAAACCCACTTAATGGTGTTGGATGACAAGTTGGCAGTCACGAAACATCAATAGTTACAGAAGTGACTATACCAGAAGGTAGTGGAAAAGGACTAAATCCTTAATATTTAAGTCCCAAATAGAAGATATTCTGTGCCAGGCTATGGCTTCTATAGTATTGTCAATAACTGAAAACGTAAACCAAGGCTTTTGTGATTGTGGGTTAACGAATTTAGCCAGTGATGTAATTTTCGGGTTTGTAACCAAACTAGTTGGAGATCGTGTTAGGCGCTCTCTCTTCATGAAACGTAGTTAATTATGTTACCATCAGGCTTACATCGCGCTGTAGGGATTTGACAAAAAGGTGACGCCCACGTACCGGATTTATTTCTACGTCTTTTTCTTTATAAAATATTTGCGTATACAAACTAACCGAAAAAACCATTCATATCCACTTGCTTCGGCGGAGATATTTCTCCGCAGTGGACTCATTTTCACGTAAGATTTCCTGCACACACAACCTTGCAGCATAACTGCCAAGGCTTGCAGTGCTCATTGTCACTAGTACCGTCTGATACCAGTGAGTGTAAGCTGTGTCATGTGCCGGTAATTTGTTTCCGTGTACCACGTGGAGGCATCAGGAATCTCGGCTTCGAAGAAACCTCAGCCTTCTCCGGGGATGCTTCGAACTGACACGAAGCTTACGTCCTCAGTATTAGAATTCACCGTATCAGCTCCGTAGCGCGTCTCGCTGTCGCTCTTCGTTCAGTAGTCCTACGAACCTTTGGTGCGCAAAGACAGGCCGGATGTGAGGCGCTGAATTAAGTAAATTTGGAACGGCGCGGCGTGACGTGTCGGTGGGCGTGGCCTACCGCAGGCGGGCGTGCCGCGGGTGTTGACGGCGGCGACCGTTGCGCCGCCTTTGTCTTCGGTGGCGGCGGTGAATCACAGCAACTCGACAGGAAAGTTGCCCTTCCCTTATTACACGATTCATCTTGCTCGTCACGCTCAAAGGAACGGCGGGTTGATTCGCTTCGTTATAGATAAGTTAAAAATGTAATAGAGAAAAGCGTATTATAAAGTGAGCCATTTCAGCTGGATCTTAGCGTGCGTAAGAATTACATACTCAGAGATTTTATTGAAAACAGTTGTGTTCCTGCGGTAGTGTGGGCGGGAACTGCGACGTGTTCCCCGAAATGAAATGCTTTCCACGAACACGGGATAAAGACATTGCCCCGTGCTCTAAATTTGGCTCGGGACTAGTGGTTCCAAAATTAAGTTGATCATCTAGCATTATACAAGAGAAATAAACGTGAGACAATATTTTGCATAAGAGGAAGTAGCTGAAAATAATGGGCTGCAAGAATGTGACAGAACACTGAAACAAATTCAGAACGCTGAAAGATAAATTGAAAGGTGCTTGTAGTACACAACATTCCCCCGTAATTATTGAGATCAAGGAACTATTCCACTCGGTATCGCATATCTGAGAGACAGGTGAAACGCCCACAGTCTTCAAGAAAGTACCGTAATCCCAGTGCCAAATAATGGAAGTGTTGATAGATGTGAAAATTAGCGAACAATCAATTTAATCACACATTGTTTCAAAATACTGACACTAATTGTTTGTATGGGAAAATGAAATGTCCGTTAGAAGCCCGCGGTGCAGAATATCAGTTTGGAGTATGGAAAAATGTACGCAGTAGAATGTTTGGAGGCAGTATTGACATTACGACGTAACTTACAGAATTAGTTGAAGAAAGACAAACTTGCATTTATATCTTCTGCAGATTTACAGAAAGCATTTGACAATGTTGACTAGAATACAGTAGTTTGAAATATTGGAGGTTGGTCAAAATACAGGGAGTAAAGACTAGAACTTTAACAGAAACCAGACGGCAGTGAGTACGGGTCGAGGCGTGTGAAAAGAAACCAGCAGCTCAGAATGGAGTGAGGCAGGGCTATAGCCTATATCTGTACATGGAGTGAGTAGTAAAGGAAGCCAACCAAAATTTGGAAAAGGAATTAATGTTAAGGGAGAACAGACACTTAGAGGCTAGCCGATGTGATTGTAATTCTGAGACGGCAAAAGACTTTGAAGAGCAGTTGAAAGAAACAGGGGCTACAGTATATGTTAAGTTGCGTCGTGGAATGTAGTCCTAATAAATCAGGCGATGCTGAGGGAATTAGACGCGGAAATGGCACTAAAAATAAAGTTTTGCTATTCGGGTACAAAATAATTGGTGCTGCCTTAAGTAAAGATGTAAAATGCACACTAGCGATAGCAAAGTATTTTTTGGAAGATACTGGGGAACTCCAGTCAATCCACGAAATAAATTGCTCATAAGCTAGTGACAAGTTTACTCTGAAATACTGCCGTAGTGGAGGGGAACCTACAGGAAGACTGTACGCGTAGAAAGAACGGCAAGCAAGACATGTATCATAGAAGCTTCCATGGAATATTCAAAGTTAACATTTTCAGTGCAGCCCACATGTTGTGAATTATTACGCTTTTGAGTAGTTATCGAGTTCAGTCCTCTGCTTTGTGTATTCACCGGCTGTTTGACAACTCTGCTTAGAGTATTTGCAACGCAATCTTAATAAAGAACACTTATTCGCTTTTAATCTTTAGATCAATTTCAGGTGGTACACATTGCTACAATCAATTGGACGGAAATGAATTCTCATTGTGTGAGTTGAACAAACTTTTCAATTATTTCTGAACAATCAAAGCAAAAGCTAAAAAGTGTTAACTAATGATTTGTCATATCAAGTGTAGAGATATTTAGCTGCCCACTGAAGGGGGCATAGTTACACTGATGTAAATCAATCTTTCAGGTTGACGGATAATGGAAAAGGTATGGCAGGTTGAAAGAATGTCAGTGTTCAGAAATGGCACTGGGGATACATATATACTCAATTTTTCGGGTATTTTTCCACTGTTTTGTGGTGTCAAGTTTGTTTAATTACGTTTCGGCTTTTGTGATAAATTTATATCAAAGCCATCGATTAATTTACAAATTCGTTTGCAGCATGCTCACCCCAAGTTTCTTATTATTCCCGGTTTTCGATAAGGCTAGAGCCTATGATTCGTATGAACCAAAACAGGTTCTCACTATATGTCAATATTGTTGGACGAGACTGTGCAGTCACGCAGTCATGGTGCAGACCATCCTACGATAAAGTTTCATCTTCTGGATCGTTGATGCCAGTGCAGAACAAGGAATACTGCACTACCCTTCATCCCTGTAGTGTCAGCAGAAAATGCGTGTCAGTTCTGCGTAGTTGGCTTAGTTGGTTGTGTACGTTAGTGTCGGCAGTACAGAGGGTAGACGGTTCTTTGCGTCTTGAAGCTGAAGATAGCTGATGACTGAATTGTCCGATACTCGTACTGGATCAAGAACGTTGAATTGACACTGCTGCCGCTCTCTTTAAGGTTTCTCTGAGGCAAATGTAGAGTTCGCTCCGTAAAGATGACTTAGTGTGCCTTATTTATCCAGTCGAAGTAGTGCACTCAGCATTTATAACGCAATGAGGGTAGTATCACTGTTGGCATGTTTAAGTCATTCCGATGTTGTAGTGCTCCAACCGGTCTTCGATTCGGTCACACGTGCCCGCCTCGTCGTGATGGATGCCTAACGTCTACAGCAGCAGAGAAACGCTGGTTTAGGATAAACGTATGACGTCCTTCTGTTGAAAGTAGACGCAGTGAAAGTGTTGAATGAATGGTCTCGCGCGTTCTTGTTGCCATTAAAGTGTGGTATTAACTGTGCGTGCACGTGTCATGCGGTAATGCGTTCGGCCGTGTTCCTCGCAGCAGCGCCGGTGGTTCGTGTGACGGTCAGAAGAAACGCGCCCGTGGTCCCGCGAGTGGGCGGGAGGCAGCGAGAGAAAGCCACTTTCATCTCGCCCGCTGTACTTCGTGTCGTCCTACCTTTTTCGGGTCTCTAGTGAAATTTTCGCTTCAGATTTTTTGTAGGAATTGTCTGCTGAGGTGTGTGCAATCGGTCTGTATTTTGTAGTTTCTTTCCAGTACAGAAAACTTTACCCAGTACCGTAAAGATGTTGTACTGGGATGGATGTGTGAGGGAGCCTGGTAAGTTTCATTTGTTTCCTTCTTCCAATCGGTATTGGAACAATAAGGCCTAGGAGTAAGCACTAGCTCTCTACGTTCAGTCACATTCATGAAACCCAATGAAGACAGGTTTATGTTCTTGTCCAAGAATGTGCTAATACAAAGTAACCTTTCGTTCCCAGTTTATCAGTTGGGCTCTGGGCCACTCTAATCAGGAAACTACTTGGCTACAGTCTTAAAAATCAAATTTAGAAAAACCAGATGGAAGAGTACTCCAAAACATGTGCCAACGTCTCTCAAGAGCTACGGCTTCACCACAAAATATGGACCAGCCTCAACAGGATAAGAACAAACCATGGCAGATGTGCGGATTCGTAACGATGGGGAAAGGCAGCTTCAGTGTGACAAAGTAGCAAAGGAGCATTCAACTCTCAAATATTTATAAATGAAGCCCATGGCCTTGATTTTTCTTTTATGTGAACATAAGAGACTTTGCCCCAACTGTTCTTTGTACCTCACGTATATGATCGTATGTGATGGGCTATGCAATCATCATCATCTTGGACAGTTTCCAGCCACTGGCTGGGTCTGTCGGGAACACAAGCCTCTCCACCGTGTTCTGTCTTTCCACCATTCCCCCTCTTCCACCTTCGTCCAGTTCTCTCCTCTTCTCATCACACATTCCTTCACTCCCTTCACCCATCTATCTCTTGGTCTTCCTCTGGGCCTCTTCCCCTCCAGTTGCAGATCAAACATCCTCTTTGGAATTCTTCCCTCATCCATTCCCTTCATGTGTCCATACCACTGCAGTCTTGATTTTTCTATCCTGTCCTGTACTGGTTCCTCCTTTAGTCTTTCCCTCACATACAAATTTCGCAATCTGTCTCGTCTTGTTACACCCAACCTGCTCCTCTGGAACTTCATTTCACTAGCCTGTATTCTACTTTTGTCGCTTTTGTGCATTACCCATGTCTCACTTCCGTATGTCAATATGGGGACAAAGTAGGTTCGGTATATAATTCCCTTGGATTTCTGTGGCACCTCCTTGCTCCAAATAAGCCCCCTAATGCATTTGTAGAACTGCCCTGCTTTTCTGCATCTTTCATTTATTTCCATTGCGTTTCCCCCCTTACTTTCAATCACGCTTCCCAGGTACTTGAAGTTCTCTACCACTTGTAGTTTTTCCCCTCCACAAGTTATATCCACATTTGGCCTATTCTTCTTCCTTGTTGTGACGATTATTTCACTTTTCTTTGCAGAGAAATGCATTCCATATTGTGCTGCCGTTGCCTCCCATGCATCTAACTGCTCTTGCACCTCCTTCACGCAATTTCCCCATAACATCAGGTCATCGGCAAAAAGCACTGCTTTCATTTTATGATCTCCAATTGCATCTGATACTTGCTGTAGGATTTCATCCATAACAATAATAAACAATAAAGGCGAAAGTGCACTTCCCTGTCGCAGCCCATTTTCCAGCTTGAACCATGCAGTACGTTCCCTCCCCACTTTCACACAACTCTCACTTCCCTCATACATTTTTCTGACTTTTCGTGTAATCTCTTCATCTATCCCTTTTGCGTTCAGCACATCCCAGAGCTTGTCCCTACAGATACTGTCATACGCCTTCTCAATATCCAAAAAGGCCATGATTAAGTCCTTCCCGTACTCATAGTGCCTTTCCTGCAGTTGCCTTACCGCAAATATGAGGTCCGTTGTTAATCTTCCCGGTCTGAAACCGTACTGCTCCTCTTGCAGTCTACTTTCAATACTGCTTCTTATTCTCTTCTCCAGCATCTTTTCATAGATTTTTCCACAGTGGCATAGCAGGGTGATTCCTCTGTAGTTCTCACATCTCCTTTTATCCCCTTTCTTGAAGATCGGGACTATAATTCCTTTCTTCCAATCCTCAGGAATTCTGTTCTCCTTCCACACCACCCTCAGCACTCTGTATAGCCACTGGGTTCCTACTTCTCCTGCTGCTCGTATCATATCCACTGTTACTTCGTCCCAACCTGGTGCCTTGCCCCCTTTCATCCTCTTTATGGCTTCTTCCACTTCATTCCAAGTTAGATCATCAATTTCCCCACTATTATAATCGTCTGCTGCCTTAGGCTCTCCATCGCTGTTAGTTACCTGCTTGGCAGCATTCAACAGATCTTCAAAGTACTCCTTCCAAATCTTTTTGAGCTCATGCATTTCCTCCACAACTCTTCCATTATTATCCATGATCCTCAGGCACTCGCTTCTGTCATTCCTCTTATTTCTTACCATGGTGTAAAGTACTTTTTTGTTCCCTTCACTGTCCTCTTCTAACATTCTTGTCCATTTTTCCATCCACTTCTTCTTCTCCGCCCTTACTATGGTCTGTGCCGCTTTCTTGCTTTCCTTATATTTTACCCTAGCTTCCTCTGTTCGGGTCTGGAACCATTCTCTGAAGGCTTTGTTCTTTCGAAGTACTGCCTCTTTACATATGTTGTTCCACCATGGGGTTTCCCTACTTCTCCTCTTTGTGCTAGTTCTTCCGCACACAGTCTCAGCTGCCTCAACTAGAGCCCTCTTAAAATCGCCCCATTCTTCTTCCACTGTTCTCTGATCTTCCTTTGGCAGCTTCTTCCTGATCAGTGTCTGGTACTGGGTCCTCCGTTCATCCTCTTTCAGCATCCATGTCTTCAACCTTTTCTCCTGTATATCTGTTGCCCTCCTATCTTTTTTCTCTCTTAGGGTGGCTACCAACAGCCGATGGTCGCTGTCTAAGGCCTCAGATGGTATGACCTTAACATCTGTGAGGCTGCTCATCATCTGCCTATCCACTAGTACATAGTCTACTACTGAAGTTTGGGACCAGTCCCCACTGTACCAAGTTATTTTGTGACTACTCCTCTTCTTGTACCACGAATTTGCGATCGCCAGCCCATTCCTCTTGCAGAATTCCAGCAACAATTTTCCTTCTCTATTTCGGTTCCCCCAGCCCTATGCAATACAATAAATAAATATATAAATAATTAGAGATCAGTGATCACTACGTATCTCAAACAGTAAGTTACAGGGATCAGAATGGAATGCCTGAGGTCCGTGAAGGTTGCACGGGAAACATTGAAAATGAAGAAAAAGCGGGGAGAGCTTCTTATTTTAAAAACAAGATGGAATCAACTAAATTATCTATCTCAGCTGAACAGAATGCATGAAGGAGGAATACCAGAAGAAGATTCGTAATGTAGATCGAATTCTAAGACACATCGGTAGACGAAGGAAACATTGGCAACACGCTCTGTGACAAAAACAGGCGAATAGCCTACTTAGATGAGGACTAGAAGCAGAAAGGAAAAAAATACATATTACAAGAAGTATATGAAATAGGTCTGATACATGATTTGGGATGTAAGAAAACCAATAGAAACTATTTTGTTAGGCGGGAAAGATCTTTTAGACAAAAACAGCACGAGTGCGATTTATTCGATAGTATGGCAAATGATAAACAGCGCCCTCGGTGAGGACAGTAGTCTGTGTTTAATTTTGTTCGTGATTGTCCTTCGTTGGTTTGCTTTAATTTTTAATACCGATCAGAGAAGCATATTTGCGTCTTCACTTTTCCTTATAGTTCCTGTAGTGTAGGATTTACAATTATATATGTACCTGAACATGTAAGAGTAAACCTAGTAAGTTATATGTTGTACGTCCGGCTGCTGAATCTGTGGTTCTCCCTCCTGATCTCTCTGTTGGAGAGAGAAATCGAAAGTATTAAACTGCGATCCACCAGGCATGGTGCAGCGGCATGCCCAGTCTATCACATATGTGATGGACCACACGCTGGACTCTGAATCTGCCAAGAAGCTTCACATGATTGTGTGTATGGGACAGGATATTTTTTGCCATTAGCGTATTTCATCCCAGGCGGCTCACATGGAAGACAAAAACGACGCTCCCATTCCAACCGGCAACGCCCACTGCCACAGAACACGGCAGAGTGGACATAGTCGTACCGTGTAAAGTAATGTGGAACTTTTCACTTTTCACTTTTCACAAATGATACTCAGACATACACTAAGTTGGTTGTTCTCATTGAGTCTGTTTTTCCTTTAAATTAATCGCAAGGATATTCCTTAGCTGTAGATATATTCTTCATCGTAGCTCATTAACGTAAGTGTAGACACAGCTTTTATTTGTCTGCTTCCGAGCTAGTCTTGAATGAAGCAGTTTCCGCGGTGTTAACTGACGATACTACCTTTGCCAGTTTGAGCCGTGTCAGGCTTTTTGGTACATTGTACAGGAGGTAATCAAACCAAACACGTTAATGTTGAAACTTCCAACTGATTCACTGAAAAAACTTCGCTTTATACTATATTGCAAGCGCATGGAAATTATAACAACGCAGTTCACCAATCTTGAATATTCTCAGTTGTGCATTTTATTATTTTCATTTATCGACTTACAGCCTTCCACTTCTAGAGTGACTTTCACAATGTAAATTAATGAATTCACAGATGTAGTGTGTTCAGTCGTATTTCTGGAGATTCCATCGAATGGTTAGAGCCGTCGACAGTTTCAACAACGTAGCCATTTGAGAGTTATTTATGGTAATATTTGCTATCAACAAGCATAACAAATGATTTCATCACATTCTGAAACGCGATTGTTCATTATTTAAAAGATGCACGGAAAAGTGTTTGACTTTCCGTCTGACAGAGGTACTATCGATTAAGAACAATAAGTAACCGAAAAAAATTCCTCATCCTAAAATTATAAAGAAATAGATTCTCAACCATCAGACTGAGAGTTTTAAAATATCCTTTAAGGTCTCCTAGCAATTGTGCAGTGCTCCTGTACGCAACGGACAACTTATCTGGTCTTGCCGTTGCAACTGCGTGGTCAGCAACATGCTAAAGTATTTCACAAAACAATACTGATCCATGCAGAATGCAATGCACGGAATAACTGCAACAATTACTGCCATACTTGTATACATAGAAATTGTAAGATCAAGAGGAATTTGGTCAACTACCTTTAACGATGTAAGGAAAAATGGAAGAATGCAACAAAAAAAATTTAATTTACTATATTCAGAAAAATTGATTTAAATGCTGAAAAACTTTACATATTTTTAATTATTCCACAATATATATACTCACACTTTTCTGGGCACAACAAAGATACGAATATTATTCTGAGTGTATATGTACATAAATCTAAATCCCTACAGTGAGCAAGCAAGCAAGCAACCAACCAACCAACTAACTACGTGCAGCGAAAAGGCAAATTACAAAAAAAATCCTCAATAGCAAAGTGTCCTCCGGCGCTACTAGCACGATCACGGCGGGCTGCGTCCTCTCATGTCGCACGGCTTCTCTCCGGCGCACCCTGCCTCCGACCACTTCAGACTTCCCTCGACAACTGCTCGCTCGCTACAATCTCAGACTGAGTTTGTGTATGCACACACCAGAATCATAGACGTCCAACTTTAAATTCCAACACATGGAATGTGCTGTTTCCTGTAGACAGGAGACAATGATAAATTAAAAAGTAACTCGCATTTAAAATTGCAGAAATCGGTCAAATAAAATCAGAATATGGTCAATATGTAAACAAACTTCCACCCTCCGTATAACACCAGTCTTAAAGCCACAAGAGCTGTTGACTGAGTCGAAAGTGCGATTACAATTGGAAATTCGGAACTTTGACAGTCAGAGGCAGGCACAACTTCAGTACGTTCCTGGTTCTTATTAAACTCAGTTACCGTCGTTCGGACTCGGGAATGCGAAACAGCTATCAATGTTCTCGTACTTCAATGGCAATATTTGTTGAAAGGATATTTTCGTACCGTCCATTTCGGACTGGTGGTTGAAAAAAAAACTGCGTTGGTAAAAGTTAAGTCCCCGCTGGAAAAGAGATGTTGGACGCAGAGGTTGGTGCCCCTCGCAGCCGAACGGCTAATCTGGAGTGGCAGTGCGCTGCTATTCTGAGCGCGTGGCTTTGGTTGCGCAGCGTGCCGGCACAGCGCCTGCGTGTTTTATCACTGTGTGTGTGTGTGTGTGTGTGTGTGTGTGTGTGTGTGTCCACCTCAGGCAAAGCATGTCTGCGCATGGTGGTGCTACAAGACGGTTGAAAGTGATTCACCCTGCGATACTGGTAGCCCGTGAGCAGGATATTGTGGACAGGCAGAAAGCATGGAAAAGTGGCTTTGAAGGAGGTTGACGAGGATAGTTGGACGAATAAGTCAGTGGAGAGGCATTGAAAGGGACGATTAGTCATTACGCAAATAGGAAAAAGTTTTTAACACGCATATTATAAGTTTAGGAAAAAGCCTAGTTTGAGGGAAACAGAAAAGCGCCACAAGTTCTCATTTTTCCAGACAAGTGAAATTATTGATTTTCATATTTGTAGATTTTCATATCCGAAAAGTCTTTAATACACATAGTTTTGACACTATTTCATTAAGAAGAGTGGTGGTCTGAATTTCACTCTAACATTTCTTCTGGCACAATTGTAATTATAAAGTAACAATGACTTTAGATGGACGTTACATATACTATGAATACATGCCGGAGACCTTGCATTGCAGTGTGGCCTAAGGCTCAGTGTTTTTGGTACAACAGTCCTTTAATTCGGCTTGCATGAAGTTTCGTACCCAAGACATTTGTAGCATTTACAAAACCCTCATGATTAAATATTACCATAGATCCATTATTAATAAAGTTGTGAAAGGGCGAAGATCTGCATGACGAACAGCGCACAGGAATGCCCATTACAGAGACGTGTGATGCCGTTATTGCAGCTCGCAGTATTGTGGAGGAAGATCGTCGCATCACCATTGACATCTTGCGGCTACCTCGTGAGGATGCAAGTCGACGTACATCCATCGCAAAGCTCCAGAGAGAACATCTTCACTGCAGCAAAGTCTGTGCAAGATGGGTACCACGTTTGCTGAGCGTCCGCAAGCAACAACGGATGGATTCTGCAGGAAAGTTTTTTGGAAATGCAGCAGAGGAAGATACCCTCAAACGGCTTCTCACTGAGGGTGAGACCTTGGTCCATCATTAGACTATTGGGACCGTCAGGACACAGTATGGAAGAAACCTGACGAAAGAGTCCCAAAAAAAGGAAACGGCCACACATTCGGCAGAGAAAATTTTGGCCACCATCTTTTGGGGTTTGTCAAGTGGTGGTGTTCGTTTACTGTCTCGCAACACCAGAGTTAATGCAGAGAGGTTGTGTGTCCTGAGGAATCTGCGCATTGCTGTCAAAAGAAAACTCTCTGGACGTGCATCTCACGAAGTCTTCTTCCGTAGAAGACTCTACAGTAACAACGCAATCAGTGGTTTTGAGAAATAATGTAAGCAGACAGAAATAGTGTTAAATTTCTGAGAGATGTTAACACATCAAGCGTTAAATTACATACACCAACATGGTGAGGTTAGGTCGACAGCAACCGTCTTTCAAATTATTATGCACGACAGACATCTGCATTCTCTGAGCCTCATGGAAGAAGTCACCCGGAACAGAATCACGCTTTGCACATTATGCTCTTTCGCCGTGCGACTCAGTTGCTCCGTAGTTTGTACCCATTCCGCACGCACCCATTTTTTACCACACGCCGCCACACACTCCGCGTAAGATACCATAGCGTGGCGTTTTGTAGCAGCAGTGCTCATACACCCTCTGGTTCTAATGTCCATAAACCACTCCAAACGATTGTTGCGCTAGTTCCTTTGATAAGGAGACAGGAAGCGAGTGTCCTTCCAATACTGGTCATGCTTGGGCCTATTTCAGTGACCCCGTGGTAGAGTGGACGTTGAACACCTATATTCTGCCCCTCCTTCCGGAAGTTAAGACTTGACAATGAGGTGATTTCAATTTTGCGCGTTGTCGTTTATCGTCATTAGAGTGGCTTCTTTGAGGTCACTAAGTTCACTACTTTTATGACTAGCACGTTGGAATGAAACGCGCTTAGCAAATGATTTTTGATAGCCCACCTTTAAATATCCTTTGTCGCAGTATTAGTACAGCTGTCAATAGGTTCTTTGGTTGGAACGCACCAGCGCTATAACGTATTAGATATGGTCTTATTCCCCCTGCCTTTCTACGACCTACGGGTAAGAACATAAAGCCGGTTGCCTGCGTGTCGACTCGCCGCGCTGTCCAGCGCAGCTATACACGTCTACAGGTGGACACAAAACGATGGTTGACCTGTAAAAGTTAGTGTGCCATTACGGGTAGAAAGTCCGGAGCGCTCCGTTAGCTCTGTAGTCTGACACGATTTTACAGAAACCAATCTGTTAAAGAATTGATTTTTACATTACGTATAGCTTTCTACACTGGAGCGCCGAAGAAACTGGTATAAGCACGCGCGTATTCAAATACAAAGATATGTACACAGGCAGAATAAGGTGCTGCGGTCGGCAACGCCTATGGAAGAAGTGTCTGGCCCAGTTACTGCCGCTACAATGGCAGGCCATCAAGATTTAAGTGGGCTTGAACGTGGTGTTATAGTCGGCGCACGAGCGACGGGACACACCATCTCCGAGGTAGCGATGGAATGGGGATTTACCCGTACGACCATTTCACAAGTATGTGAATATCAGGAATCCGGTAAAACATAACATGTCCGACATCGCTGCGTCCGGAAAATGACCCTGTAAGAACGGGACCAACGACGACTGAAGAGAATCGTTCTACGTGACAGAAGTGCAACTCTTCCACAAATTGCTGCAAATTTCAGTGCTGGACCATCAACAAGTGCCGGCGTGCGAACCATTCAACGAAACATCGATACGGGCTTTCAGAGCCGAAGGCCCACTCGTGTACCGTTGATGGTTGCACGACATAAAGCTTTACGCCTTGCTTGTGCCCGTCAAAACCGACATTGGACTGTTGATGCCTGGAAGCATGTTGCCTGGTCGGACGAGTCTCGTTTCAAATTGTATCGAGCATATGGACGTGTACTGGTATGGAGACAGTCTCATGGATCCGTGGACGCTGCATGTCAGCAGGGGAATGTTCTAGCTGGTGGAGACTCTGTAATGGTGTGGAGCGGGGCGTGTACAGTTAGTGATAAGGGGTCCGTGATACGTCTAGATACGATTCTGTCAGTAGAGATCTCCACCCCGTCGTACTCATACGGATTTGACTGCCCTGCAGATTCATGGGCAGTTCTCTCCAGCACTACTTCAGACATTAGTAGAGTTCATTATCCGAGTGTTGCGGCACTTCTGCGGACTCGAGGAGCCCTAAACGATGTTAGGCAGGTGTACCAGTTTCTTTGGCTTTTCAGTTTACACCAGTTACATGAAGTGTCATCTCGCTAATAGCCATACTTCTGATGGTCGTATTTACTTAAGCTGCTGCGCGAAATTCGAAAAGTTTGCAGTGAAAAATATGGGTCGGTATTTTGCGTTTGGTGCATGTTACACCATACGTTTGCTGCGGATGAAGTTAACCTAAGATACTGAATTTTTCTTTAGACGTGGAAGGAGGTCTGTCTCCAACCTCAAGAAAATGAAATTTATGTACCACATTCACTTTCGACCGCACACGCGCGAGAATGAAGTATTAGTAACACCCCTCATATCGTAAACCGTTAGTGAACTGATGCTAACAAAGGCCTCAGAGACGTGAGTGGTGCTGATTGGGAAGGAAGGCCATCAGTGTCGACCACGGAAGACAATGTCCAGGCAATCAAGGAAATTTACCAACGATAAGAACGTTCACACAGCTGTTTTCGATTAGCTGTGTGACAAAGCAGTGCATTTTTATCGTTGAGGAAATGAACAATTTGTACTCGGATCCAACCGTTGTTTAGGAACTTAGTGAAGACTTTAAAAAATAGTGTTCTGTATGTCATTTTGCCGTTTACTGCAGCATTCAATAATAGATATTTGATGTGTAATTTATTTTTTAAGTCCCTTCATATTTTCATTTTTCTATTTCTTTCGCTATCCATGCAAGCACTGTATCCTACCCATATGCAAAAAATATTCCTGAACTTAATTGTTAACTAATAGTATTTGCTTTTAGCTGTATCTTTAATACACAGTCTAATGACTGATTCCCAGGATTCCTTTCAGTCCTAAAGTAATAAGATCAGTTATGGCCACTTCCCTGCACTACAGATAAAAACAAGGTGATCAAGGCGTTGGTGTATGTGTGTACCATGTTTTCTCATTTTAAGGATCTGAAGTCTTCTAGGACTGCGGAGAATAGTTGTGGTGATGCACGATCTCTGGCGACTCATCTGGCAATTCTAAATTTCTCACTAATCGTCTAATGGACGATATAACACTGTATATAATATTCAGTGTTCTAACAAGGTTTGAATAACTGCCTTCTCTCTCAGGGGACGTTACTTCAGATTTTGTTGAAACTAAGCAGGAAGTTCATTCAAAAGTATTGATCCCAGACAAAATAGCCGTTCTTGGTCATTGCACAGTTTTGAATTTTCGTCCACATCTTGTAAACCCTGTACATTTTTTTTCCAAGTACCGGTATCATGCCTGAATTTCGTAATCACTACGGAAATATTGTGCGATTGTCGGTCCCTGTTCAACCAGCTGCGGCTTGTCCTGCTGCGCTGACCGTTTCCAGTTCGCTGGTGCCCGTTGCCGAACACTAGATGAACTGACTCTGCATTGAACAGTTCTTTGCCCTATGGGCAACCCCCTCCTATTCCACTGTTCACGTTTGCTATCCTGCAAATATAATTCCTTAAACCAACAGTTCCATTTGGTCCCACAACGGTGCACACTGACTTAGTAGGGTCTAAAGATTACAAATTAACAATTCTTACACGAATCGCCAACGAAAATGGCATTTTTGATTGAGCTTTGTGTAAAAATTGAATATACCTCAGCCAATATACATAAAGAACATTCAGGTGTCTTTCAAGCTTCTAACCCGACCACTTGTTTTACAGGAAAACAGTGAAAGTTACTTCGACTCAAGAATTGCTATTCATGTTACCATGGGAACGTAAGTACTAGCTGAAACTCTGGCATTCTAATTTCAAAGCAGCGCGAACAAACCCGTCTGCTCGGCAGTGTTCAGGAAGTCTTGTTGCGTAGTAGTAGTAGTAGTAGTAGTAGTAGTAGTAGTTTCGATATTTTAATATATTTGGACTGTAGTAATCACAGCAACTTAATTGATTTCTGTTCCCTTGTTTCAGGTGAGATGCCAATTCATGCTGGTCCACTTAAAGGCGTCTGGTATGAAGTATCAATTTCTGATACAAGAACGACTTATGTAAACTTCTTGCACAATTCTGTCTTAATGAATTTTCATACTCACGTGTAAAACATTAAAAGTATAACCTGTCACTTGGATGTTCAAATATAGCCTAATAGTGAGCGTTAAAATGGCGAAACCTTGTTGAACCTCTTAAACACATTGATGTGTGTGGCGATGACTTTCACCTGCAAAGACGACGAAGTTAAACTTAGTTCCTAATCATAAATTTTCCTTACTCTGAGTGTGCGGCAGAACCAACCATAAATCTTAAGACTACTGTCGCCTTTGGCTACAGTATTTTCATCGTAGATTCCATTGTTGGAACTGTTTAGAGGAACCTTGAAACCAAGCTGTAAAGAGCACACGATGTTGCAGATACTGCAGGTGCAATAGTGTTTGTTCCGTAGAAAACAACCCTTTATGCATGGTTTCTCAGGAGGAATGATCAATATTAAATAATAAGACAGGAACGATCATTCGAAGCAAAAAGTCTAGGTAAATATGGGATCTAAAATCTTCACACCAAGAGGAAGGAGCACTATCTCTTAGATACTATGAGACGACTTCCTTATATTCCAAGGTCTTTGCTTTCTGTATTTTGGGAGGGACTAAAACAAAAAGTCTAGAAGTATATGTTCTAAAATGGCTATAGTGACAGCTATGAGCACCTGTATAAAAGAGGTGGGTAGTGATCGTCGTCGTTTATAGTAATTTTACTTATATAACTCTTGAGTTTAACCCAGTAGTACTATCTCACCGGTACAGATCATGCTGTAAGCGACTCCCAAAACGACTACCCTCGTATACGGTAACCAACATTGAAACTTCCTGGGAGATTAAAACTGTTTGCCGGACCGAGACTCGAACTCGGGACCTTTGCCTTTTGCGGGCAAGTGCTCTACCAACTGAGCTACCCAAGCACGACTCACGCCCCGTCCTCACAGCTTACTTCATATCAGCGCACACTCTGCTGCAGAGTGAAAACCATGTACTGTATGGTACGTCATCGATTAAAGATCAGCCGAAAATGTGACTGTCTAAAAAAACATCCCTCCTCCTTTCATACCTGCCCTTTAATCTAAACATTCACCGATGTGTCTAGAGTTGTATCGAATTTTCATCACTCAGTTATGATTGACGATGCCTTACAAATTGATTCCGATGCCCTGTTTCTCGAGAAAAACCACACACTTCACACAAAATTTAAGATAGTACATGTCGGCTTATAATTCAATTTTGTTTCCTTTCTAATTGGAAAGACTTTTTCTGCCTAGGTGTTGCTGACTTTCTCATTGTTAAATTTTAAAAAAAAAGTTTTCCCCTGTAAATGTTATTTTTGCACAATGTACGCGGTTTCGTTGTCCGGGTACCGAACACTAAGAATTTCCGCTTTCAGATGTTTGATCTTTTGTAGGAGAAGTCATCTTCAGGCAGTCTTCGTAGCTTCACGAAAACAAAGCAGGCAATAATCTAACGATTAAGAAAACACAGGCACAAAATCATTAGTATGAGTCCATTGAGAATAGGCTAACTTCCAATGATAGCGGACGGCCCCTGCTTTCCCTATTTTTAGCTATGATTTTAAATGTTGGACTCCGCGGAAGCAAGAAAATGAAAATGAAAGGCATTAGAAATGTTGATATGGAGAAAACCTAATGAGAGTGCTAAAAGAAATTAAAAATCTATGGACATTTAACATTAGAGAGAAAAATTGAACACCCAATTCAACATATCAGCTTAATAAACGTATTAGAACCGAAAATCCTGAATGGAAAAATAGAGGTTGGCACAGAACGTATGCATTACAAAGTGTTATCCGTGGACCCAACGGCAAACGGTAAATAAAGATGTTGGGGGACAAAAGGGATTGCTACATAAAGTTGAATGTGGTGGTGTTTCACCTTAAACGGCCAAGTGAGTGTGTCAAAAGGTTGCGACGGTTGCTGGGCGTCTCCTTCCTTTTGTGAGGATGTCGGCAGGGCGTCAGGCGAGGCGTGTGTGTGGCTGCCTCGCCCTGCTGTGACTCACAGGAGCAACGTGAGGTCGCCGCCCTTATTACTCGCGGCGTACTCTTTTCGGAGCCAGCCTCTGAAATGGGGACGTGTAGGAAAGACATGCCTTTCCATTTTCTGCTAAACGACACGCTGGGTTAACTCATTCGTTCGCGAGGGAGCTGCTAGCGGCGCTACAACTACGGACTGCCTGCCCGGCATACTCGCAGTCAGACCACATGATTGGACACAGAGGCGAGCCCCGCGTTAATTAACGTAATGACTGTTGTCGAGCGAGATTCAGGTATCCTCATTCCGCTATACGACGGGGTACACAAAAGAAACAACTTAGTTTTTATTCACAAGTACGAACCTTCAGTCCCCTTAAAAGTACTCTCCACTTGCACCAATAAACTTGTCTAATCGTTTATTCCGTTTTTCATAACGCTGTTTAAATTCATCTTTCGTGATGCTTGACGGAGCCTCCGTCATTTTTTTCTTCTCCTCAGCAACGTCAGCAAAACGCTTTCAAGTCTCTTTTCATTGTAGGAAATAACAATGTCGCACGGGACGAGGTCGGGTGAGGAACAGGAATCGTACCTTTTTTGTTGGGAATTGTTCAGACAAGGCTGTGTGAGCAGGGGCATTGTTATGATTGAAAAACCAGTCACCCGATTCCTATAAAGGCCTCTTCCGCCGCACGCTGTTGCGCAATCTTTCCAAAACTTCAAAGTAGAAAGTCTGATAACCTATCTGACCCTGCGGAACAAACTCTGAATGGACCCACCTCACATCAGAAAAACAAAGTGGCATCGTTTTAATTTTTTATTTCACCTGACGAGCTTTCTTGGGGCGAGGCCAACATGGTCTTCCACTGGTTTGATTGTTGCTCTGATTCAGGATCGTAAGCTTAGCACAGTTTCGCCATCTGTCGTAATTTTGAAAAAACTTGAATCGTTTAAAGACTTCAAAGCACAGCAAGCTTCCACGCGACTGTTTTTTTGTTCAGCAGTCTGCTGTCGTGGCACTAATTTGACAGCTAGTCTTTACATTCCCAAATCTTCCGTCACAATTCGTTGCACTGAACTCATTGACTCCCGATAGTTCAGTGGTGTGTCGTCCATCTTCGTTGATGATCCCATCAATGTTTCAAGATTTTCATGTGTTCGGGCCATGGAAGGACGACTAGAACGAGGTTTGTAATAAACTGACATTTCATCATTTTCTATACGGGAAAACGACTCACAATTGAGTTTTCCTTAGAGCATCGTCCTGATGGCAGAATTTATTGCCGCATGCTGTTTACGCAAATCAGCCACTGCAAAAACAATCACATGAAACAGTTGTCACTATAAACCCTGCCGAAACACGTCCTGACCTGTCACCGACGGCATTCCGCTGACACTGGAATGTTCGCTTTATGCGCCCCCTAGCGGCAAAACGCGGAACTACAAAAGCTCTCTACCCACCAAAAAGTTTGTTCGGTTTCGTTTTGGTCTCCTCGTACGTCGAAGGTTATCCTTCGAATAATGATCCATAGCGAAACTATAATTTTGTGGGTTAGCCCATGTTATTCGGCATTGCGAAAGTCGAGACTATATTTGTTAGAACTGCGGTGCAGTTTTAATTACGTTGCTGATGCCTTAGTTTTGTCGTGAATTCAACAGTATGTTCGGTCTCAGAAGTATTACTTCTCTCACTGTAGCGTTAAGGTTCAAATGATAAACAGCGAAAGCGAAATTTGCGAAAGCACGCAGAAAATAGGACTAGAATCGTATGGCCTCCTCAGCAATTTTTTGAAGTAGCGCACATTTTCAGAAACCTTAGTGTAAAAACTGAACAGGATGTACTAAGCCCAATATAAACGAAAACAACTTTGTAGTTACACAACGAAAAGCGGCAATTTTCTCTTTATATTAAAGTACATGTTCAGCAAGCCATTACATCTGTGATAAGCACTGTTGCTGATGCCATTACGCAAGCACAAGAGCAGATGCCAGCCCGTGTCCCAAGAAAGTTCAGTACATAACTAAACTTAACGTTAGTATTAATTTTTAACACGTTAATTTTTAAAATGAAAGATAAGCAAAAATTTCTTTTAAACAAGTGACTCAAATGTTTCATGCCGGTTACTACTTCACGTATCTTAATTATATTAGTTCTTGCCTCAGCTGATGCAACAGTGTTCCTCGAGGTTTGTTCAGTTCACTTCCGAAATAATGAACATATTTCAATCATTTATTGCTTCCAAACTACAAAACATGGAAACAATTCTTAAGTTCCGGGAAAGAGAAAAGTTCAAATTTTTATGAATACAGCATTACCTGAATGACATTCTAGGACGTTTGGTTGGAAGAGGAGCAGCAGATGATGAATTTCATCGCCGGTGGCCTCAAAGGTCTCCAGACCCCACACCTTCTGACTTTTATCTGTGAGGTTACGTAAAAGACCATGTTTGTAGCCCACCCTGTGACACTTGAAAGTGTGCGACATGGCATTGTTGAAGCTGTGAATTGCATAACGAGGTACCAGCTACTTCGTGTGTGGCAGGAAATGAGCCACCGTTTTGATATTTGTCGTGTTTGTTCACTGCATAAAAATGGGAGCTTTCTCTTTCCAGGATCGTTGGAATTGTTTTTATCTTCTGTCTGGAAGCAAAACATGTTTGAAATCTGTTCCTTCTTTTTGAATAGCCCAGTATTATATGTTACGCTGAATGAAACCAGTGTGTGTTCCTCATAACTGATAGTGCCAATATCGATTGGCAGTTCTATTTTCAGTGAGCTGCTTTCTTGTAGTTAAATAAATTAAACGGTTGCTCGGCTATCACTGTAAATACTCCTTCATTCAATGAAATGTTTTTCCTATTTTCTAAATAAGGAAAGTAAATGAATTTATAACTCAAAAGTGCAGACTTAATCTGTGAATAAGTATTTCTCAATGCATTGCTGTCAGTTCTGACAGTATCCAGACGTCCTTACCTTCTGTCCTGCATTGACTAAAAGTCCAGTTTGTAAAGAAAACGGGCAATTGTATTTTATGCTGCCCGAATATTCGTCTTCCCCGTAGGCCGACGTTCAATGTATTTTCTCCAAAGAAATTCCTAATCAGACAACTGAGCTTGCAGTCGGATGCTCTTGGCTTACCCTTGTGGCATACAACATAACCACCCATAAAAGTTACAATTAGGAGTCTAATTTTTGTCCTCACGACTGCTCGTATCAGACGCAAAGAGTATGCTGATTGCCGAACCTGAAGGAGCAGTTGTGGAGAAACGGTACTAGCGTTTTGCCTCCGCAGAGATTTCCCAAAGCGAGATAGCAGAGCCGACCCGATTCGAATAAAGCCCATATCTCAATTAGTAACCTCATCGACTTTTCTGACAAACTGGGCTAATATAAAGCTCTCAAATTTCAGCAAAAATTGCAGAATTGGGTAGATTATTAGCTACTTACAAAATTCGCTCGTACACTTGTTTTGCCGCTTTCACATCTCGGCTGGCAAAAGATCCTTGCCACCCAGCCCTCTTTCTTGAAGCGTAGTTACGCAATACGCCCGTCCGTGCACTGTAACAGTGTTAGTGTCTCGGTAGTGACGGTGAAACAGCAGTGTTGACAGTTTTCTCAGATTATGTTTTGGTGTTACTTATTAATGCACCCAGATTCAGAATGATGTAGGCTGCAGTAAGTACTGGGAGATGAAGAAGCTTGCACAGGATAGAGTAGCATGGAGAGCTGCATGAAACCAGTCTCAGGACTGAAAACGTTTCCGAAGCGTTGGAGTATAAATCTGCTTCCTCCAAAATATTTGATTTTATCCGCTAATCGATCGCACAATCATTTACCACTGAAGCAGAATGAAATGGTGTAACAATGAAATGTTTACTGCGCGTTAACTACACAAATAAATTTTGCGTCACCCTGGTTCCCAGGACTCCTGAAGATAGACGTTGACTATGGTTATTGTATCACAGACACTGTCCCTTTGACTTCAGAGACGTCACTAAACCCGCCCAAAGATGTAAACAACCACGCGTGAGCGGCGCCTATTAGATGGAGGGGGTCCTACAGCCGATCAGTTAGTCATTCCACCACGATAAAGGTACACGGATCGTGTTGTCTGTAGTTCAACCGTGCCTAGACGTCAATACCGCGGTTTTATTGCGTCCGCATTGTTACTTTGTGCCAGGAACGGCTCTCAACAAGGGAAGTGTCCAGGCATCTGGGAGTGAACCAAAGCGATGTTAGGACATGGAGATACAGAGAGACAGGAACTGTCGATGGCATGTCTCGCTCAGGCCATCCAATGGCTGCTACTGCTGTGGATGACCCCTACCTACTTATTAGGGCTCGGAGGAACCCTGACAGCAACGCCATGTTGAATAATGCTCTTCGTGCAGCCACAGGACGTCGTGTTACGACTCAAACTATGCGCAGTAGGCTGCATGATGCGCAACTCCACTCCCGACGTCCATCTTTGCAACCACACCACCATGCAGCACGATACTGATGGGCCCAACAACATGCCGAATGGACCGCTCAGGATTGGCATCACGTTCTCTTCACTGATGAGTGTCGCAAATGCCTTCAACCACAGTCGTCGAAGAAGTATCTGGAGGCAATGCGGTCAGGCTGAACTCCTTGGACACTGTCCAGCGTGTGCAGCAAGGCGGTGGTTCCCTGCTGTTTTGGGGTGCCATTATATGGGGCCAGCGTATGCCGCTGACGGCTACGGAAGACGCCGTAACGGCTGTACGATACGTGAATGCCATCCTCCGACCGATATTGCAACCGTATCGGCAACACATTGGCGAGGGATTCGTCTTTATGGACGACAATTCGTGTCCCCATCGTGCACATCTTGTGAATGACTTCCTTCTGGATAACGACATCGCTCGGTTAGAGTGGCAATCATGTTCTCCAGGCATGAACCCTATCGAACACCAACCAGTCTTAGGGATCTACGCCGAATCTCCGCTGAGTGGGACAATCTGGACCAACAGTGCCTTGATGAACTTCTGGATAATACATTTGTGACTATGGTTGCAAGATCACTGGTTAATGTAAACGCGAGATAAACCATTGCAAATGTTAAATGCTGTTACATCAGTAATAGGTGTAACCGCGAGAATGTTGAATAAAAGTATACAAACGTACAGGCATTTTGTTGTACAGGTGCTTGGTGTCATTTTGTGGAATGGTTTTCCATGCCTGTTGCACTTGATCTGTCAATACGGGGACGTTAATGCTGTTGTGCCTGACGCTCTAGTTGTCATTCGACGATGTCCCATATGTGCTACTTTTGAGACAGATCTGGTGATCGAGCAGGCCAAGGCAACATGTCGACACTAGGAAGAGCATGTTAGGTTAGAACAGCAGTATGTGGATAAGCGTTATCCTGTTGGAAAACACTCTTTGGAATGCTGTTCATGAATGGCAACACAACAGGTCGAATCACCAGATTGATATACCAATTTGCAGTCAGGCAGCGTGGAGTAACTGTGTTCCTGCTGTCATACAAAATTTCTCCCCAGACCATAACTCCAGGTGTAGGTCCAGTGTATCCAGCACGCAGACATGTTGGTTGTAGGCTGTCAATTGGCCTACTGCTTATCAACACACGGCCATCAGTGGCACCGAGGCAGAACCAGCTTCCATGAGAACTCACCAGATCTCCACGCTGCCCTCCAGTAAGCTCTGGTGTAACGCCACTGAAGTCGCAAATGGCAGTGGTTAGGGGTCTCTAGCCCGGAGCTGTCCTTGAAGTAACAGATTTGTAACAGTTTGTCACCGTGGTGTCAACTACTGCTCAAATTGCTGGTTATATGCAGTATGGTGCGCGAGAGCCATACGCCGAACAAGATTTCCTCCCGGCAGCGCCACTTTACCATCCGGAGGCCGGTCTTCTGGCGACTGTACATTCTCGTTATCATCGCTGCCAGCATTCATGTACAGTGGCTGCATTCCAGCCAAGTATTCCTGCAATACCGCAGAAGGAACATAGCGCTTCTCGTAGCCGTTTTACACGACCTGGTTCGAACTCGGCGAGGTGTTGATAATGGCGTCTTTGTCGCCTTAAAGGCATTATTGAATAACGAACTCATCACGTACTGTCTCAGAGGTAACATAAACTCTCTACCCGTTACAGCCTGTAAGCATGATTTGCATCCTCTTGTGCTATTGGCACGAAATCTGAAGAGCGATAATCTTCCAGATGTAGAAACACGCCTACCAACTTTCGCTTATCGCATAACTCCTCTTTGGTGAGGCAGATTTTTTCGTTCATTGTAATATTTCACATGAGCTAGTTCAACCAGCACGCTTTTGAGTCAGTTCACTCGACATACTTTGAAGCCTGCTGCTCAATCCTGTTATATTACGCAACGCCACACAAAAGTGAGGACGCCGTGATCTGTCCTAAACATTACCAGGCAGTCAGAAAGGAGTTCCATCAGGGATGCTGCAATCGATACAGTAATATTCATTCACTTCTTCTTGCACAGCTTTGATTTTAAAATGGTCTTCGATCGAACAGTGGCAAGCGGTAATGCACTCATCCCTCGTTAGATGTTGTGATTGCTGGTAACATTAACGTTCAGGGCAGGTATATAGAATACTAATTTTTGTTGCGACTATGTTGTGTTGGTCTGAATATTACTTGATCAAATTAATATTAAATGTATCAAACTCTTTCTTTGATAGTTACTTCGCGTGTTTGTATCCCCCATCAGTATTATTCACACGACTCGAAGCTGTCTCCACGACACCTTGAGACAGACGTAAAGAACTTAAGTAACGTAATTTCATTTTATTATTTGCGCTACCAGCTCCCACATTTCTCTGAGAACATCTACGTATTATACGTGAGGAGTATGTGCGTATCTTGGGCGTCAAGTGTACTGAACGGAAAGATAGCAAATCCATCATGCTGTTTCTTACATGCAGACAGAAAGCTGAGCAACGCGTGCGTGCGTGCGTGCGTGCATGCGTGTATGTGTGTGTGTGTGTGTGTGTGTGTGTGTGTGTGTGTGTGTGTGTGTGTGTGTGTGGTGATTACGTTTACCTTAGTGTCCTATTTCACCTGTCAGGCTATGCGATTCATTATCGGGTCCTGATGTTTCTATACTATTAATACTTTAATGGACTTGCGTTGTAGTTACTTGTTGATACAAGTGACCACCTGATATCAGATAGCAGCGCATCTTCCACGTTACATGCGTACATAGTCAGAAAGTTCTTGAAGCTATCACAGTTCCACGCTTAAGTAGCAATGGCAACTGACCAGTAGCTGATATTTTACAGCGTCTGTCAATGCAGAACCACTGCAATTGGCCTCTGTAAGTTACGTTAGAGTGAAAAATAGTGAATGTTAAAGAGCATGGCAACACGTGAGGGTTTATGTTCTCAGCACCATTGTCGCGCGTTCCGTTCCGTTCCTTTCAGAAGCGATTGCAGCTGTTAGTGTCTTGTACTGTCTTCCGGTACAAATAGAAACATTTGCTGAGCGATAAAGACAGTATCCATCTGATATCTCGCACCATTAATCAAAACAAGAATAGCTAGTGAGGAATATCTGTTCATAACACTCACGTTCTTGCATGGCTCAACCTTGTTGGCATTTTGAATAATTATGGCGAAGAACTGAAGTTACATAACCCTAGTTTTTAGGTTTCCATGCCTATGTTAAACAGGATGTTAAGATATTGTCAGAAATCGTTCCACACGAACAGGCCATGTGGCGCCTCTTTTCATATCTTAGTTACCTAGTTTGGCACTTACCTGGTATGCTATCCAGTGACAAAGTGCGGAGAGACAAGTTGTCCAATCAGCATTTTCAAAAATCTTGGTTCACAGCATCTGTTAAGTATGTAATACTCTCCTCTGACATACTTGCGTTTACTTGAGCAAGTGCATTCAGTGTCTCAAATGATACAAATTATATTGCAGGTGCATAAACGAATGCAGTTGTATGCCACAAATGTAGTTTTGCGTTGTCCCGTTAAAATGTGCGTGCACAGTTTTATGAGAAGAGCATATCGTATTATAATCACCTTGAACATACTACCGGTGAAGTTGTAGACATTGGTAAATTTCCAGAAATTCACTTCAAGCTTTAATGATTTTATTTCTGATAGACATATGTAAACACGTGTACGCTTCTCGTGATCAGTGCGGTCTTAAAGACGTCAGCAGCCTGACTACCAACAGCTGCCGGTGTTCACGCTTACTTCCTCTTGGATCGTGTGACGTAGACTGGTGGAACGGTATGCGCCTTGTTTTCCTGTTAGTTAGCAACCACGCCCAGGTTATCAATTGTGGACATAATCAGATAGACTTTCGTAGCACCACAATCGATTGACATGGATTATTGGGCCGTTGCTAGTTCGATCCGTCTGCAGTCACTAGGAAGCTCTTGTGGGTATTAGCACTTCATATACCGCAGCTAGCATATTGCTTTCAACAAAGTTTCGGTCACATACACCTGTAAATTCCTTGTGAATAGCCCTACCAAGGTTAGACAATAGATGGAAATAGATGGAATAGACAGACCAATGGAAAAAAATGCTCCTACTGGACCACGGAAGGCGGAAATACCCCTGTTGAAAAGACTGACAGAATAGCGGGATACCAGCTTCCTCATCCTGCCTTCCTCATCCTGCCTTCCTCATCCTGCCTTCCTCATCCTGCCTTCCTCATCCTGCCTTCCTCATCCTGCCTTCCTCATCCTGCCTTCCTCATCCTGCCTTCCTCATCCTGCCTTCCTCATCCTGCCTTCCTCATCCTGCCTTCCTCACCCTGCCTTCCTCACCCTGCCTTCCTCACCCTGCCTTCCTCACCCTGCCTTCCTCACCCTGCCTTCCTCACCCTGCCTTCCTCACCCTGCCTTCCTCACCTCTAAAACAAATTTTCCAAAAATGTCTGCTTGTGAACATATTTGCAAATGTTTAACATGCTGCTCACTTCTCACAGGCTCCCCTAACCGTAACCAGTTTACACCCACCAGCCCATCGCTATAAGTCGTTCACGCTCATCCATTCCCACTTCTCCCCCATTTGCCCATTCTCACTAACTCGTCAGCTCAGCTCGTTGTCATTACGTATCTCTTTGTGCCCGTCATAGTCTGTCTCATAGCCAGTCTTCCAGTTTCCTTCATTCTGCCCTCCTCCTCCTCCTACTTCTACTACTGGCGTCTCCTCCGTCACTAACTCCTGCGCTCTCTCTCTCTCTCTCTCTCTCTCTCTCTCTCTCTCTCTCTCTCTCCCCCTCCCTCCCTCCCGCAGCCACTATGTCTTTTACCCTTGCTAGCACTGTTCTGTCAGTGTCTTCTATCTTCCACTGCTGCTGTGTCCCTCTCTTTGTCACATTGCCATGTTACATTTCCGTCACTTTCCCTCTGCCACTGTCTCCTTCTCACTCAGAATAAAAAAGCCCAAACATGTCCTCATGCCCAAACTTTTAAACGTGTTTAGGAAGGTAGAATGAAGCACCTGCTAGCCCACTTCTCTGCCAATCTTTTAAACAGGAGCACATGCGTCTTTCATGGGGTATGAAAGGGAAGCAGTGGTTGGGAAGGGAGTGAGACAGGGTTGTAGCCTATCCCCGATGTTGTTCAATCTGTATATTGAGCAAGCAATAAAGGAAACAAAAGAAAAATTCAGAGTAGGTATTAAAATCCATGGAGAAGAAATAAAAACTTTGAGGTTCGCTGATGACATTGTAATGCTGTCACAGACAACAAAGGACATGGAAGAGCAGTTGAACGGAATGGACGGTGTCTTGAAAGGAGGGTATAAGATGAACACCAACAAAAGCAAAACGAGGATAATGGAATGTAGTCGAATTAAATCGGGTGATGCTGAGGGAATTAGATTAGGAAATGAGACGCTTAAAGTAGTAAAGGAGTTTTGCTATTTGGGGAGAAAAATAACTGATGAGGGTCGAAGTAGAGACGATATAAAATGTAGACTGGCAATGGCAAGGAAAGCGTTTCTTAAGAAGAGAAATTTAACATCGAGTATTGATTTGTCAGGAAGTCGTTTCTGAAAGTATTTGTATGGAGTGTAGCCATGTATGGAAGTGAAGCGTGGACGATAAATAGCTTAGACAAGAAGAGAATAGAAGCTTTCGAAATGTGGTGCTACAGAAGAATGCTGAAGATTGGATGGGTAGATCACATAACTAATGAGGAGGTATTGAATAGAATTGGGGAGAAGAGCAGCTTGTGGCACAACTTGACTAGAAGAAGGGATCGGTTGGTAGGACATGTTCTGAGACATCGAGGGATCACCAATTAAGTATTAGAGGGCAGCGTGGAGGGTAAAAATCGTAGAGGGAGACAGTGATGAATGCACTAAACAGATTCAGAAGGGTGTAGGTTGCAGCAGGTACTGGGAGATAAAGCTTGCACAGGATAGAGTAGCATGGAGAGCTGCATCAAACCAGTCTCAGGACTGAAGACCACAACATGTGTCTTTCTGTGCTCAATGAGCCATTTGCTGCGCATAGCCGTCTTGACATCCATGGTTCGATTTCGGTACCCATAAACCATGTTTTTGGTGTGTTTCTCCATAACGGATAAAGGTTTTTTGAAAACTGGAAGATGACATTTCCAGGTAAATGCCTAGAGAATATAATTTTCAAAAATCGAGCAGTTTGCTGCGGTTAGAAATATTAGCTACTGACGTCAAAAAAGATAAAGCTTTGTTTTTCTCAGGAACCGTCCATGGCTTAAATGGTGCCTCCATTCGCCCCTTAAGGCCCATCGTAGACCACATCTAATGCAAAAAGAACCAACCTGTTTTCTCCAATTCTCTAAGCTGGAGGAAGCATGTAATATTCAAAAATTAACACTACTCTATAGGCTGCTTACAGTAAGACGATCCTTCTATTGGGTATACAAATCGTCCTAGCGCAAGAACTATCCAAAGCACTTAAACCTACTTTTCTATCACCTATAGTAGCCGAAGTATGCGTCATGGAAAAATCCCGTTTTTAGGGCGCGGCGTTTTGGAACATACTGGTGGAACGACACCACTGATAAACTAAATACATAACTGCAAATAAAATTTTCTCGAGCATGAAGCATATATGGCCTTAATTTTAAAATTTATATAACTATGTATTTACTAAATGTAATGTTAATTTGTCTGCTGTTTATTCTGTTAAGTCTCTTGATAAGGGCTAGGCAGTCGTTTGCCATAAAGGAATTTACGTGAGTGACGAAATAAACCTTGTTAGTGGAGGAAATAGTTTCTTTGGCGCTGCTTGTTATCTCTACTCTTTCGCCATCAGTAATACTTTCAGGATTCCTCGTTTTAAATCCTTTCACAACTTGATCTCGTCATTGCTGAGACGCTTTACTGTGGAACTGATGTCACAAGATGCGTGACGCAATACAATGACGAAAGAAGGCGAATTGCCAATAATGGCATGTAGCAAGCATACAAAGAGGCAAGATGATGATTTGCTTCCTCGTATAATTTCATAAGTCTCTTAGTGTCACCGTGCTCTGCCGATAAGAGGAAGAAATGGAAAAATATTGACGTATGTGTCTACCGCATGTCGTGTATTGGCCAACACCATTAACCATCGTCATACATCGCAGAGCCGTTCGGTAGAATTACCTTAAGCATTTCGAGCTTGCTCAACTGCGCTGCTGTAGTATTTGGAGAGAACGAGAGTTTAACTGCGTTTGCCATTGACTTCAGAGATACTGAGCTGTTTATGCTGTTTTCATAGCATACACAGGGACTTTTTGTCTTGAGCGTTAGTCATTTCTGTAATTTCCATCCGGCAGTGTTCATTGAAAAGCGGCAGACAAATGTCGCAGACTAAGGAGATTTCGTCACGACTTCTGGGAATGTAACTCTTGTGCTTGGCAACGCCTGTTCAACCTCAACCTAGTGAGCTCAGCTCTCAGAGCGCAAAGATGCTAAAAAGTGCTGGCTGCAGCAGTCCGGTAGATTACATACGTGTGCAGCTCAGACTCGTCGCTCCCTCCTATTCGTCTTATTCCATTTTTCGGGTTCCAAATATCGAATAATCTCCCAGGAAGTAATGAAACTTCAGAATACTTGAACAGCAAGCCAACCGATTTTGTATTAATTTGGGTAGAGCTTGTCATCATGTAAGTTACAATGTTAATCATCACATTCGTCCCAGCAGAAGAGTCCTCGTGGCCTAATGCCTTAAATTATCGAACCAGTGTACTGTGCACACTTTTATTTCCAAGCTCTTTTATAAATAAGGAGAAAATCACAGTAATATCTTCATAGTGTCTAGAAGAACTTCGTTGAAGTGTAACACAGCTAGAGTTTGCATTCCATCCCGCCGTAGGCGAAGATGAGGTAAGCGGAAGCAGGCTTCCGAAGGAAACCGACGTATCCGTTTTTGAAACATTTCGCATCGTGACGTAAAGCGTGAACTTTCCAACATAGTGCTGTTTGGCAATTTCCATTGATAATATTGTAACTGCGAAGTTGATTTCTAGCGCGGGCACTTCATTTCTTGTAAATTTTATTTTTTTCCGCAACGTTGTAGCTGTCGATACAGGTGAAATTACTGAGCTGCGCTTTTATTTTTGTGTTGTGGATTGTTTTGTTTACGTTGTGCGGTCCACCCCGGGAATTACGAGGTGGTCGTGTTGAAGTTACGCCAGCTTGGGGAAACGCAGACTGAATATACAGAAAGCTTAAGCTCGCGTCGTTCAGTTCCCCATTTACATAACAATCGCTCTTAATACGTGCATGCAAACATCCTCTAACTCAAAGGCGAAGTAGCGTCTGTTACACCTCGATGAGGTAAGGTATTAACACGATTACATTTCCACGGAATAAGAAGAAATAGTTTCCGTTAAGTTACGCAAATTCGTTCGTAGTTCCCTTGTGCGTAGTTTCCTTGTTGGTATTTAGTTTACCCTACTAATCGGGAATTTTCAGAATGTAAGATTGCAGTATTACAGGTGGGACGATAGAAAATTCTTTAGAACGCTGATGTAATAGCTTGCTTTGAGAATACCCGTTTTTCTTCTGCCTCTTTTGTACGAAGAGGTTTCTTAGTACCTTTGTCGTGAAGAATTTAAGCTCTCTTGGACGTTATGGCACAAAGAGTATTAAATATTTGGGTTCCGTATGAAGAAAACACACGAAGAACCACCACGTAGTATCATGCCGAATCGTGAGTTTTCACACATTACGCAGCAAAATCTTATTTTCGCGAAGAAAAATTCAGCGAAAATGGAATAATGAAAAGCACAAATAGTGGATATTCTGCAGTTCTCATTTATTTCGGTAACTTGGTTTCGTCTTAAAAGACAGACTTTAACCATTGTCGTCAAAAGGGTCCAGCATGGGGCAAAAAAATTTTCAACAAAATAAATACACGCTGTGGAGTATGCACAATATTAGGCTTCTCATTTATAATTACTAAGTTCTACCAAGAAGCAACGGAAGAAAGCTAACCTGAAAGTTGAAATTTATCAGATCTTGTTTTTACACGTGATCTCCTAAGAATAACTTCCCCGTTGTTAACGGAAAAGTACGTCGAATGCATCTTCTCCTAGTGTTCTTGCACCAAGCAGGATCTGCATCCTAATGGATTCATTTAGATTATATTTCGTTGGTCACTCTGTTTTTTGCCGAAATCCCCGCCGCATTTTTCGGTCTGCTCGAAGGCTAACCTCTGGAAGTGCTTGTAGGGATTTTGATACAGTTTCCACAGATCAACTAATTCACGAGGAAGAGTTGTATATATCACTACAAATTATAAACATGTCGTCCGACGGTAGACCCATACTCTACCCGCGCGATGCCAGGGCGGGTCGCTAGTACAATTTCAATTCCAGATTTTCAGCTACTATATGCTCACGTTTCTTGACTCCTCTTGTAACATCGAGAGGTCAAATATCTAATATCCCATAGTTTACTGTGTCCAGTTCGTCAGTGTCTACAATCCACTGATTAAAATTTCCATCATATAGATGGCTTAAACTCTGCATATATTCAAGGGAAGAGCTATGAATGCATGCGTTTATTACATGTAGCAATATTAGGGCGTTCAGTTCCTCCAGTGAGATATGTTTTGTGATATAACAATATGCATGGGACATCTGCAAATATTGATAATAAATACAGGGTGTTTGAAAATTAACATACCGGTTCTAAGGCATTGTAGCATTTATTACGTTCAACTTAAAATTGGAAATAATACACACAATGAAAGAGCAACTCAGTTTTGTTTGTATACCTGTGCGCAATGGGAAGAGTATGGAACGACAGTGACTGAAAACGCGTTGAACGAGTTAGTCTTTCACGCTTAGCACCAAGAAATTTCCCTGCGGAAAGTTTATGGGCTTTCCTTTTTCGGTGAATCAACTGTAACTGATGTTCTTCTTGATGTGCTAGATCTATAGCCCGTGCCTCGATGGGAAGAAGCTGAACAACACACATTTTTATTTGGGAGCAAGATGGTGCGCCGCCTCACTAGCATAACTCAGCACGTGACTGGTTAAGGGGATACGGAATCGGATTTTGGGTTAAAAAATCGAATTTTTTTTTATTGGCGTATTATATTCTGCCATGTTTCCTCTTTAAAATGACGTATCATACATAGCTCTACTACAATTATAACTATTTTATTTTTATATATTTGTGAGATCGGGTATTGCGCTTTAGTTATACACGTCTCTCGTGGCTGACCATGAACTTTTTGGCAGTACCTTTAAAGTGACATGAATTCAAATATCCCGGTTTCCAGCGACTATTTATACACTAGTTGCCCGAAAATGTTTCTCTCTGGTTTCCTCAAGTTACTCTTTGACTTTGTGGCGGGACTGTTTTGTAAACAGTGTGATATA
Source organism: Schistocerca piceifrons (assembly GCF_021461385.2). NCBI lineage: Eukaryota > Metazoa > Arthropoda > Insecta > Orthoptera > Acrididae > Schistocerca > Schistocerca piceifrons. The sequence goes on along the minus strand of NC_060139.1, from coordinate 797,191,834 downwards.
AGAAAGTAGTTGTTGTTGAGTTATTTCGTATTTAGTGCTTCATTTTTCGCAGTGAAAATGCCTAGAGCTAAAGCAAAAGTATTTAAAAAGCGTGTGAACTGGCAAAAGAAAAGAAATAATGATTCATTAGCAAAGCAAAGCAGTTCATCATCATCACTGTTGGAAAATGTGAATCCACTTATTACTGATTTGCCGAACGAACTTACACCAAATGAAAACAGTGCTTCTCATAAAAAACTAAGAGATTTGGAAGAGAAATATAATTTACTTGATAGAGGGAATGAAGTTTTTGAACTCATTGATACGAATATATTGTGTGAAGCTCTTGAAAACAGTTTGTGCTGCAAAAAATGTCATGGAAACGTTTCTCTGAAAGTAGAATCCCATGTTGGCCTGGCTGCCCAGTTTAATTTAATATGCAGTGTTTGTAAATACAGCTGTAAGTTTCCAAGTTCGGTTTCAGTAACTGTAAATAATGGATACAAGAAAACTGAACTTTATAGTGTAAATATTAGGTTAGTTTATGGATTGCGAGCAATTGGTAAGGGCAAAGCAGCTGGTGATATGCTATGTGGTGTTCTAAATCTTCCAAGTGCACCTTCAAAGTTTGAAGCTTACAATTATGTACTAGGATCTGCAGTTGAAGATGTAGCACAGAAGTCAATGCAGGTTGCTGTGAAAGAAGCAGTGGAAGAAAATGACGGCAGTCGTGACCTCACAGTGGCGTTTGATGGCACGTGGCAGAAAAGGGGCCACACCTCCAACAATGGTGTTGTAACAGCAACTAGTGTTGATACTGGCAAGGTTATTGATGTTGCAATGATGTCTAAATACTGTAGGTGCACAGGCAGGCTGAAAAATGAACACAGTGATGACTGTATTGCTAATTATTATGGTAGTAGTGGTGGCATGGAGGTTGCTGGGGTGAAGAAAATTTTTCATCGCTCTTCACAGTGGTATAATGTTCGCTATGTCAAATATCTGGGAGATGGTGACTCTAAAGCATTCAAAGAAGTTTTGGAAAGCAAACCATATGGGAACAGTGTAAATATAAGCAAACTTGAATGTATAGGACATGTGCAGAAGAGAATGGGTGCCAGGCTGAGAAGGTTAAAATCAGTTATGAAAGGGAAAAAACTAGATGATGGGAAAACCTTGGATGGCAGAGGAAGATTGACTGATTCCATAATAGACCACATTCAGAACTGCTATGGCCTTGCAATCAGGCAAAATACAGGCAATCTTGAAGAAATGAGGAGAGCTATATGGGCTTTATATTTCCACACCGCATCCACGGATGAGCATCCACAACATGGTTTGTGCCCCAAAGGTGAAAACAGCTGGTGTAAATACAATAGGGGACTAACAACAGGAGAGAAATACATTCACCACCACAGTCTACCATCAGCCATCATGGCAGAAATAAAGCCCATTTTCAGAGATCTGGCTGACAGAAGTCTTCTGATGAAATGTCTTCACGGAAAAACGCAGAACCCCAACGAGTGCTTGAATAGTGTGATATGGCATCGTCTCCCAAAAACAGTGTTTGTCGGAATTAATACACTACATTTTGGTGTGTATGATGCTGTGGCAACCTTCAATCTTGGAAATATAACTAAATGCCAGGTCCTTCAAAAGTTGGGTATGTGTGTTGGTTCCCGTACGGTACGTGCTATGTTCTTTTTAGATCAGCACAGACTAAGGCATGCTGATAATATAATCAAGACATTAGTGAAAAAAGCAAGACAGGTGCAGAGGGGTGCCAAAAGAAGACTTGAAGATGATTATGAAGACTGTGAAGGGGGTATTAGCTACGGATCAGGAATGTTTTAATCTTCTTTCTCCGTTTCCCGTAAGTTTACTTTTTACTTCATCTAGGAACATTATCTCAGGTACTGGTCAACCTAGAAGTCTGAAATTTTTATGACGTAGTGACATAGGTCCCTATTACATACTGAAACAACGATTTTTTAATTACTTGATTTACAAAAGACTTAGGGGTGATAGTCTAGTAAAAAGCGATGGAAAAAATTTACTTAAAAATAAATGTACAATATCTCTGTAAGAAAATACTTTGACAATAAACTGTTGTTTCAGTATTGTTGTAACATATGAATGCACATACAGTAAAATTTTTACCTCTCTGTCTCCAGTAGTTTGTGAGAAAATGTTCCCTATAGTAGGCATATATTAACATTGCGGGGATAGGTGATTCTGTATCCCCTTAAGCGACGTTGTATCCGACCGGTGGATTGGGCGCAAGGGGCCGGTTGACACAGCATTTTATGCATTACCTCCACTTCCATGCAAGATCTGACGCGATCACGTGTACGTGCCTCCGATACCAGCTGATGTATCCGACTTAACTCTATCCACTCGCTGTGTGATTGTTCATACTGAATAATTGTAAGAAAAACTGTTTTATTTGGTGTATTATTTATAATTGTAAGGTGAATGTAATACGTGCTACAAAGCCTTAAAACCCGTATATTCATTTACTTGATTTGCAGTAGATAGCTGATTCCTTTTTCTTTTCTGAAATTGTATTGAGCAGTTTTATTACTTTCTCCTCGAATGTTGGTAATGACACACAACAGAAATATACGGCAGCAGTACATAAAACAAATGTAGAGAACTTCTCAGAGAAGTGCGAAAACTAATAGGTAACATGTGTTAGATGATGCGGAAGGAAAAAACAGAAATGCATAGCTATGAGAATCGCATGGATAGTGTTAACGATGCGACTGAGATCACTGTTGAAGGAAAACCGTTGGGATATGCAGAGAGGGAAGCCACGACGATGCCAGATACAGCTTGAATCATTCTCTTGAATGCACAAGTAACACTTTCCAGAATCGCACTGCTTGAATGGAGAGAGATTGTGTTTTGCAGAGGTGCAACAAAGATTCTGGACGTATCCGATCTTACATCGAAGGTATGGAATGAGGAGTCCATCAAGAAAACACAGCGTTTGAACATCGGTTCGCCTACCCATTCGCATCCAGTCTAATCGAACACGAGGACTGGCTTGATCGAACAATGTTACACACATCTTTCGAAAGCATTCATGGGAAATTCGGTCGTATGGAGTTTACTATATCCGCCGTGTCGGAACTACATAGTAGTAAACTTTTCAGGACTGTGACTAAACTAATTTTCGTTGTATTTTAGGCAGAAATCTTTTCCTAAACGTTTGAACTGCGTGTAGGCAAGGCAAACTTCCTGCCTGCTGCTACATTCTTTCCAGTTTAGATGCTTATGCAGGATTATGCAGAGATCTTTTACTGTATTTTGTGATAGGGTATTTTGAGAACATTAAGGAATATAGGAGAACCCATTTCACGAAAATGTCCTGTTATATTTTCAGGGTACTGAGGATTTGATGTACAGTCCTACACGCCTCGTATGGACATACCTATAGAAAGTATTGTGCTCCAGAAATAAAGTAGCTGCTGTACACCGGAACTGACTCGGGTTTTCAGACGTATACCATTGTTGTAAAGGAGAAGTCGGCACTGGAAATCCTCTATAAAATATTTTCAGTTGGCAACTGTGTTGTTGTTGTGGTCTTCAGTCCTGAGACTGGTTTGATGCAGCTCTCCATGCTACTCTATCCTGTGCTAGCTTCATCTCCCAGTACCTACTGCAGCCTACATCCTTCTGAATCTGTCTAGTGTATTCATCTCTTGGTCTCCCTCTACGATTTTTACCCTCCACGCTGCCCTACAATACTTACTTAGTGATCCCTCGATGTCTCAGAACATGTCCTACCAACCGATCCCTTCTTCTAGTCAAGTTGTGCCGCAAGCTCCTCTTCTCCCCAATTCTATTCAATACCTCCTCATTACGTGATCAACCCATCTAATCTTCAGCATTCTTCTGTAGCACCACATTTCGAAAGCTTCTATTCTCTTCTTGTCTAAGCTATTTATCGTCCATGTTTCACTTCCATCAATGGCTACACTCCATACAAATACTTTCAGAAACGACTTCCTGACATTTAAATCTATACACGATGTTAACAAATTTTTCTTCAGAAACGCTTTCCTTGCCATTGCCAGTCTACATTTTATATCCTCTCTACTTCGACCATCATCAGTTATTTTGCTCCCCAAATAGCAAAACTCCTTTACTACTTTAAGTGTCTCATTTCCTAATGTAATTCCCTCAGCATCACCCGACTTAATTCGACTACATTCCATTATCCTCGTTTTGCTTTTGTTGATGTTCATCTTATACCCTCCTTTCAAGACACTGTCCATTCCGTTCAGCTGCTCTTCCAAGTCCTTTGCTGTCTCTGACAGAATTACAATGCCATCGGCGAACCTCAAAATTTTTATTTCTTCTCCATGGATTTTAATACCTACTGTGAACTTTTCTTTTCTTTCCTTTATTGCTTGCTCAATATATAGATTGAATAACATTGGTGATAGGCTACAGCCCTGTCTCACTCCCTTCCCAACCACTGCTTCCCTTTCATGCACCTCGACTCTTAGAATTGCCATCTGCTTTCTGTACAAATTGTAAATAGCCTTTCGATCCCTGTATTTTACCCGTGCCACCTTCAGAATTTGAAAGAGAGTATTCCAGTTAACATTGTCAAAAGCTTTCTCTAAGTCTACAAATGCTAGAAACGTAGGTTTGCCTTTCCGTAATCTATCTTCTAAGAAAAGTCGTAGGGTCAGTACTGCCTCACGTGTTCCAACATTTCTACGGAATCCAAACTGATCTTCCCCGAGGTCGGCTTTTACCAGTTTTTCCATTCGTCTGTAAAGAATTCGCGTTAGTATTTTGCAGCTGTGACTTATTAAACTGATAGTTCGGTAATTTTCACATCTGTCAACACCTGCTTTCTTTGGGATTGGAATTATTATATTCTTCTTGAAGTCTGAGGGGATTTCGCCTGTCTCATACATCTTGCTCACCAGATGGTAGAGTTTTGTCAGGACTGGTTCTCCCAAGGCCGTCAGTAGTTCTAATGGAATGTTGTTTACTCCCGGGGCGTTGTTTCGACTCATGTCTTTCAGTGCTCTGTCAAACTCTTTACGCAGTATCGTATCTCCCATTTCATCTACATCCTCTTCCATTTCCATAATATTGTCCTCAAGTACGTCGCCCTTGTATAGACCCTCTATATACTCCTTCCACCTTTCTGCTTTCCCTTCTTTGCTTAGAACTGGGTTTCCATCAAAGCTGTTGATATTCATGCAAGTGGTTCTCCTTTCTCCAAAGGTCTCTTTAATTTTCCTGTAGGCAGTATGTATCTTACCCCTAGTGAGACAAGCCTCTACATCCTTACATTTGTCCTCTAGCCATCCCTGCTTAGCCATTTTGCACTTCCTGTCGATCTCATTTTTGAGACGTTTGTATTCCTTTTTGCCTGCTTCATTTACTGCATTTTTATATTTTCTCCTTTCATCAATTAAATTCAATATTTCTTCTGTTACCCAAGGGTTTCTACTAGCCCTCGTCTTTTTACCTATTTGATCCTCTGCTGCCTTCACTATTTCATCCCTCAATGCTACCCATTCTTCTACTGCATTTCTTTCCCTCATTCCTGTCAATTGTTCCCTTATGCTCTCCCTGAAACTCTGTACAACCTCTCGTTCTTTCAGTTTTCCAGGTCCCATCTCCTTAAATTCCCACCTTTTTGCAGTTTCTTCAGTTTCAATCTACAGTTCATAACCAATAGATTGTGGTCAGAGTCCACATCTGCCCCTGGAAATGTCTTACAATTTAAAACCTGGTTCCTAAATCTCTGTCTTACCATTATATAATCTATCTGATACCTTTTAGTATCTCCAGGATTCTTCCAGGTATACAACCTTCTTTTATGATTCTTGAACCAAGTGTTAGCTATGATTAAGCTGTGCTCTGTGCAAAATTCTACAAGGCGGCTTCCTCTTTCATTTCTTCCCCCCCCCCCAATCCATATTCACTTATGTTTCCTTCTCTCCCTCTTCCTACTGACGAATTCCAGTCACCCATGACTATTAAATTTTCGTCTCCCTTCACTACCTGAATAATTTCTTTTATCTCGTCATACATTTCATCAATTTCTTCATCTGCAGAGCTGGTTGGCATATAAACTTGTACTACTGTAGTATTCGTGGGCTTCTTATCTTGGCCACAATAATGCGTTCACTATGCTGTTTGTAGTAGCTTACCCGCACTCCTATTTTTTATTCATTATTAAACCTACTCCTGCATTACCCCTATTTGCTTTTGTATTTATAACTCTGTATTCACCTGACCAGAAGTCTTGTTCCTCCTGCCACCGAACTTCACTAATTCCCACTATATCTAACTTTAACCTATCCATTTCCCTTTTTAAATTTTTTAACCTACCTGGCCGATTAAGGGATCTGAGATTCCACGCTCCGATCCGTAGAATGCCAGTTTTTTTATCCTGATAACGACATCCTCTTGAGTAGTCCCCGTCCGGAGATCCGAATGGGGGACTATTTTACCCAAGAGGACGCCATCATCATTTAATCATACAGTAAAGCTGCATGCCCTCGGGAAAAATTACGGCTGTAGTTTCCCCTTGCTTTCAGCCGTTCGCAGTACCAGCACAGCAAGGCCGTTTTGGTTAATGTTACAAGGCCAGATCAGTCAATCATCCAGACTGTTGCCCCTGCAACTACTGAAAAGGCTGCTGCCCCTCTTCAGGAACCACACGTTTGTCTGGCCTCTCAACAGATACCCCTCCGTTGTGGTTGCTCCTACGGTACGGCTATCTGTATCGTTGAGGCACGCAAGCATCCCCACCAACGGCAAGGTTCATGGTTCATGGGGGGAGGAGTTGGAAGCTACTCCCAGTGAAAGCTAGTTTGGAGGTCTGCTGGAAAGAACTGGGCTCCGCAGTCATTCGGATGTTGAACGGCACACAGTGTCCGAAAAGTATTAAAAATAAGTTTTGCAGTGCGTGCTGCGCCGTTGATGGTGGAGCAAATTGCCGTGCCGTGTAGCAGCGTCGAGATGCCCGGACCGCGGGCGGTTAACGGCGTCGGCGCTAGCACAGACCGATAAGGTGCTGTCCTTGTAGCCGGCCACGCCCCCGCGTCAGGCCATCGCCGCCTACTTTCAGTAAGCGTTTACCCAGGGAAGAAAAACTCACCAGGCCATGAAATGAAATGCAGGGTCGACGTGTCGCATTGTTGCAATTCTTCTTCGCTGAACATGTACAGTGTGTTCGGGAAGTACCCGTATCCCTCTTGACTTGATACCGTCGTTCATTCATTTGAGCAGTCCCCAGTAAAATCAAAAAGTGAAAAAGCCGCTGAGCTTTTAAGGTAGCTGGTCAGCAATGTTCGACTGTTTTAAAAATACTTAAAAATGATTCATACTGATGATTGTAAATGAATTCTCTAACGTCATGGATTCAGTTAGTTGCAGCCTGATGCTGCAGTTTCCTAAGACGGTGTCTCGCTCAGTGGTGTTATTTTCTGATTGTCGGGTACTATTTTGCAGGTCATACAAAAGGGATATGGTTTTCTGGTGCGTAGGAGTTGAAAAAGAACCTGCCTCTCAGCTGGGCTGTTATTGCGATACCTGTTCGGACCTTTTATTTTTTTTAGGGTGCCTGAATAGAAAGTATTTGGACATGGTCCTAACGTGGTTAATATCAAAGTTCGAAAGAAAAGGCAATCGCGGATCATGTATGGGAATTGCAGGACGGAGTTCCTGCACACTACGCAATTCAGGTGCGTGAATTCCTTGATAAACAATATAGAGTACGCTGGATTGGGCGTGGTTTACCATCTTCAACCCCCCTTGAAATTACCACCACGGAGCACTGACCGCCCCCACACCAAAATCATTGTAGGCATACTAAGGTCCCGAGTCACTCTACATCGATGGAAGACTAAATAGTTGCTGAACAGTATTAAGGCATAACCCCTGAGATGCTCCGCAAGACATAAAGCACGATACGGAGACTCATAATTCTGTGTGTAAGACACGATGGCGTACATGCAGATTCGGTGCATACATACTTCTTATAGGTACGCACTAAAAATACGATTTACTTTTCGGACCAGCAGACATTGGAAATTCTCGGGCACACTGTACAAAACTAATTGCAAAATATAGGCTCCTGCCAGAACCAAGAAATAACCACAAAATGCACTAGTCGTATAAACTCATTGGTATTGATAATGTTGCTAAGTTGTATACCTCTTGTTGACTTCCATTGGTCAAACTGAATTTCCAATTACAAAGAGTACTTTTTCCGGAAAACTTAATAGTTACTGCATCTTTCGAGACTACATTCGCGATAAAGCGAAGAGTCAGTCGCCACAGACAGCTATCCACATTTGAACTCAAAATGCAAATATGGATTAGCGAAGAAACTATTTTGTAAGTGGAGTTGTAGCAATTTGTTTTACGTTGTAATGTACTTCGTTATATGCACTTCTTCTTACACGTCTTTTCGGACAAGACTGTGCCGTTAGCTTGGTTTGCCGTAGGAACATTGCGACGCTTTGAAATTGTGGCATTCCATGTGTTCTTGTGTTGCAATAAAAATCGCTGCGACTTGCTCGGCAGGGGAAGTATCACGTGAAACTTACGGAACCACTTTTTTATATACGCGACTCCAGCCGGCATTGCATGACATCAGGAATGGCAAGAGGAGACGGACTTTGCGATTGCAGACCATTGTTAACGCTTTGAGAAAGTCTAATCCAGCCAGTATTGCAGACACCTCGAAGTCATTTGCCCAGACGAACATAGTGTGGGAATTTTGCTGAACAACAGGGCGGTCCTTCAGCATGCGGTAAATATCGTACCGTGTAGAAACATTGGCTTACAGCAATAATAAGGAAGTCAGTGATTGGAAAATGTTGCCGTCACATGTAAGGAACACATTCCGCAGCCGCAACATTTGCGTAGTTCTTTCTGGAAACAAATGTCGAAAGCAAAGAACTTCGTTACTGCACCGAGCCATTATAGTTCTGACATCAAAAAAGTTACCCAGTTATGTATGAACCCCCATTACAGCTATAATACACTGGTGCTCGAGAATTATTTAAGGAAACACTGTTCCGCGGGCACTTGTTTCATAAAAGCAATGAGAATGATAGATTTGTCCGTTGAAAAAGTAGTTTCATGTGTAACGTTAGCTTTTCTGACTATCCGCCATAAACGGAATCTGGAATGCACGATTTTTTCTTTAGCACTATAAATTGCAAGTCTGAGTGGATAAAATGACACGAAAATTCAGTGTAGCTTACTCGACGAACACAGCTGGGTATCGAGCGAAATAACGCAGAAGACGGACATACATTCGGATGGAGCGGACTTCAAAACCTCGTTCGACTATCAAGATATAATTTCTGCTTGGTTTTCCTAAATCACGTGTAACGAATGTCGGGATGACCTTTCGAAACGTACACGGTAGATTTCTTTGACCAACACGCACACATGCGCGCGCGCACAATATGAAGTATACTGTTAGTTCTTCGGGCATCCTTAGAAGCGCGCCATCGGTGCAATGTCGTCATGGAGTTGACGGTTGTCAGGCCACCAGTAGAATCTGTCTCTCTCTGTGTGTGTGTGTGTGTGTGTGTGTGTGTGTGTGTGTGTGTGTGTGTGTGTGTGTTTACACGACAGCATATCCGGCTGCTGCTGGCGTCACCAGCTCGCGTTACTCGTCGGCCACATTTGGCGGCTAGTGACTCAGACAACGTCTGGTTTCTGTCATCGGAATTGCTCACAGCCTGGAAATCGCACCAAGGTTGCAGATGGTGTCTTACGTGGCCCTCTGTAGCCTTCCAATTCCACGTATTGAAAAACTACTGTATCGTAAAACACGTTTCCACATTAGCTTGTTACGTTCTCGACTAGCATACGTAGTAAGAGCTGGAAGGGCGAATCCTATATGTAACGTCGAAATATCAGAGGCGACCATTTGGCAAACACCTTAGCACGAGATTTGTATCTAGCCAGCGGCTCATGAAATTATTCGCTCTTGCAATTGGTTTATCTTAGGACCATATTTTCGCATGCGTTCTACTGAATTTCGCAACATTAAAGACTCGCATCTCCTCTTTATAAAGTCAGGGGACCGAGTATGTTTGCTGGATGCCAAGTCATGTGCACATTAAGATAACAGCTAAGAATGTCTGCTGACACGTGGCAATATAGCACAGCAGGGAAGACAATTATCAAACAAAATGAGATTTCCCGCTACCGAAAGACATTTGTGCATCGCCTCCACAAATGGTTGAAGAATCTAGCTGTTGCAGCAGTAGAAAAAAAAACTTGTTGCTAAAGCTAATTTCAAGAAATTAGTTTCGATGTTGGTAAATTGGCAAGTAAAAGTTCAAAAGCTGTAAGGTTACTTGCTTCGTCCCAATTGGGCGTGATACTTACTACAAATGAGTTCTGCTCGATGCAGTTTACTAGTATTACCAGGGTGCTCCTAAATGGCAGTTAGTGTAAAGTATTTATCATTCTAGAGTTGCAAAATATCCGTAAAAAGTCTGTATTGGGCATTTTAACATGTTGATTCCCATTGTACTATAAACTCGTTGTAGGCAGTGCATCGCATTCGTGAGGGGCATTGTGCGACGTAAGATATAAATTTACTCCGTGAGACGCGCTGAAGCCAGGACGTTACCTCGTTTCGGTCTCTTTGAAAGGAGCATGTTGCCTAATGGCGCAAGTCATCTTCCCTCGCAGGCCCACCGCCGGCAAATAGTGCCGTAGGCTCACGAATCTCATTACACATGCAAATTTATATTATACAGCTGATACTTCAGTTACCATCACCACCCCCTTTCCTCGTTCATCCGCGAAGGATTACTTGTAGGTTTCATATTGATTTTATCAGAATTATAATAGTCTGTTCCGAATCCACACACCTATTCCGTAGCGTCAGCTACTGGAGTTGGACATCGCCATGATGGTCTCGTGCTTACTGAAAGAGTTTGTGGCGAGAAGCGCTGCTGTTCGATAGATTTTCTGTCCTTGCTGGCCATGGTTCGACGGATGAGTTTTTTTGAGGAACAAAAAGTATTGGCTAATCAGGTTTTATGTAGGTACCAAGTTGCAGCAGTTTACTTTGTGTTCGACCATCAGTGTAAGGAATTCTCGATAACAGCAATTTGAAAGTTGGAATTGGTTAAGGACCTTGTGTTTTGGGATCGCCGCCTGTGTGTGTGTGTGTGTGTTTCGCCTTTTCAGGGTCGCGGTGATAACATGGGATTATCTGTTGCTGATAACGAGTGTTAATCAACTTAGGCTGATAACCATTGTTGATTAGCTGCTATATCAGTTCGTATGGCACCGTATGTTTTCAGAGAAACTCTTAGATACTATTCCAGGGGAATATTGCGTACGTTAACGACCGTTGTTGAACAGGATCCGTTCCACGTGCTATCTGCCTCAGCATGGCTGCCGCACCAGTCGCTATCAGTGTTGAAATGCAGGGAAAGAGCTAACAAGTCTTAATGCGCTTAAGTGTTTGTGGCGGAGGCCAGTCTTTAACTGCTTTCATCGCCCTGTTTTGTCTTTGCCTTTATATTGCACTGCAAGCAAAACTAGAAGATTTAAAAAGGATTGTTCGAATCCCTAGCTCCGTTATTGATAGTGTCTGATATGATATAATGCACTATTCTGCATCGTTACAGACAATTCTTAACATTGCTAAATTGTTATCCCATGTCAAAGCGTATATCGGAATGAGACGTGCTTAAAATGCAGTAGCTTGAAAGTACTGCTTTTCGACAAATGATTAAATTTAATCTTGTAACAAAAGATGTTTGTGCACTGAAATTCCTCGGTGATGTGGACAATGGATCAGTGTTTTCCCGCTTCTCAGAACAAAATTTAACACTCGGAAGTCAATGTGCTACGTGATGTTGCTTCACACTACCTTCAACCGTACTGCATTGGAGCAGGGTCACAATACCCATGCGTGGCGTGTCCGGAAATGTTAAGTATGTAACGTTCATATTGGTGTACTTACAGCTTGCCTCCTTACTTAATATGTGCTCGGAGAGACGTCCAGCTGGGCCTTCTCCGGTACGGACTTGTCCAGACATTAATAACCCCATTTTGGTGGTTTATACTTCTCCCTTAAGCTTATTTATTAGCATAGCACAGGGTGATTCCGTGATGATAGACCTTTCAGGTATTATGGAGACGGATAAGTCTTATCAGTTAGGGGGAAGGTGCCCTGGTCCGAAAACGAGCGACTTGAAAGTTGAAGGAAGATCCCATGTTTACTGGATTTTTCACTTGTTTTGGCCCATACTACCTCGTTCCAAAATTTTGAAAGCATATTTTGTAGTAGAATAGGTTCGTTGTCAGGTATCAGGACTATTTTCGTTCATAACTCGGACGTTCTGAATCAGCTCCCGTACCTCGAATTGATATATTGATGTATTTACCTGTCTCCATTATCCCTAAAAGTCTGGAGTTATTAACCCGTTGAGCATAATGGATAGGGTGAGTCTGATGGCCAGTCGATGAAGTTCCTTGACACAATGTAATCAGTTTGTCAAGTGTTGTATACTAGGAAAACACTTAATGTGAAGGAATTCTTGCAAATGTAAAAAAAAACTACACCCCGTATGGCCAAATAGTCTAGTTATGGATTATGTACTTAATAGTTATGGCTTAAATATTTCCCAAGGCAAGTAATGTACGAAGTAATAAAGGCAGCCTGATTTGCTTCAGTAGTTGGCTCTCTTGGCTGCCTAGATAATCGTGAAGTTTCATGTGTGCGTGTTGCCACACAAATAGCGACTTGCTCGTAGAGGCATACATCGCGTGTAATTTAATGACGGGTTGTTTGAGATTCACGACTCTAGCGTTACACGGCTTCGGATGATTCCAACAGGAAACGGGCATTGCTACTGCAGAGTGCTGTTTGCTTTGAATGATATTTTAAATCACGGTTTCATTCAGTAACATTCCTTGATACCATCCGTTGGAACGAGCGCGAAAACTTAGTTTTGCCATTAAATAGGGACGGCCCTTGAGCGTGAGGTGCGTGTCCTACTGTGTTCTAGAGAGACAGCGCTCTCATGTAAAATTTGCAACTCTCAGTAGAAAGTTTCGCGTTCCTGTTGCGTATGCTTATATTGTGTGCGGAGTTCAGTTGCTTAAAAGTACGTGGGTGGGGGCAGCGAAGTGTGGCATCGCTGGAAATGACGCATACATAACGTGGCAGTCAGCGAAGGCGGTTGCGGAGTCGTGCTTGGACAACCGTGTTAACATTTTTACGGCACGAAGTTATATATAGACGTGCCAAGACGCGGCCAAGATGAGGAAACAGCTGTCACCTGTAGAAAAAATGCAGTTACAGGATTGTATGCCTGTGCGTTTTCGAAGTATTAATTTCATATCTGCTTAAATATAAAGGTGCCTCTTTCGTGTGACTTAAATTTGCAATGAATTACGTGTCTGAGCAATTTTCTAACTGAAAATTTAGCATGCTACACGTTAGCTGCGTAGTAAGATATTAATTACGTTGTTTACCTTGTGTAGCCATTTTTTACCCTCTCGCATTTTGTCCCTTTACTCCTTTTCCCGTTCGTTCCTGAAGTAATTATCTGACTAATACTGTGTAACATATCTTGGCTACTATTAAAGCGGTTTATTTCCCGGGGATGACGTCTAATGCAATGAAGACTGTGTCTGTGTGTTCCCATTCTTCCTGAAAGAAGGAAAGTTGCCTCGTTTTTTGCAGGAACTGTCACTCCATTTCGTTACTAACATGTTTAGATACAAACTCTGAACAGGGTAATTCAGTAAATCCACGCGATTTCTTGGAATCATGTTGCAATGATCTTCAGGTTGTGGACAGGAGCATTATTACACACACACACACACACACACACACACACACACACACACACACAGAACATACGATCACAAACTGCCACAATGGGTTACCCACTTCTATTTTGCACACGCACCAGCGTTAATCCAAAACTAAGCATCTAAATTAAAGCGGGAAAGATAGCCTCAGAACTTAAATGCATTTGTCTAATAAAATGAGGTAAACCTAGTTCACACACACATTCCGACAGGTCTAAACACGCCCACTTGACAGCAGCTTTGTGTTCATTGCTAAGAGTACGTAAAATCCCGTTCACTTCTTACTTCAAGGGAAGGACGCCAGTTCTCTGCGGATTGGGACTAATGTAAACACAGATGTTTGTCACTGGAAAAGAAAAACTACGCTTGTTTCCGATTTTTACTCAAATCTCCGTGGTTTTTAAGAAAATAAACATAGTAGTTTGAGTGGCTCAAGTTCTGATGACAATCGAATAAATTGGTGGGGTAGTGGTTGTTGTGCTCAGACTTTGCTGACTCCTGTTAAAATCCGCATATCGATACTGAAGTTTTGAAAATAAAATAGCTGTTTTTGCTATTGAAACAGCATTTCAGTATTGTAATGATTTAATTCGTTTGGTGTTAAATAACTACCAATGCGGCTTAGTCATTTGCACCATCTTTAAGTCTGTTTCCTTCCTAACGCGAATTAAATACAAGAGCCTGTTGTCTAAAATGAATGAAGTTTCTACACAAACATCTGTACCCTGCGCAAACGGTGTCTTCTCCCCTACCCCTGTTCTACGAGAGGCGTTCCATAATTATTGTAACACTTTTTTCCGAAACCAGGTTGGTTTGATTCAGCATTCCAATACACCTTAATATTCTCCTCTTTTGGCTCCCTTTTTTCAACATAATCTCCGTTCAGTGCAACGGTCTTAAGCCACCTTGCCGGGAGTACCTGCATGCCCGAATGGTATCACTCTACCGGTAGACGTTGGAGCCGACGTCTTGATGCATCAATCTTTGCGTCATCCATGTACTGCTTCCTGCGGAATGATGAACCAATGTTTCATCGCCTATGACTGTGTTCGACAAAAAATTGTCACGGTCAGCGTCGTAACGCGCAAGCAATTCCGCACAGGTTGTCGTTGTTGTTGTTGCTCTTTATGGTCTTCTGTAAGGCGGCGAGGAACCCAGTGGGCAAACACCCTTGAGTACAACTACTGTTTGATGAGTGGTAAGCAATACCAACAGAAACGTCCAGTTGAGCAGCGAGGTTTTAATCGTCCAGCGATCATCTCAATAAGAGGTAATTTTGTTCACTGCAAGCGTCTATAATTATCTGCATGCTCTCGTCTTTCGGCAAAAAAAACTGTGATAGCATTGTCCCTGGAAAGCACTCCCGGTAGACACCGCACTTGACCAGATATAGCGCTGCCACCTATCGGAACTTCACGAAAGTATAGGGGCCGTAGGGGAAGTATTCAGATTTTCCACAACAAATACAGCACCAACTGAAACTGGCAGAGAAGAAATTAGCATTAAGTGTTGAATGTCATGTTACATTCGCAAATGGCGTCAGGAAAGAATGTCAGTAAACCCCTTATGAGCTCTAATTTCTGTGATTCTGAGTTGAATAAAAATATCAGTGATGCATAGCGCATCTCTTGTAGCTTCTGCCGCTGGAGCTTGTTGAGCTCCTCGTGTCACTTCCCTACAGAGGAAACTTGGGTATTGCTCACCAGTGTAGGGCGGTTAAAAGGTTGGACATTCGTGTTTTGAGCGATACTGAAGAATCGATCGAACAAGTATTTTGTAATCCGTTTCTGTCATCTATAATTACTTTAGATTTTTCCAGTGAATCTCAGCCTGGCATCTGCGTTTTCTACAGTTTCTTTGTTGTCACATCGCTTCAGATCGTTCCTACATATTTTACAGTAGCTACTGTTTCGGGTGATTGTAGCCAATAATGTAATTAAATAGTAGTGTGTATCTTAGCCTATTTATGCACAGTAGGTTACATCTATTTCAGGAGCAACTGCCAGTCCCTGAACCAATGATTCGTCATCTGCAGGTCTTCCTGCAATTGCTATAGTCTCCTGGCGTTACTGACCTCCCATAGGCAACTGCAACGACTGCGAGCTGCGCTATGGAATTACCGACCAGCCTCATGTAGTTTCTGGCGTTACATACGTTGTAAACAGTAACTACGGAGATACAGCGATCTGGCTAAAAGTACTTCAAAAATATTTCTTTCGATGGTAACTGGGTTCAATCAGAGTTTGACCATCCTCAGACTCTCACAACCGTGATTACGCGGTGGCGGTGAATAGGGCGGGTGTTGTAACCCTACGAGCAGTTAATACACGGCGAGTTAAAACATCCGCCCCATTCCATCGCCATAGCCTACCATCATGGTGTGAGGGTCTGAGGATGGTCAAACACTGACCGAAACCGGTTACCACAGAAATGTTTTTGCAGTAGACTGTTTTTGATTCACATCAGTTTCTTAAGTTGACTGTCGCGAGACTGCCGGCGGCTCCAGCCAACAGGCGACTCTGCTGCGCTGCCGGCGGCGTCACGGCAGTCAACATGTTAAGCAGCCCACCAGAGCGATAATTGAATTTAGTGGTTCTCAGACATTCCAACTTCAATGTAATTGATATTTAGACGTGTATAACGCGTGAAACCACTAAAGGGATGCCCGCGTTGATGCCCTTCGCATTAATGTCAATTCGAACCTGGTCAGTTGTCTCCGATTTAATTCGATAAAGTTCTCTTGCACTTACGTATTCAGTGCGATTTTCGTACACATTTGCCCACGTAGTGTATATGCAGTTAAACACTTCCACCTAAACAAATAAATCAAAGTCGATTTTTTGGCAGGATATTATACCTTCAGGACATTTTCAAAGACAAAAATAAATTAACACTTTTTGCCGTCCGCACGTCTCTTACAAATTTATTCGCGTGGCGCCGGCAGGGGGCGGGTTACTTGGCTTGTCGCCGGCCGATTGTCACCTTTCCGCTGATGCAAGTTGTACACTGTTATAATAATTATCCATGTAGAGGTGATACCACTTTCCATAAGGTGTCAGTAGTTCCATCACTGTTTTTGCTAAGGGTTGTCCAGCGCCGGAATATATCTTGAATGAGGAACTATATCCCGCTCTCGAATCACAGAGCATCCGAATGAGTGTGCCATATTTTGTAATTTTCGACGGATTGTAAACTTTAAAATTTAACTGTCCACCCCACGGTATCATTCCTTCGTCAATTGATGTTTTGACTTGGATTAAACGTTTCTTTAAACTTTTCGGAAAAATAATAAATTACGAATTGCACTTTGAAAAGCCGGTAGACATTATCCGAATTATTGTTGTTGTCGGAAAAAATGTAAGAATATTTGTCTGCATCGGTTGCGGGACATCGTTTTGCGAAATATCGGTCTCTATCAACGGATTCGTCGAATAGTAATAATCGATCCTTGCTTTTTACAGTTCCCATAAGGATAGCAAGCGCAAGCCATTTTTTAAGTTCGGGTCCCGTACCGTCAACAAATTTGGCATTTTTTATCCAGATTCCTTCTATGGCAATTTTGACTGTAATACTTGTTGGTTTCGTTGCTTAATATAAATAGATAGTCCCCAATATATAATTCTACGATATCCACGACGCTCTGTGTATCTTTGGGGAAATTTGTGTGGACCAGGAGATCCTTCAAATTTATTATTGGTTCTCGGTAGATCAGTCTGACCACTGTGCAGTGTCTTCTTCGTCTGATTGGCAACCGTAGCGTTTGCCGAATTCTTCTTGGACGTATTTCACAATCTTCCGACGATTCTGCTTCACTTTATATATATAATCTGCAATGTCTTCTTCCCAATCGGCCAAGTCGTCCGGAACGTCAGACAAGACGTCCGCGCATTCATCGTAAATAATCGTATAGTCTCTTTCGTCTGTCGTGATGAAAGTGCGCAAGTACTTATAAAAACAAACTTGTTGACGTAACTTAGTGTTACGTAAACAAAACACCGGCAGAATGAAAAAGCTACTAAAGTGCTGTCACCGGCCACTGCGCGATACTATGCCCACGACACCACTGTGGTGTCGCCGGACGGCAAAGTGTTAATTCGCACGGTTATCTCTATTTTGCATCGTTTTCAACACCGAATAACCGGTATACATTTTGCTACAGGCACAATGTGGTTAGAGTTCCTGATCGCATTTCGTTCGTCGTGTCAAGTATAGTCTAATCTAAGGCGACGATAATATAAGGTACACGGATTTATAAACATAAATACATTTTGATACTCGTTTTGAAGAAAAACTGCTTATCAGAAGCGCTTTCCACTTATTTGGTTTACCATTTGTGAAACAGCGTGCGTATGGACTGCCAGAATTCAATTTACATGTGCATGCTGTTTCACAAATGGTAAATCACACAGATGGATATGATAAAGTAATCCTCTTCAAAATGAAAAATTCAAATTTATTATTATAAACCTTTCAGGCTTTTATGTGCTTCAGAGTAAGTACTTGACAAACGAAGTGTCACCAGGAACATGAACCACATTATTGAGCTTGTAGCAAAAAATATACCGGTTATTCGGTGATGAAAACATGCCAAGAAAGTGGCCATGCGAAATAATATATTGGTATCTTTAAAATAAAAACTTACAAATAAAGCAGAGCCATTGATATAATCTAGAACAACCTGATTCTTAGAAGGATGTTAAACAGAATATTGTTGCAATCTATTTAAATCCTGAACGGATTACCAGCATTGATTTCTGACGTTTTTGTTCTTAATGCTTACTGCAATGCCCCCTTCGTCCGACATTTACCTAAATTAAAGCACTACCTGTACGCACGCGCGTCCCGTAATTAAGTATACCCAGTTGCGACTGCGTGTCTTGCAAATGAGAACACGTTCTTCTGCTACGACTGATAACGAGCAGCAGCCGACGGCCTTCGCAACGCTTGCAGCTGTTTTAACTGTTGGCGCCAGCAGCGCTCGTATTATGCATGTCCTCATTCACAGCTAGGTCGCTAAGGCCTTACTTTTCAAAGCTAAGTATGTAGATGCTTCATCTCTCACGCATGTACCCATATTTGATATGGTGCTACAGTGATGCGTGGAAAATTCCTGAACGTGTTTCTCTAGCCTTACGTTAACGTATTGTTGCCCGATTATTAAAACGAGCATTATTGTTACTGTTCGGAATATATTTTAACACCACAATGAAGTCTAGTTTCATTAAACGTAGTCAGAGGTAGACGTTCATTGGGAATTGTTACTCATTGGCGCACAAACCACTCGGTTTCATTTAATTACAGCTGAAATACTTGGGCCTCTTTCAAATTGCGCAGACAGTGTTAACAGTTGAAGGAAATCTTGGCATACAGCTTTAGGCTCTCCATTTCGTAGGCCTAATACTGACGGATAAAGGGAGGTAGACCGTAGAACAAGATACGCAATAAGCGCATCGTAACTTCGCACTGTGTGCGGGTTATGCTGGGGTCGGAGGAACAGACTGTTCATAAGTGGAATCCCTCGGTCGCTCCCAGCAAAACTCGTTCCCTCTCTTCAAAGGTATAACCAGAATAGCGCTGTAGGTCAATCTCAGTAAATCACTCGTTCGCTCATGCACAATGAGAGGTAAAAAGATTGGCCGGCCCGAATAATTTACTCCAAGAACAGAGGACTGCGCATGTCAAAGTTCAGAAGTGCCTGTGTTCACAGCTATAGCAGTCTGTGGAGCTCCAGCTTGGTGGTCACATCGTCAAATAGAAACAGTATGATAGTTAGGATTCAGTTTGAGATGAAAATTATTTGAGCACGTAGAAACGGTTGAAATACAAGAACTCCACTTCGGTAGAATTACTACAATGACGAGCGTTTCACATCTGTTTGAATGGCTGAGTAAATAAGCTCTCGGTTTGCGAACGTAAAGGACGAGATCTCGAATCTAAGTGGATCAGTTTTCATTTTTATTATTTAGACTTCAGCTGGTAATATTTTAAACATTTACTCACTACAAACTGTGCAGTTGTAGCTACACATTCTTGTTAAAGATTCCATTTTATAAGAGTAAGTTTTAAACAAACAAATGCTAATAGTAAAAATATTGAAAATGGATGTATTTGTAATTACGTAGATAGCCACCCGGTGTGGCTATGATTTTCAGCTAAGAGAAACGGTCATAGGTCTACTTCAAAATTGCTGATGTGAACGTTCGCGAGCGAATAATTGCTCTCTTTGAAAATGGTGCTAGTTCATTTGAGGCAGGACGTCGTTATGGTTTTGATGAATAAACAGCAAGGAGATGGATTATACGAGTTAGTTAATGGTGCACTAGCGAGACGTCGAATACCTGGAAGACCACGAGTCGCTACAACGTACCTACTGTAGTTGAACGAATATTAAACTGGAAACAAGGTACTGGAAGGCACATCCACTCGCTCGGGTAAACCGTGCATAAGGACTTAGAAATATATACCATTCAGCTGATACATTTCTCTTAGTTGAAACCTACAGCCACACCATGCGGCGGTCGAAGCATTTACAGACACATCCATTTTCGATATTTTTTACTATGATCATTTGTCTGTTTGTTTAAAGGCCTTTGACAGAATGTGTAACCTAAAAACGCATACAATTGCACAATTTATAGCGAATTAAGATTTAAAATATTACCTGCATAGGTCCAAGTAATAAAAATAACTGATCCCACTTGGATTCGAACGCTCGTCCTTCACGTTCGTAAATCTCAGCCTATTCTCTCAGCCACTGAAACAGTTGTGAAAACTTCGTCGTTGTAGTATTCTACCGATGCGGAGTTTTTGTATGTCAACCGTTTCTACGTGCTCCAATAATCATTTTCAAAAGAAATGATGAGTTAAATTCCAATGAATCTCTACATACACTGCACCCTAACTATTATATAAACTTATATTTGACGCTGTAAACACAAAGCTGGATCTCCATAGACCGCTATAGTTGCGAAGACTGGCACTTCTTGAGCATGCGCAATGCTGTGTTCTTGGACTCTAAAATTATTCGGGCCGGGTAATCTTCTTGCTTCTTATTGTACAAACGCTCAGTTACGGAGTAATGCAGTGTTAAAAGTAGCCTCTCGACAGGGAAGGCCTGCTAGCTGGAATATATGCAGATATACATACAACAAAAAAGTTTTGCGTTATCCCGGTTCCCAGAACTCCTGAAAATAGACGTTGACTGCGGATATTGTATCACAGACAGTCCCTTTGACTGTTCAGAGATATCACTAAACCCACCCAAAGATGTAAACAACCATGCATGAGCAGCACCTATTAGACGGAAAGGGTATGACACCCGGTCAATCCGTCATTCTACCAGGAATGAGGTACACGGCTCGTGTTCTCTGCAGTCCAACCATGCGTAGACAGTCAATACCGCGGTTCGATACCGTCCCCATTGTTACTTTGTGCCAGGAAGGACTTTCAACAAGGGAAGTGTCCAGGTACTTCGAAGTGAACCAAAGCGATGTTGTCTGAACATGGAGGAGATATAGAGAGACAGGAACTGTCGATTAGATGCCTCGCTCAGGCCGCCCAAAGGTTACTACTGCAGCGAATGACCGCTGCCTACGGATTATGGCTCAGAGGCACCCTGACAGCAACGTTACCATGTTAAATAATGCTTTTCGTGCAGAGATTTGATAAAGTTCCCTAGTAAACTATCAAATTTCTTTGACAAACAAATACGGTAGTGTAATACCGGCGTAAGGGGTATTTCAGTGAAGTTAGTACGGTAAATTTGATCGGAAACACAGTACAAGCATTTAAATTATATTGTGTTCCATGAAACAGATGCTTTCCTTCGAAAGTGTTGCAGGTGAGGTGCAACACGGTTGCTAAGAGGTCACGGTGGGACGGAGACAAACGAGTGATTCACTGTGGTCGCCCTCGCGCCTAGGGTTGCGCAGGTCAAGGCCGGTGGCGGCAGCGTGGCGGCTGGCCAGCTACTGGGGACGCAGCTGCTGACACACTTGCTGCCCGCTCCGGCCTTGCAACTGCCGCAGAGCGCAGGCAAGCGGCAAGTCGCCAACGGCTGGCCCACTGGAGCAAGCGCGTCTCAGCTCCCCAGCTGTGCGGTCTAACGTAGCTAAGCGAAAGTTTAAGCGGTCAAAATGTTTCCTCACTCACGGAGCTTTCTCACTAACAGATCTGCTGTAGTGGCTTCTATGTATCTCATATCGGTTTTACTTAAACCAGGACTTGCAGCAACGGCTATCATTAAGGGACACTTAAGAAAAAAGTACAAACATAAGGAGTGGATGAGGAATCAAGAGATAATGCATTACCTAAAAAATAATCACGTCTTAAAAATTACTGTCACTCGTACCTTCATCTTCCTACGCAGATCCGTAGTAGAAGTACTTCCATTTTTTGTTTAGATACACCAAGTAAAGGACACACTACTCTCACTAATAGTGTTGGACTAATTCGTCGGAGTGTTCCTGTTATCAGAAAACGCGCATTGCATATTCAGCGGTATACACACTGAGATGACAAAGACATGGATACCACCTAATACGGTGTCGGACCTCCTTTCGCCCGGCGTAGTGCAGCATCTCACGTGACATGGACTCAACAAGTAGTTGGAAGTCACTTGCAGAAATACTGAGCCTTGCTGCCTCTATAACCGTCCGTAATTGCGAAAGTGTTACCGATGCAGAATTTCGTGCGCGAACTGACCTCTGGATTATGTCCCGTAAATGTTCGATGGGAATCGTGTCGGACAATCTGGGTGGCCAAACCATTCGCTCGAATTGTTTAGAATGTTCTTCACGCAAGTCGTGAACAGTTGTGGCCCAGCGACATTGCGCATTGCATCCATAATTATACCATCGTCATTTGAGAACATTACGTCCATGAATGGCTGCAAATGTTGTCTAAGTAGCCTAACATCCAAAGGATCCATTCCATCCCATTTAAACACAGCCCACACAATTATGGAGCCACAATCAGCTTGCGCAGTACCTTATTGACCACCACGGTTCATGGCTTCCAGGGGTCTGCGACAAACTCGAACCCTACCAGCACCTCTTGGCAACTGAAATCGGAGCTCATCTGGCCAGGCCACGGTTTCCGATCGTCTGAGCCCAGAAGGGGCGCTGCAGGCGACGTCGCGTTGTTAAGCCAAGGCACTCGCGTCGGTATTCTGCTACCATAGCCCATTAACGCCAAATTTCGCTGCACTGTCCTAACAGGTAAGTTCGTCGTACGTCTCACATTGATTTCTGCGGCTCTTTCATGCATTGTTGCCTGTCTTTTAGCACTGACAAACTCAACGCAAACGCCGCTGCTCTCGTTCTTTTTGTGAAGGCCGTCGGCCACTCCGTTGTCCATGTTAAGAGTAATTACCTAAAAGCTGGTATTCTCGGCACACTCTTGATACTGTGGATCTCAGAATATTGAATTCCCTGTAGATTTCCGAAATGGGGTGTCACGTGCGCCTAACTCAAACTGCCATTCCGCATTCAATGTATATTAATTCCCGTCTTGCGGCGGTAATCACGTTGGAAACATTTTCATACGAATCACCTGAGTAGAAGTGACAGCTCCACCTATCCATTGCTCTTTCGTACTGCGTGTACACGATAGCACCGCCATCTATACGTGAGCATATTGCTATCCCATGACTCACCTCAGTGTAAAATACAACATGAAATTTACCGACACTTAAAAATTGTCAAACCAGGAAGCGTAACTTACCAAATTTATGAATGTGGGACCTATAGAAGGTCTAGGGATTTTCCGCTGGTTCAGTTCACTTACCAAAGTTCCACCGTAAAAGCTGCCTCAATTGTTCTTCCTAAAACAGCCTTGACGTCGTCTCGATTTCTCGCTCTAATCTTCCTCCCGGGGAAAAGTCACATGTTTACGCAATGGAGCAAATGGAGTGCAGTGGACCTTTGTAAAATGCCAACCCCAAATTATGAAGTCAACTTTGTGTGGTGAAATACTGTCGGAGACGATACGTTTTGATCATTTGAAATCCGATTGTCTGTGTTTAGAGCATCTATAGGAAAGGTAGTCCGGTAGAAAAAGCTTGACGCAGTGTCGCAACAACAGTGTTACAGCAGGTATAGCAACTAGCCACTTACTACACATGTGGATTAAGTAAGCTTTCGGCGGCTGCCCCCTACCGTCGCGCCCGACGTGGCATATAGTGGTTCAGCAGCTGCACACTTATTAGGGAGGAGGGGGTTTAAACTCATCTTCCATCCGCGGAGATGGTTGCGTTGAAAATTCCGCGGTTCATTTCCATTTAGAACGTGTGCACAATCTTCAGTGACATATAAAAATGGTTGCCGCATGGTAACAAAATCTTAATTTGACGCATCTTGGTATCTGAAATAGTAACACTGTGAAGAAGTAATAAAACCTCACCAGTGAAATCAATTATAATTTTGTAAATTACCAAGCGTCAAAGAGTAGAAAATACTAAACTGCTATTTTTTACTCCCACTGCAACCTGCATTTAGCACTCCATATGACCATGTTCAGGCGTGTTTCGTTTTACATAAATATTTGTACATAAATATTTGTACATAAATATTTGTACATAAATATTTGTACATAAATATTTGTACATAAATATTTGTACATAAATATTTGTACATAAATATTTGTACATAAATATTTGTACATAAATATTTGTACATAAATATTTGTACATAAATATTTGGTTTCAAACTCGAGGAACTCCTGGAATTGCCCACTTATTTTACTTTGAAAACTGAAGAAAAACGTATAATACCGAGGTAAACATGGAAATCATTTGAGACTTTCCAGAAAATACAGGGGATTTTTGTCTTTGTGTCTAAACTTTGAGAGCCCAAAATGCGTACTTTTTAGATGGAAGTCATACACATGGTACACCAAGAACTAAGTACACATCAAATTAACTAGTCGTTTGTGTGTAATATCATTTGCTTTACGTCAATGGTCTGATTCATTTAACTGATAAGTAATGAAGAGCCACAGAGAACCTTCGGTTCATGTCTCCTGTTTCGGTGTATCTGTCCGCATGAACTAGAATCTTTCAAAGTTCATGGGGTACATTGTCCATTAAAACGGTTGTCAGTTTGTGTCGGTACATTAACCTTGGAAATGCAGTTTTTTGTATTTGCAAAAGTATACATACAGCTTAGTGTCTGTGAACCGAAATAAAGGTCTCTCCCCACTAGATCCTAAGATAGCATTGCTGATAAATTTCCTTGTGTCTAGTGCTTGCTTTGTTCCCATTCGTGGAAATATTCATTTACTTGATTAGGCTTTAAACGTCTGAAGTAGTTGTTAATCCATCAGATTATACGAATTAGTTTTGAAAACTGCAGTAGTTCATTTAATACTTTACCCAGGAATTACCAGAGCAAGGAGTAATTGGACAGTGCCGCTGCAGAAATGGACGATAACACTGCGGAGTTGCGCGTGCTGTAGATAGCGATCGTGTGACAGTCCAAGACAACTTGTCATGTTTAGATGTCAACGTAGGTCGTCATAGACTTGGCGTGCCGAAACGCGCGTACTTATCCGCTACATGTGGAAGTGGTGTTGAGCAGGGAAGCAGAGTAGACACGGGATCCGGCGATAATAAAGCTACTCTCAACTGCAGAATGAGTTGTATTATCGTAAAAAGCGCAAAAGTTACTTTCATCTTGCTTCGTTAGAAATCGTGGACAGTTACAACAGCAGTTTATTAATCCACTCTTAATTAAAACGCCAGAAATTATGGGCATGACATCGCTCGTTGGCCATTTTCTGGCAGATCAAATGTCGCTTGACCGTGAGAATGGATTCTGTTATTTGCGACCAGTGTCCAACTTTAATGAACAGTAACTACTTCACTTGAACCTTAGGTAAATGTTCTGTGTTTCACCTATTTTTCACAGTTTCATTGAAATTAGTCTGTTATTCATTGAAATAAGATAGCATTTCCTTTAAGCGTTTACTGTTCTTTTCACCACCAAAACAAAATGTAGAATTTCGTTCAGACAGTTTGGGTTAGCGTGCCTTTTATTGTGCAGCTGATAATGGAAAATTGTTACTTAACGTTGTACGAGCAGTAGCGTAGTTAAGAGTGCTAGAAAAATTATGTATGCCTAAGTAAATCTTTCGCAGAAAAGGCAGTTACAGAAAACTGATGACGCAGGTCGAAACTCTGTTATAAAGACTAGGAAGTGAATTCAAAAAATATTGTCAATCCGAAATTATATTTCGTGTTTTACTGGACTAGACACTTTAGCCCTTACCGCTTTTGAAGACTAGTGTGTGCAGGTTTGCTTTAGAGACGTTAAGCGGCCCGAGTTACCTAACGAAACAATTATTTCTGTATGAAATAATTACTATAATTGAGTTCTTTTGTAAAAAATATTAATATATGAAGCCTTTACATAAGTCTTACGTAGAGGCATAAGTAATACGGAAAAATAATCCATGAAGCAATGAGAAATGTTTAAAACATTTTTCTAACGGCTTTACTCCATCGGAGTATTGTGGTCAAACCGTAGTGCTTATTAAAGCGAATGCCTGCGGTAGATAAGAGAACTACAGATATTGGGAAGAATTAAAAGTGAAATACTGGGACCACTAGAAATAACTTCGCTGAACAGTGAGAACTGATACAAAAATATCAGCCCAAAGAAAATATAACAATGAATAGAGATCAAACCGATATTATTTGGTCAAATTTAAAAGACTATGTAAACCATCAGGGTCTATCAAGACGTACGGAGTAGTCAGCAAGCTGTATACAAGGGACAAAGGCTATTTAGAAATAAACACCAGAAGGGAAGAAAACACTTTCAAAGAAAATTGTGCTAGTAGATTTTAAAGGATCGGAGAAAAAAGTCTAGTCGCAGTCGACCGGAGCCGCAAAAAGAAACGGAGTGCAAGGATGAGGGCATACTGGATGCAAAGGAAGATAAATGTCAGTACTTGAAATTAGCACTTAGTGTTCAGGAGGCATCAACGAGGGATTGTCAGGAAAAAAGATTGAACATAACGTCTGCCTTCCTCTGGTCTTGAGCCGGCCCACGCAACCAGATGTCAGGTGACATTGTAAGGTCGATCTGAACACTGTGGAACTGTCTGTCCACACGCACACATCGTTGCAAAAGTGAATCACCTTACTTGTCTAGAGCCGACAGGAGCAAGATCTATTGGGTGCGGAGCCACCAAACAGCACAGACATGGAACCGAATCAAAGAATTACTTTGTTGTAGTTACTATTACGTACAAGGACTTCCCGGCAATGCGATAGGCCTTATTTAATCACCGTTACTGGCAGTTGCAGGATAGATCCAAGAACCCACTGAGCAACAGTCTTAAGTGCAAACTGTGGACAAACTAGAGAACAGTAGGAGTAAGCTGACTTGGAAGCAGGCCACTGGCGATAGTGTCGCACGTCCGTACTTTCGATTGGTAGCACATGAAATACTTGTATGTTTCAAGCAGGTTAGTGGAACCTACAGTAGCATGCAGAAAATATTTGGACACATGACATTTAAGAAAGTCAGTTCAATGGTTACGCGTTGTTCATGCAAGAAGAGTGGCAAGACATCCACAAGAACAAAACTGATCACTGGAATAATACCGGACAGCCAAACGGAAACTGTATGGTTAATATTCTGGACCACGGGTAGTCAACCTTCCAACCTATCGCCCAATTTTTGTATCTGTTAGTAGTAAACTTTAACAGCCCACCAGTTATACAGTAATGACGACTTATAAAGTAAGAAAGTAACTTCGTTATAAAATTTATAAAGCAGAGTTGTAGAAAATTAGTGTATAATAATAATAACCGAACACTTCATCAAAATTTTATGAAGACCTAATAAAAATATCTTTAACCCCAGCAGCCTACCGCCCACTAGTGGACGGCAGGGACCAAGTTGACTACCACTAATCTGAACCGAAATTTAAGAAAAAAATGAATAATGGCCTCGTCTGTAGTTAGACAATTAAGGAGGCGGAATCGCACTATAGAAGAGAGAATACAAAAATTTGTTTTTAAGCTGTCATTAATGCTAAACCCACGCGATTTTTTCAGAACGTGATTGAAGTTAATGGATGTAGTAACAAATAATTTACTATTCCTTGACGCTCACGAATGTATCCTATCAACTTACTCCTTTTTTTTTTAAATCAAGCTACTTCATACATTTGTTCTCCGCGAATCGGTTACTCGGTGCCGACGCCCATGCGGCATTGGAAACACCAGTTCCCGCCAGATCACCCAAGTTAAGCAACGTTGGGCCGTTGGCTGAGGGACACGCAAGTCGCCGTAGTGGCGTTCGGTTGACACACTTGAACCTGGCCAATGGGTCGTTCGGCATTCTTATTAGTTACTCGATTAACCCACCTGATATTCAGTAAACATTTGTAACCTCCGTTGTCTTCTTGTCCAAGCGATTCATTGTCCACCTTTTACTTCCGTACAAAGCCACACTTACGACAAATATCTTCAGAAAACATTCTAACACTAAATTTATATTAAGAGTTAACATTCGTTGTTGCTGCCAATTTGCATTTTCTATCGTCAACTGCTGTTAGTCGCATTTTCTAATCTAATTCTTTGAGCATCTACTGATTTGACTGCATTCAATTACCTATGTTTCACTTCTGTTGAACATTTTAGACGTGTTTCCGATACGTTATCTGTTGCGTTAAACTCAACTTATAAAACCTGTGTCTGTCCAAATTAAAAAGTAATCGGCAATCTTTTTATTTCTTCTCAATGATCTTCAGGTCCAACTCAGAAATTCTTTGACTTCCTGTACTCACTGCTCACTGTACAGATGGAATAGTGTCGAGATAGACTATAACCTTGCCTCGCTCCCTTCTCAAATAGTGCGTTCCTTATAACTGTGGCCTGGTTTTTGTACATATCTTAAAGTAGAGGTCCTTTTCCGAATAGTTCTAGCCGCAGAAATTGCTGAATCCATTCACGAGACAATGGCTTCCAGGTAAAATAATAAATAGTAGCAACTTTATCTTGTGGTCTCGACGTTGATAGCCTTATTTGTCCGGCAGTATCATCGATGCCAATTGGCAGCTCCCGGTGATAAGTTTCAAATTTTTCGTATGTCTAAATGAATTGTTAGACCTTCCAAATTTTACATATGCGACGTATTTGAGAGGCATAACATTTTTCTGGGGTATTTTACTATCCCAAACAAGTATTTACTACGGATTAACCACGCTTTCATTTTGACAAATTCTTTAACTTAACTGCTTTAATAGGTATTATAATGGCGCTAATTATCCGGCCGTGGAGTTCACTGAAGGAGCATATATTCCGTAAGCCCCCCATACCACACCGGAATCTTGATTGTCACGTTCAAACTAAACTTTGCTCCGTAATATTCCTACAACAAAGACGTATCAAAGGGATACTAAAGATGTTGCGTATGTGATGACCACTATAATTACAAAACGGCGTGTAGTTGAGCATTACAGAAGGGCGGCGTGCTGTGTGGTGCGTGTCTCCCGTGTTTGCATACTGGAAGAGCGCGTGCGTCAGGCGCGCCCACCCAAGGGGCTCCGCTAAGGTGCGCTGCCCAGCCTCAGCTCGCAGCTCTGACGTCATCACACTGTCTTCATGCGCGCCACCGCTCTTGCTGACGCCCGTGGGGTCGTCGGTGGTAACAAGTTTTTCCTACGTGACTTGGCAGCAGCTTCATGTTGCAGCTGCCTGAAAGATCTGCCACTACGATAGCGCGGTGGTCGTAGTCGAATAAATCTTCACTTGCCCACAAACAGAAAATGTAATTGACAGAGAAAAGGCCTACTGCTTTGTATTGTTTCTAAATCTGTAATAAATAATTGTCCGGCATCGTTTATCGGAACAGAAACTAACGGAGCGAATCTACTAATACTGTGGGAGTGTTAGCGAGACTGAAACTTCCTGGCAGATTAAAACTGTGTGCCCGACCGAGACTCGAACTCGGGACCTTTGCCTTTCGCGGGCAAGTGCTCTACCATCTGAGCTACCGAAGCACGACTCACGCCCGGTACTCACAGCTTTACTTCTGTCAGTTAGCGGGACTAAACGGATGATGCTGTTGTCTACAGGTAGGTGGCAACGCCAGAAAGTTGTTGCGAAATGCAGAAGACCTGGAAAGAGGAATCGCGCTTGGTTCCAGTACTTGCAGTTGACCCTCGGTGAGCTTGCAAAAAACGAACCGTTGTTATATTACGCGGTTGGTGACGAATCACTGCAAACAGAAAAACCTGTAAAATATCTAGGAGTCCGTGTCTGGAGTGACTTGAGATAGGATGAACGAATAAAAGTAATTCAAGGAAAGGCAGATGCAAGCCAGAGACAGTGGAAAAACCTCCGGAATTGCAATTCATTCTGTAAGTCCTGCAACAACGCGTTCGACGTATCCTTCAGTGTTGCTCGTCAGTCTAGGATTATTTCCATGGAGGAGTAATAAAACAGATAAATACAAATAGTGCGTTTCGTCACAGATTCATGTAGCCAACGCGAGAGCGTCTCAGAAGTGTTCGTCAAACTTTGTAAGAAATGCATTGTCAAACGATGAAACGTGTACTGGTAAAATTCAGAGGGCGAACGGTCCAAGAAGAGTTACATAATGCGCAGAAGAGACTGCTATGGTCACGGAGACGAATGACGATCTAGATATGGTCCTTACAGGGGAACCTCCCCACCGCACTCTCCTCAGATTTAGTTATAAGTTGGCACAGGAATAGGCCTTGAAAAACTGAACACAGATCCATCGAGAAAACAGTAAGAAGTTGTGTGGAACTATGAAAAAAATAAGCAAAATATACAAACTGAGTAGTCCATGCGCAACGTAGGCAACATCAAGAAGTCTGTGAACTTACGAGCGCCGTGGTCCCGTGGTTAGCGTGAGCAGCTGAGGAACGAGAGGTCCTTGGTTCAAATCCTCTCTCGAGTGAAAAGTTTAATTTTTTATTTTCAGACAGTTATCAAAGTTCAGGTACTCACAAATAACCAACTTCGCTATCCAAAATTCCAGCACATGTTCAGATTTGCTTGGACATATGCAGGATTTGACGGTCTACACATGGAAACATTTGAAAAACGTAAAAAACATATGTTTCGACAGGGCACAGGGAAAACTGTGCGACTGTCAAACTGTTGCATTCATTTGTTGCAGTTTATGTCACAAACTCTTATGTTTTCATCACTTTTTTGGGAGTGATTATCACATCCACAAGAAAATCTAAATCGGGCAAGGTAGAAGAATCTTTTTACCCATTCGCCAAGTGTGAAAGTTGGGTGGGTCGACAACATATTCCTGTCATGTGACGCACATGCCGTCACCAGTGTCGTATAGAATATATCAGACGTGTTTTCCTGTGGCGGAATCGGTTGACCTATGACCGTGCGATCAAATGTTTTCGGTTCCCATTGAAGAGGCACGTCCTTTCGTCTACTAATCGCACGGTTTTGCGATGCGGTCGCAAAACACAGACACTAAACTTATTACAGTGAACAGAGACGTCAATAATTGAAGGGACAGATCGTAACTTTGCGAAAATAAAGAAATTAAACTTTTCGCTCGAGGGAAGACTCGAACCAAGGACCTCTAGTTCCGCAGCTGCTCATTCTAACCACGGGACCACGGCGCTCATCAGTTCAGTGTCCATAATGTTGCCTATCTTGCTCGTGGACTACTCAGTTTATATATTTTGCTTATTTTTTCATAGTTCCACACAACTTCTTCCTGTTTTCTCGATTGATCTATGTTCAGTTTTTCAAGGCCTATCCACTGTGTCAATTTATAACTAAATCTGAGGGGGGTGCGATGGGGAGGTTCCCTTGTTAGTACAATGGAAACAACTTTCTGTAATCAGTCTGGTATGAGAATAAACAATTGAAAGATTAAAGTGACTGTATGTAGTACAGAAGAATAGTATCCTCCTTGAAAGAGAATATGAAGATGAATTGGAAGAGAGGAACTAGAAGTGTTAGTGGAATTTATTTGGGAAGTAATATCACAAGAGATGGTAGAAGTCGGAAAGAAATTGTGAGCAGAATGCAACAGGCCAAAATTGCATTTAGTTTGAAAAAGAACTTACCAGCAGGAACATCAGTCTGGAAATAAGGAAACTGGTCGTGAAAGCATTTGGGTGGAATGTGGCCGTGTGAAACTGGGACAATAGGAAAACCAGAGAGAAGACTGCTAAAAGCAGAGGAAATCAGATGCTACAGTAGGATGATCAGCTGGAAAGACAGTTACCAATAAAAAGGGGCTGAGCTTCCAAGCAAGAAGAAAAACTCGTATGACATGCATTAGGGCACACCACATCATTGGGTCAATAGTAAGAGATATTGAGTAAAAGAATCGCTGGGGACTAAAAAAAAAGGTGCGATACATGCAGCAGATTATGTATGATGTGGGATGCACTAGGTACGTGGAAACGAAGAGGAAGGCACACACAATGGCGATCTGCTGCAAACCATTCTCAAGGTTGAAGACTAAACAGAGAGAAAGCAAATTTCTATCGCTTTACTCTCAATCTGGAACTCTGCCTTGTAATTGGCTGAAAAACACCACGAGCCTGTGCAAAGGACCTTGCCTCTAACAGCTCGCTCTGCTTGTTGAAGGCCCAGACTGTGTGAATAGAAAAGAGAAACGTGGGGAAATGAAAATATGATTTGGCCAAGTTAGTCAACTGACTTAAATGCCATTGAACTGTAGTGGGCTGTGAACGTGAAAGGGAGGTCAGAAAACTGAGGTCCTAATTTTGAAGACCTATGGAATAAGTTAGACATTTGGGCTGCAATATTTGAAAAAATATTGCAGAATATCTCTTAGTGCGCCAAGAGGTTGTGCAACTGTTCAGAGGGCAAAGGGTGGATACTTTGAAGAGACTAAAATCTAATGTGTTTGTACATTTGAATAAAGTATGTAGTTTCTCTCATGACTGATCGAAAACTTTTGACCAGTAGTGTACATTTCGAAAAGAGAGTTTGAATGTGATTAAATAAAAATTTAGTAGCAGCTCTTGAGAAACATTACTTACATTCATCCGATGTTAGTATATTGAAGACTTCCATTGGATATGATCATTATAGTGACAAACCCGTAACTTAGTAAGGCAAAACCATTACAGATTAAAACTATTTTCAGCAGTCCCAAGAGATTTTCAGATCCTTAAAAGTGGAAAAATAAAGGAATACATGTTAATGGAACGCGTCCAAAACCATCTTTTTACTCTTCACGATTTAATCTTAGGGCAGATAAACTTCAGTTAAATGAATAACTTAACAGAAAAGTTTTAAAGCAGGCTTGAAAATCAGCTATAAAAAAACTAAGATAATGTGCAGTGAACACATCGCAACGAAAGTTGTCAAGGGTAACAATGAAGTCGTAGGAACAATTAAACCATTCTTGTGTTCAGCGAAGTTGAAGGCAACCGTATGGACTGCAACAGAAATAACAGGAGAGTAAAAGACTTCGTTTTTCTTTGTCTAAAAGTCTGTCTGAAAATTATTAAACTAAGAATGACTCGCCAGGTGTTGGAAAAATGCTTATGGAACTACTTGGAGAGACAGGAAAACAAACGGATGGATTAGTGATCAGATTGGCGTGGAACTTGACATAACCGTAATGAAAATGAAATGGCAGCGGACTGGTATACAGCCACGCAAATAGTGAATGCTGTAAGGAAGTTCTTTGTGCGATTCCACAGTGTAGGAAAACGCTGAGATTACGTAATGTAAGGTTGCTAGATAAAATTAGAAAACCTGCAGGAACAACTGGGACGCCTATCACTGAAGACAGTAGTGCGCGTAAGAAAGTGTAGAGGACCCCTTCATCCAGTAGTGTCAGGTGGCTAGGTAACAGATTTGATGGAGCAATGTGTGCAAAAGATAACATAAAGGTGGAATGCTTACGATGCTACCAACCACAGGGTTACTGCTCTACTCGCGTTACTGCAACGTGTGTGGTATGCATGCCTACATGTACGTCGATCAGATGGATATCAGTAAAGGACTGGCTCTTCACAGATGCATTCTGGTTAAGCTTGCATAGTGGCAGTACACGTGCACTTGCATAGCGACAGTACACGTGCATTGATTTGGCGTGAAGCTGGAATTAGTTACGAATAATCATAAAACAGTTGTCTTTGGACGTGTGTGTGTGTGTGTGTGTGTGTGTGTGTGTGTGTGTGTGTGTCGGGCCGCATACCTTGAGATGAGGTAACGTCCAGACTTCATTGGCTATCCTGTGGAGCAGTCTGTTCAGATCTACAAAGATGTCGGCCGTGCCTCTCTACTGGACATGCCGGAGTAATAAGGTCTAACTTTATCGTAGAGGCTGGACCACACAGGGCTTGTTTTATGGTCTAATACTGCCATCTTACTTATTCAGCACATGGATGGGATCTCTCGATCTCTTAACTTAAATCTGATAGGCAACTTTTCGATGCACTGAGACGCAGTCCATTACCGCGCTACTGCCTTCCAGGAATGTCATTTAAAGAGCGCTGCATTTCTATACTCTCTTCTACTTCAAATACATACTTACAGGCAATAGCGTCAGCGGAGAATCTGTGCTGCCAACCCTATCTATATTAGCAATCATTTTTTGCTTCTGTGGGGCACATTCGATATTACTTAGGTTTCTGTTGAACGTTCGCGCTTCTATTACAATGTGCTGAGTTCTGTTAGTAGTAATTTTTCGACCCAGTCCGAAATCTGTGAAGATATTCCGTTTGATCCTATCTTCGTTATAAGTCAACGTGGGACCGTGTCAAATGCATTTCAGAAGCACAGTGATTTTATCAGTCCACTTCCATTATTTTCACGATAGTGTGTGAAGAAAACAAGCTGTTTCACAATAGTGGTTTTTCCTAGATCTGTCGCCAATTTTTGAGAGAAGCATCATCTTTCATGTGAATGTTTCCATTTAATTAGTGTGGTCTAAGAATAATTAAATTTGACATCCAATTTTAAACTCACTATTCCAGTTTTCCTTGATGTATGAAAATAGACATTACGCAAAAGTAGACTGAAATAAATTTGCTCATGCTTCCTTCATATGAATTTGAATTGTCATCCTTCCACAAATTTTCTGATGATGCAGCCTAAAACAATGGATTGTAATAAAATACACTTCATTTGAATATAAGCTCACTGTATACAGTATTAAGACGTCTTCTCTTAATGTTCAACCCTGAAGTTGGTTTGCACCAGAACGCCAGTCTCCTCTTCTGTCAGCCGTCCTCTTCATTTCCACGTATGTTACATCCAACGTCATTCATGATTGTTGCATTTGACATCGTTGGTCGCCCCCGCCGATTCATTCCCTCAGAAGCTGCTCCTGCTATAGTTCCAGTGATGTGCCGTAGGATGTGCCCTAGAAGTTTCTCTTATTAGATGTGCCTCCACAGAGATCTGGTTTCCTGTACTCTTGCCCGCATCTCGTGGTCGTGCGGTAGCGTTCTCGCTTCCCACGCCCGGGTTCCCGGGTTCGATTCCCGGCGGGGTCAGGGATTTTCTCTGCCTCGTGATGGCTGGGTGTTGTGTGCTGTCCGTAGGTTAGTTAGGTTTAAGTAGTTCTAAGTTCTAGGGGACTGATGACCATAGATGTTAAGTCCCATAGTGCTCAGAGCCATTTGAACCATTTTTTGAACCTGTACTCTTCTAAACATCTCTTCATTTGTTACTTTGTCTCTCCAGCTGATATTTGTCATACTTCTACAGCATATCATCTCTAGTGTCTCTAGCTTTCTTCTCTCTTCTCTTTCCATTGTGCAAGTTTCACATCCGTATAGGGCCACACTCCAAACGAAAGCTTTCATGATACGTTTCCTTATTTTCAGACTGATGTTCTTGCTGGTACGTTCCTCATATTAAATGCAATTTTGGCCTGTTTTATTCTGCTGGCAATTCATTTCCGGCTTCTACCATCCCTTGTGATTTTGCTTCTCAGGTAGGTAGATGCCTCTATCATTTCCAGTTCCTCTCTTCCAATCCCCATTCTCAGAGGTTCATATTCTGCTTCTGTACTGCATACCATCACACTAGTCTTTTTCTTGTTTATTCTCATTCCATACTGATTGCATGGAATCCTTTCCAGCGTGTGCGTGTGCGATAGAACACGCACATCCACGTCTTACCATTTTCTAATATTAGCTGCTTGTTCCTGGCTACAGTTCCTAATCACTGCCACCTCATTCTTACAGAAACTTAGTACCACACGTACGTGTTTGTACTTCATTCCACTTTCCTCACCACTCTGAACATCTCTTGCCAGGAAACGTTATCAAATACCTTTTCCAGGTCTACAAAGGCAATATAAGTTGGTTTATTTTTCTGTAATTGTTTTTAGATAATGAGTCTGTGTCAGAATCGCTTGTCTTGTTCCCAAGCCCCTTCTGAAACCAAACTGATCTCCACTCAGCATATACTCCTTCTCATCATAATTACTTTTATGAGAATTGTTATGAGAATATTCACTCGCTTTAAAAACATAATGCTGACTGGGAACTCCATACATGGTTTACCGTGCGAACACTGCGAAGAGATCTGCATGCAGTCGACCACTGGAGTCGTGTACGTTACAACACAAAGTTGTTCACAGCGACACACAAAGTTCAGTGTTAAATGGGCCATATACCACACACTCCGGCCAGTAGCTGTCTTCGTGGCATGTAGTGTAGTCCAAAGAGTCATGATTGTGCTCTTATCAAATGACATAAGGCTTCAAGTGCACCGACGTCTCAATGATGCATTTATTCCGCTATGTGTAGAGAGCGTAGTTAAGGCCGAATGTGGTTTGTGATGTGCTGTGGTAGTTTTTCGTATCCGTCTTGGGGCCTCCTTATTCAGTTTATCGTGAAAGACGTGTATTTCAACATTATCAATGAGTAAGTATTGACGTTTCTTCTGCACATTTCACGTATTTTGAAGACATTCTTGTTTTCGAAAATGAGAGCAGTTGTTTCCACTGGGGGCTGAACACATACGTCCCTGCTTTCACGAACACTCTGGACCTCTTATCGACCCTCGACTGTCCCTCAAAATACCCGTAGAAAATGTCTAAGATTTATTGTAACAGCACTGTAGCAATCAGCATCCCCGAAATTTTGTTAAGTTTACTAGATCTTACCAGTGAACGGCTTCTGGTGGACACGGCATACCTAAAGAAACTATCATCATTGATGAATTGAGGCTATAGTGAAGCCAGTAAGCGGTGTTACATGTACAGTGAGTCCAAAAAGTATTCGTATAGCTGCATATCTTTTAGAAAAGTCTGTGTAACTTGAAAAGAAATGTATACAAAATCTAAAGAGCCAGTGATGTAGACAGTACCTCGGTAGGTCATTTTTGTTGAAAAGCAAGGAAAGAAATACATCCAAATCGTCAGCAAGGTTAACAAAATAGAAAATGTAATAAGAGCTAATTCATAAAGTATTCGTCCACTAACTGAGGTTGCCGAAATTCTGAGCGCTGTGATTAAACTACAGTAAGTCCAAAAAGTATTCGTCTAGATGTAATTTTAAAAAAAGTATGTCACGTGAAAGGAAGGCAACATAAAATGTAAACATCCAGTCATATGCGATGAACCTTGGTAAGACATTTTTATTGATGGACAAGGAAATAAATACATCCATAGCGATAACAAATTTGACAAAATGGAGAAGTTATTCAAAGGCTACTTCAAAAAGTACTCGTCCACTGACATTTTTTAAATCCACAATCTGAAAATGATTTCAATTACAAAAATTAATATTTAGTAGGGTTTCCCTTTGCAGTTATTACTGCTTGTAGTCGTCTGGGCCTCGACTTGACAAAGTTTGTCGTCAGAGAGGCTGGAATTTTGTACCATTCGTCTTGAAGTGCTTCTTTTAGGTTTCTTGTTAGACATGTCTTCTTCTGATATCTTCCAGTTCTTTCCAAAGGTGTTCAATATGATTGTCTGGGCTCTGAGGAGCCGTCTGCAGTTGTTTTGGGGTATTGTACAGGAGCCACAGCCTTTTATTTAGAGTCGTATGCTTTGGGTCGTTATCTTGTTGAAAAATGTAATTTCCTTGCAGACCTAATTTTTCGGCGCGGGGATTCAGATTGTCCTTTAAAATGTTGATGTACATATGATCCATCGTACCTACTATGAAATGAAATGTAATGTTCCAACACCTGCAGCACCGATACAGCCCCACGCCATCAGGGAGCCACCACTGCGTTTAACCGTTGGCACAAGATTGCGTGGGAACATCTCCACATTCTTCTTACGCCACGCCATTCGCCTGCCATCCGAACCGAATAAGTTATATTTACTCTCATCAGAAAATATTACTCTATTCCAGAAGTCTTCTCTTCTCAATATATATCGCAAAATGAAGACGTTTCTTTAGATTCTGTTCACTGACCCAAAATTTCTGGCGCGCTACCCAGCCGTGATACCCATACGTTTTGAAGGTATTTCTAATTGTTGGCACGTACCGTCTTTCCCCTAGAATCTAACTCCCCAGTCAACTTAGGAGCGCTGATTTTAGGTTTCTTCTTCATTTCTCTCATGATAAAACTCACGTCTGCACCAGTCAAAGTGTGAGGGCGTCCGGTAGGTGGTTGGTTTCTTAATGATTTTGTTGCGCAAAATCGAGCTGTTATCGACTGGACCGTCGATCTAGGTCTACCGACTACTTTACAAATCTCGTAAGATGATTCGCACTCATTATGTATGCGCAGAATAAGTTTCCTTTCGATCAGCGTCGTCTCACTACCCTTACGGCCCATGACACTAATTGCACTGTATCGGCGTCTTTCAGAACCACAACAGGCGGTAGTGGGGCCGCGCTCGGTCGACTCTAGTGTGTGCCTTGGCTCAGCGTTATGGTTTAATCACTGCGCACAGAATTTGGGCATGTCCAGATGGTGAACGAATATTTTATGAACTACTTTTCTGTTTTAACCTTGCTGTTGATTTGGAAGTATTTCTTTCCTTGCTTTTCAACAAAAATGACGTACCGAGGTACTGTCTACATGACTGGCTCTTTCGATTTTGTATACATTTCTTTTCAAGTTACACACCGTTTCCTAAAAGATATGCAGCTAGACGAATACTTCTGGACTCGCTGTATAACGCTGACCCAAGGCACACACTAGAGTCAACCGTGCGCGGCCCCTCTCTATCGCCTGTGGTGGTTCTGAACGGCGCCGAGACAGTGCAGTTGGCGCCATGAGCCATAAGGGTAGTGAGACGACGCTGATAAAAAGGAGACTTATTCTGCGCTTACATAATGAGCGCAATCTTCTTAAGAGATCGCTTATTCGGTAGAACTAGACAACGATTAAGTCGATAATAGTTAGATTTTGTGCAACAAAATCATCAAGAAACCAACCACGTACCGGACGCCCTCACACTTTGACTGATGCAGACGTGAGATTTATGATCAGGGAAATGAAGAAGAAACCTAAAATCAGCGTTCCTAAGTTGGCTGGGGAGTTAGTCTTGGGGAAAGAAGGTATGTGCCAGCACAATCAGAAACACATCACGGCCGGGTTGCGCGCCAGAAATTTTGGGTCAGCGAACAGAATCGAAAGAGGAGTCTTCATTTTGCGATGGAACATAGATTCGAAAAGGAAGACTTCTGGAATAGTGATATTTTCTGATGAGAGTAAATATAACTTATTCGGGTCGGATGGCAGGCGTATGGTGTGGCGTAAGAAGAATGCGGAGATGTTGCCACGCAATCTTGTACCAACGGTTAAACGCAAAGGTGCCTCCCTGGTGGTGTGGGGCTGTAAGAGAGTTGCAGGTGTTCGAAAATTATATTTCATAGAAGGTACAATGCATCACCATGTGTATATAAACATTTAAAAGGACAATCTGAATCCTAGCGCCGAAAAATTAGATCTGCAAGGAAATTCCACTTTCCAACAAGATAAGGACCCAGAACATATGACTCTAAATACAAGGCTGTGGCTCCTCAGAGCCCAGACATTAATCATATTCAACACCTTCCAACGGCAAACTTGGTAAAGTCGATGCCCAGACGACTACAAGCAGTAATAGCTGCAAAGGGAAACCCCACTAAATATTAATTTTGTAATTGAAATCATATCTTCAGATTGTAAATGAAAAATTAGTGGACGAATACTTTTTGAAATAGCCTTTCAATAAATTCTCCATTTTGTCAAATTTATTATCGCTGTGGTTGTATTTATTTCCTTGTCCATCAATAAAAGTGACTTAACCAAGGTTCGTTGCACATGAGTGGATGTTTACATTTTATGTCCCCCTTCCTTTCACGTGACATATACTTAATTTCTTAAAAGTTAAAACTAGACGAATACTTTTGGACTCGCTGTACATTTTGTCCGCAGTGCTTGTTCACTTGCCGTGTCTGCCGGACAGCCGCTAGACGTTACGGTCGGCAGCAGGAGCCCTGTGGGCGCGGGAGAGATACGGGGCGGAGTGTGCCTATAGGATAGGCGTGGCCACGAGCTGCAAGCGTCGCGCCCTGCTGCGTAGCCCGCGTGCACGCAGCGTGACCGCAAGCCAGCCCACCACTGTTTGCGCCGCTTTTTAGTGGGCTGTTCACTGCGAAGCATTGTTGTCCCCTCAGATACGTACAGCTACTTGCGTAGGCGATGTACATAAGGTACATCGTCTGTCGCAGGAAACACAATTTTCGGTATACGAGTAGTGTAGCGTTTATCTAAGTATTGCCTGAGGCAGCACAGGTCTTGGAAGTACAGTTAAACGGAATGGAAAGTCTCGAAAGGAGGATATAAGATGAAAATAAAAACAAGGGTAATGGAATGTAGGCTAGTTATTTGCTGAGACCCAAGTAGAGACCGGCGAGATTTTTCGTAAAATGTAGACTAGCTATAGTTCGAGAAAACATATCCGAAATACAGGAATTCATTAATAGCAAACATAAATTTAGGTGATGAGATCTTTTCGGAAGTAATTTGTGTGGAATATAGCCTTACACTGAAGTTAAATGTGGACAAGCATTTCAGGCAAGAAAAGCTTTTGAAACGTCACATCAGAAGAAAGCTGAAGATAACTTGAGTAGATCGCATAACTGATAAGGTACTGTGTAGAATTAAGTAGTTTGTGGTGCAACAAGACTGAAAACAAGGGCACGGTTGATAGAACACGCCCTCAGACATCACAGGGTGTGTGTGTGTGTGTGTGTGTGTGTGTGTGTGTGTGTGTGTGTACAGACGCGCGCGCGCAAACAATTTCAAATGAATGTTGTTCGCAGTAGATGAAGAGCTTCTCGCGCGCGTGGGATAGACTAGAGTGGAAAAGTTCTATCAAACTAGTCCTTAGACTGAACAACAGTAATTCAGTAACGCAATCTGTCGAAATAAGTAAACTTCTGAACGAAAATTAAACAATTCCATGTCATTTATTGTTTCATTCATCTCGTGATGAAGAGGGCGAACGCATCTACAACACTGCACACACTATTTCTTGTACTCAGGCGCCAGTCGTACCGTGTAGATGACATATTGACTGAATCTGCCCTTTTGCCTTGCGGTATTCACAATGGGCCGTCGCTGGACGTCCATTCAAACGACGTGCCATGAAATAGTTTAAAACATAGCCAGTGTACCCGAAAAAGTTGAGAATTCTATCAAATTCATGAAAGATTTTGCTTTATGCCTGTTAATGCAAGCGTGCGATGTGAAACCCAGCGGCAAATGGCTGTAACACTATTCACAGATCCATACGTGTCATTCGGAAAGTGTAACACTGACATTCCAGCGAATAATTAATTTGCTCTCCAGCTGTGAGACACCCGAACAGCCAGACAATGATCTTATCTGTGACATTAATCAGATAGACAATATTTAAAAATGTCGACTCGAAAATTATGAACGTGAAAATCGTCGACAGTTGTTAAATTAACCATAGTCTGAAACATATAGGCAGACGCTGCTAATTTCGTATAACATAATTTAGTCTTCTGTGGGTAATTGGAAGTAATGCCTTAAGTTTTGTTCCTCCTCTTTCGAATTCACTTCTCCATTTCTCCAATACCAGCACTCATTGTGAAATAGTTTTGATAGATTGTGAATCTGTTGGGAACAAAAGAATTTTTCTTAAAAAATGACATTAAATGCTTTAAATGAAATGTTGTCATCCACGAAACTGGAAAATGAACGTCCGCAAATCCTTGCTACTTAAGGGAGACAGTGTTAATATCGTTAATTATAATGCGTCAGAATGTGAGACTGCCAAAGCTTAGCCCTAATATCTTGGCTATTCTAGATGTCCTGAACAAGCTCTTAAAATTAGTTCGTGAAATGTGGTTTTTCCCTTTTTTACCATGTGTTTCTTCTTTTAAATACAATTAACGGATGAAAGTTGAAATACATAAGTGCTCACCTCTCAGGGGTATCTGTAATCTCTATCATTTTACCCTTACGACTACCTAGTGAAAAACTTCTCCATTTATCTTATGGATCGGCGCTTTACTGTTTTGTAATAAAACTGCTTGTTACATTATCTCTGCTTATTCAAACCGCAAGTCATTACAGTACGGAATCTACACACTTCCAGTGATATCAGGGAACTGGAAGAGAATTTTTTTTGTAATGTTGTGATGCTGAGGGCGACCACGATTCCTGGATTGTTGCCAGTGACAAAAACTGCGTGTAGGGTGGCACGAAAATAGTCATCCAGAAAAAAGACGTTCTCCCACTCATATCCTCCAACCCCGCAGTGTCTGAGCTACTTATCCACGTGTCCGTGATGTAAGCGTCGA
This sequence comes from Schistocerca piceifrons, assembly GCF_021461385.2. Classification (NCBI taxonomy): domain Eukaryota; kingdom Metazoa; phylum Arthropoda; class Insecta; order Orthoptera; family Acrididae; genus Schistocerca; species Schistocerca piceifrons. The sequence goes on along the minus strand of NC_060139.1, from coordinate 797,149,255 downwards.
ACGTTACTTAACTCACGGCCAAATCCACAAACATCAATTAAAATTGAGCAATTCTTAAAATATTGCTGTTCTGTAAGTATTTTTGTTTGTTAATGAGCAGGAAACTACACATTCAAGAAGCTTTTAACATCAGTTGACTTTTTGGATTTGGCATGGTATCTGCTAGATGTATATTATTATAAAATACGGCTCAGCACCACTACAAATAGACTTGAACCGGTCTACTGTTTGACGATCAGGTATGACAATAGACAGGTGCAATGAATGCATCAAGGAATGTTCGATATTTTCACTAAACAGGGATAATATCCATCTTGGATAATATCGTTCATGGCAGCGCATAGCCATCGCGTTTGTCCTATGCTGTAGTAGCACGGTGCTGGTTCCATCGCCCCCTCCAAATTCTGCAGATGTCTAGCCAGTTCGGCGCTTGTGGTATATCTTATAACGGCATTTCGGGGTCACTTGATAAATACCTCTCTCCCACGTCGACGCTGAGCATGATCGACTGTGTGGAACTAGATCGCTGCTGCACTTAAACTTTCTGGTTGATAAATCAATCGTTCTAATGTAGTTAAATAGCTCAGCGGTATATTGAGCCCATGGCCGAAGCAATTTAGCTCTCCTCAGCTGCAGAAAATTATCAATAAAAAACACTGGATAGTCTTTGTTCGCGTGTATTCAGCCGGTTGTCGGCCTCAAACACGAGGCTATTCAGTTTATATAAACATTTTACAAAACAGCGTTACTAAACAAAAACGTAGTACGTATTAACAAAAAACCTGTTCATCTGCAGTCCACTGCATGCTTAGCGCCAACTAACCATCTTGTATGGTCCTGGTGTAATCTTATTGACAAGAAAGGCATTAAATGACACTGTGGCGTAAGCCCCTTTTCTTATTTTCAGTTCGGAAAGCAGTGATATAGAGAAAGTAAAAATCAGTAAAGTAGTAAAATAAATCGGACTACCTTTTAAAACTTTTTTTCAGAGTAAAGGTGCATGGATGAAAGTTGAGCAGCTGTAAGGCCTTGGAGGAAGTTGCAAGTTCTTTGCTGCTAGCGCCGATCGAGGCATGCAACGTAGCGCCCTGCAGCGGATAAGTTTTTTTGCGTGGGCTTCTGTAATGAGCAGCCAGGTCAATAGCCTTCACAGCCGGAGCTGACGCAGAGGGCTGGTGTTCGAAACTAGGGATGAAATCAAAGTCGGAGGCTGCACAGTTTCCGTCATTCGCGGAGGCGGTATTCAGAAATAACATAAATACCGAAAGTATTTTGTAAAATGGTCAGTTTATAAAACACAGTATTACTGTGTATTTTTTCCTTGTGGCGTAATGTTCGGCGTATTGTATTTCTAATCAAAGATTGAGGTACCTGTTCCTTAGTTTCTTACATCCCGGTTGGAATGGAGGGTGCTAAAGTAACGCTTCTTTCTTGTGGTTTCCTGCATTCTTGATATTCAGGAATGTGGTGTGATTTTAAATGTCACTTTAAAGAAGTTGTTCCCCCTTTTCTTGAAAAACTTTGCACAAAAAATTTTCTACATTGTTTAGACAGTTTCAATGTAGTGATTCCAACTTACTCTCTTAGCTTCATTACTTTACTTTTCAGGCTCAGGATCAGCTGATATACGCACCCAGAGCACAGAGAGAGTGTAAACTTGTACTGTTATTAAAGTGTGTTCGGAACCCTAACTGTCCCCTGAGAGCAGTTTTTGAGGTGTTCACGGTTTGCACATCTGTGTTAAGCTTGGCGGTTGCACAGATTCATAGGGAATATCAAGTGGAACTGATGACCTTCAGTAGAAGCGAAGCTGCGTCGCATCCCTCTTCGAAATGTTTGGCCCGTACCGGGGGCTCCTTGGTGGAGACAGCGAAAGGGGAATGCCAGGGTGTCATCGTCTTCCCTGGGCAAAGCTCTCAGCTGTATCGATCGTCGCTGCTGCTGCACTTCGTATTGCACGCTGCATGGAGCTCACAGCCCTGCTCTTAGCTTCTGTTCTGTAGAGGCGCACAGAATCATGTGGACTAGAGTAACCGTGAAATAAAATTTATCAGAATAACAAAAATTATAAATTAAACAATACAAAAATGAGTACAAAAGTGTTAGTTGACACGAAGCCATCAGAAATGCAGTGGTTCGTTTTAATAAAACCGTTGATAGACTGGGTATGCGTTAGGTTAAGGTGGATAAGTGATAGAAAAAAATATTAAGCACTGTGTCGTCACTCATTAGCAGATGTCAGACAATCGTACAGAATATGGTGCTCAAGTATCCGTCCCTCCGAAGTACTATTGGTGTATCTGCTTGGCGAGGAAGTAAGTCATGCGCTTAAGGATTGTGTCCTTGTTCGGAGATCTTACGGAATGTGTGGTAGCTAAGCTAAGATTGTGGGCTTCTATGAACGAACTCCACTTGCAGCATCGGAATCGTTGTAGCGTCACTGGTGCCTATAGTGTTGATTCATCCTCCTCAACAACGTTAAAGTAAGTTAAGGAATTGTCGTGTTGCGCCGCCTATGGCATAAAATTTTTGAGCTAGCCACTATATTATGTTATAGAACATGACTTGACATTTTCATGTATATGACAGTAAATAGATGTAAATCATGTCAGTGATTAAATGGTTAGTGATAAAAAGTTCACTAGGTATGTTTATGCAGACTGTTGCATAATGTTTGGAGACTGTGCTTTGTACTTTTCACCATGCCCTCGGAAGAGACGAAGAATATTTTAGCGAAATGTTTCGTTAAGAATGAGTAGTGCTATTCAGCGGTGTTTGCTACTGTTGTCGGAAATGAAGTGTAACGATAGCCCCTAGCTAGACCTGGGCGTTCTCGGGCTGTGGAGTTTGCCGGTCCTTGGCCTTGGCGCTCGAAAACTGGTGTGCAGGATGTGTTGGCGGGCCGAATGTGCAGCGATATGCGCGCGCTGTTTCTCTGGGAAAAGCCGCCAGCCGGTCAGCTGAGAGATTGCTTTCCAAAATTACTTCACTTGCAAACTCCCAGCAGAACACTCTTTAAAATCTCGTCTATACAGGGTGAACCAGAACACCATCGATGAAACATTGGAGACTGGTCAGGGATATTATTTCAGTATTTTGGTACGAAAAGCCGTGGTCACTTGTGGCTCGTTACAGGATAATAATCTTTTTCCGTTATTTCAATTTTTACTTATTCTTTCGCAATGAGGAAAACGTGCTAAACGTAACACACAGCAATCTACAGATGCTAAAGTACTGTGGTGTGGTTGCCGTCGCTGCGGGAACTGCTTGACATAGCGTCGTTGTACTGTTCCTTCGTTGCATTCATTGAACCTACACACGTGTAGCACATCGGCCAACTCACCAGCAAACCTGTCGACACTTCTACCGTGCAACTAACGCTGCTAATGAAGCTAACACGAGACAGAACGGACTTGTACGGAATACAAGCTTAAGGGCGAAGAGTAGTGGTCGTTACTGTCGTCAGCACCAAATACCGTGGCTAACTGGAACAAGTTTATTTCCAACCAAGTCACAGCGCATACCGTCGACATTTGAGCTGTTGTGCATGTTTATTCATGGCAGTAAAGATACTATATAGGGGCAAGTAATCAAACTCTGTAACTAGTCGCCGGAGACCACCGATGCCTCAGACCAAAATACTCCGAAAAAACTTCTGAGGCTGTTCAGGGATATTTTCTGAGTTCTGGTTCACATTTTGTATATCGAATAAGGCAGATGTGGACAACATCCCTTACTACTTGCTCCAGATGCGTGATCTTTTTCTTCCAGTCCACTTTCTGTCATAAGACCTAATCGCATTTTATTCAATTTCACAACTCTGCACGATCATAAATTTGCGTTCTGTCCACCGCTCTTGCAATAAATTGGCATTTCTTGGCATCCTTTGTCCTGGAAAAGATGCGGTTCATTAAGAAAACTACTTACTTGTTGAACAATATTAACAATTATTTAATCATCTGTGCTGTTGGATGGATAGTCCTGAGTATTTGTCAGCGGTTTCCCGTTTCTCAATTCAAATCACGATCGTTGCCAAGACGTCTTCTGGCCACTTGCCATCATCAAATTTTTTGTTAAATACGTACATGATCAGTATGATTCCCTTTCTTCTAATACACTTGCTCCATTTTTAAACATTTTCTGTAACCACTAGTGTGACATAAAACAAGGCAAAACTATACTATCTTTCTTATAATGGGAATTAATCTGTGCTCGTTTCATTAAAGTAAATTCTGCAACGAGTAACTGGACCATACAGAATCATTACCGAACTCAGAACATAGCTAAATGGTAAGTGTAAGAGGTAATTTGTATCTGTATTTACTTCCTGAAAGTTACCTGACGCTCACACCACAGTGCATATGTACACGGCTAAATTGACGTTTCCATGTCGTACTATGTGATTACTCTTCCTCTATACGAAAACAATAGAGAGACACCATGCTTGCGGTTCTGTATTAAACACCGCAACTAACAAGCTGGTTTTAAGATGAGTGGCATGTAACCTCCAGTTGCTGTCTAGAAAAGCACAGTGGTATAGGAAATTCGTTCACATTCTGATAATTATAGACTAGGCATCCTGCTTCGAATAACACATTGACTGTCTTGTAAACAAAATTATTTGTTGGTATTGTCCGACCTGGGGTCAAAGTAGTATGCTGGTATCGACTTCTTAAAAAGTTTTTATTTTAGAAAGTTAGTATCAGATGATCACTTTAAAAATAAAAAGAATAAGGGATCAGTAAAATACTTCGAAACTAAATTGTAAAATAAAAACTACTATACATATTTTGTAATTTAGTTTCCCGGTATATTACTACTTCCTTTCATTTTAAAAACCGGATCATCTGATGACTTGATAGTCAACCATATTTGTGACTCGAGGTTGAAAAATACAGTAAACTTAACATTTAATTATGTTCAGCATAACTGTACACACATTTGAGCAGGAAAGCGACGGAAGATTTATTGTACCGGTTAGATTTTAATGTTTACTGGGAACAACTGCGGAATCAACCAAGATTTCACGTACGCCACACGACCAGATAGCTTTAAGCCTTTAGGGAAATGTGACCACTGAACGAAGTTACAATTAACGTAAGCAGAGCCGAATGTGAAACGTTCAACGAATTGGAGAGCCGAAGTCTGTGTACCCTTCTGGCAGAAGGCCGAAATACTGAACTCAATTCCCCGTAACGTTTTCACTGAGGAAGATCGTCCTGCGGTTCCTCCTTCAAATCGTTTCGCGAACATCAAAATGAGATCTGAATAAGTGAACACGAGTTATGAAATGAAATCTCTCAATAGCGGAGAGGCCATTGTACCTGATGTGGTACCTATGTAATTCCACTAAAGGACTTGTTCCTTTTTAGCAGCAGTTATCGTATATCGCTTGACGACCAAAGCGAGCGTTCGTAGCGGTTGGAAGAAAGCGCAGGTCATTCTTGTTATCAAAATAGGTCACAGAATATAAACACAAAATTGGAGGACTATCGTTAACGTGAAAGCTATAAAACTGTGGTGCCTGTTTTATGCTCACGTATTCTGAAATTTATAGAGACCGAAAACCACCTCCTGGGAATAAACTTTTCAGTTACATAGCTTTCGGGCTATGTCCATTCAACCATTTCGATAGTGGAATGTCAGTTACGACGTATGAACGTAAGGACAACATCCAGTTCCCGAGCTTTTCCGACCCGGCCGGTAATTGATACAGGTCCCTTACGTAACAATACACAATCAAAATGGGTTCCGTTCTATTTGACCACGAGACCCAGAAGGCAGTAGATACCAGCGACCAGTGTTCAGATACGGTTCAACACCGTCGTCAAATGAACAAAATAAAAGCGTAGGGAATGTCAGACCAGCTTTTTGATTTGATTGTGAAGTGAGTGTACACAAAGAAATCGCAACTCTTGGATAAAAGCAGCGACATGCAAGACCTTCAGAGGTTCGACACTTGGTGCAAGGACTGGAAGTTGACCTTCAGCATAAACAACTTCCATTTATTGCGTATAAATAGGCAAAAAGAGCAATTATTCTAAGATTAGACAATTGCAGAGCAATCACTGCGAGCAGCCACATTCATTAAATTTTGCAAGTATGCGTACGAAGGGATCGAAAATGGAACATCCACGTAACACTGACCGCAGGTAAGGCAGATGCCAGACTGAGATTCAAGGAAAGAATCCTCAGGAACTGCAGTGCACTCACGAAGGCAGTAGGTTACAAAACCCTCCTTCGAGCAAGACTTGAATATAGCTTGTCAGTCTGGAATACGTACCAGATATGATTGATAGAGGAAACAGAGAAGATCCAGAGACAAGCAGCGCGTTTCGTTACAGGTTTATTTAGCAAGCGCGAAAGCGTCACGAAGATGCTCAGCCAAATTCAGTGGCAGACGGTACAAGAGAGGTGTGTTGTATCACGCTGTGGCTTAGCCTTAAAATTCCGAAATAGAATGTTCCTAGAAAAGTCAACCACTATTTTTTTCTCCTTCGTATATCCCCCAGGAAATCACAAGTGTAAAATTACAGAAGGCTTACCAACATTCAGTCTTCCCGTATACCATTCGCGACTGGAGTAAGAGGAGAAGTAATAGTATGCAAAGCACCCTACGCCACACACAGTAAGGTGGCTTGCAGAGTATAGATGTCGACTGTTCTTGAAGTTCGGGGTTAAATCGTTTGTCAACGAGATTTTGAAGCTGTTCAACAAATTCGAACTGCTCTACTTTATTTGGTGCTCGTAACATAGTAATAGTTAAAATTCTGAAACCTCCCATGTTATTTTCTAGCCGTTTACCTGTGGTAATGTCGAGGTTTCGTGACGTTTGCTCACCTACAACACCAGTCCCCTCCCCACCTCTAAACGTTATGGCCACATTATCTGGAGGTCTCATTGTGATTCGGTGGATAATGGAGTGAGGGAACACACCTGAACACAACCCCCTCTTGTTTTGGATATGGAATTGATGATTTTCATATAGCAGCACATTGTGTGCTGCAGAGAAACCTGAGCTCCCTTCCGCTGTTAACACTATCAATTTAGCACAGACCATGTGCATACACGTCTACCTACTTAACGCCAGGTGCGCTAACCTAGTTGCATAAAGGACAAATAGTGGGCGTAGCACCGGTGAGTGCTCTTGGCTGCGTCTCTTGTCGCCTCCTGGGTCTCAATGCTCAAGGCAAAAACTATTTTGCCACATTTTCAAGTAACATGCGGAAGGTTAATTGTAACTAAAGTTACGAAGTATTCCCAGCAACCGTATACAATTTTTAAATATACTTAATTTTCTCTGTATTTTATAGGATTCTTCAAAATTTCATTCTGATGGCACCCTTAGTAAGTGTCGAAACCTTGGTCAGTTGTACCAAACAGTTACTTGCAACTGGTTGGATGTGAAATGCCTACGTTTAAAAGTTCATCAGTGTAATAATAATCTAACAGATAAGAGCATGTTTGGAAATAAATCCTAGGACACTTACATTACGTGACATCAGAAACTTCCTACAATCAGTCGCTATCCGTCCAGTCATAGATAGTATACAGTCCCACATACTTACTTAGCAAAAGACTGCACAATATTCTAAGGAAACTATACACTCCCAATACACAATACACAAAAATTTATAATTACTAGCTCAAAAAGGACACAAATATCCCAAAAAAGTTCTCATTTGCTTTCACAAATCTCTGTACAAACATTCAAAGTGACGAAATAATGCCATAATAGAACACAATTTACTACATTACAGAAAAACCAGCATATCAGGTGTCAATGAGATCGTACAATTATTAAATTTAATACTGAAACAAAATTGCTTTCAGTTTGATGGCAAATTTTATACTTCGGCAGATGGTGTAGCCATGGGATGCAGTATAGCCGTCTTATAGCGGACATTTTCGTAAATCATTTAGAAGAGAGATTCTTTCGCGCCTCAATCACAATCTCCAAAATCGTGTACTCGTACAGCATGTTGATGACACGCTGACGTTAATAGATAGAAATATGAAGACCTCCAACTAATACATGTTACTCTCAACAATCTGCACCGCAAAATAATTCACAATAGAATAGAAAATAACAAATTACCGGGGTTTGACCATAAACGTAAATTGTTGTTGTTGTCGTCGTCGTCGTCGTCTTCAGTCCTGAGACTGGTTTGATGCAGCTATCCATGCTACTCTATCCTGTGCAAGCTTCTTCATCTCCCAGTACCTACTGCAGCCTACATCCTTCTGAATCTGCTTAGTGTATTCATCTCTTGGTCTCCCTCTACGATTTTTACCCTCCACGCTGCCCTCCAATATTAAATTGGTGATCCCTTGATGCCTCAGAATATGTCCTACCAACCGATCCCTTCTTCTAGTCAAGTTGTGCCACAAATTTCTCTTCTCCCCAATCCTATTCAACACCTCCTCATTAGTTATGTGATCTACGTATCTAATCTTCAGCATTCTTCTGTAGCACCACATTTCGAAAGCTCCTATTATCTTCTTGTCCAAACTATTTATCGTCCATGTTTCACTTCCATACATGGCTACACTCCATACAAATACTTTCAGAAACGACTTCCTAACACTTAAATCAATACTCGATGTTAACAAATTTCTCTTCTTCAGAAATGCTTTCCTTGCCATTGCCAGTCTACATTTTACATCCTCCCTACTTCGACCATCATCAGTTATTTTGCTCCCCAAATAGCAAAACTCCTTTACTACTATAAGTGTCTCATTTCCTAATCTAATTCCCTCAGCATCACCCGATTTAATTCGACTACATTCCATTATCCTCGTTTTGCTTTTGTTGGTGTTCATCTTATACCCTCCTTTCAAGACACGGTCCATTCCATTCAACTGCTCTTCCAAGTCCTTTGCTGTCTCTGACAGAATTACAATGTCATCGGCGAACCTCAAAGTTTTTATTTCTTCTCCATGGATTTTAATACCTACTCCGAATTTTTCTTTTGTTTCCTTTATTGCTTGCTCAATATACAGATTGAATAACATCGGGGAGAGGCTACAACCCTGTCTCACTCCCTTCCCAACCACTGCTTCCCTTTCATGCCCCTCAACTCTTATAACTGCCATTTGGTTTCTATACAAATTGTAAATAGTCTTTCGCTCCCTATATTTTACCCCTGCCACCTTCAGAATTTGAAAGAGACTGTTAGTCAGCATTGTCAAAAGCTTTCTCTAAGTCTACAAATGCTAGAAACGTAGGTTTGCATTTCCTTAATCTAGCTTCTAAGATAAGTCGTAGGGTCAGTATTGCCTCACGTGTTCCGACATTTCTACGGAATCCAAACTGATCTTCCCCAAGGTCGGCTTCTGCTAGTTTTTCCATTCGTCTGTAAAGAATTCGCGTTAGTATTTTGCAACCGTGACTTATTAAACTGATAGTTCGGTAATTTTCACATATGTCAACACCTGATTTCTTTGAGATTGGATTTATTATATTCTCTTTGATGTCTGAGGGTACCCTACTCCCGGGGCCTTGTTTCGACTCAGGTCTTTCAGTGCTCTGTCGAACTGTTCACGCAGTATCATATCTCCCATTTTATCTTCATCTACATCCTCTTCCATTTCCATAATATTGTCCTCAAGTACATCGTCCTTGTATATAGACCCTCTACATACTCCTTCCACCTTTCTGCTTTCCCTTCTTTGCTTAGAACTGGGTTTCCATCTGAGCTATTGATATCACTGGGCAACAAAAAAGATTTTCTAAAAAAAGTCTAGGGTTTTCCCGCTGAATTAGACTAATTTTGATGCCCTGAGTCCGAAAATGACCTTGGTTTTGTTCTGTCAGGTCAGGATTTTTTGCTACAGAAATTTTTAAAAATCGATTTTTCGTAAAAAAAAACATTTCTTTGTATCATCTGCTGAGAAACCCCGGAAGATTTTTCCGTTTTCCTCAAGAAATAAAAGTCAACGTATGCAAATTCATTAAGTTTTTATTTACTCCATCAAAGTAAATAAGCATATTTATCATAATATTAGTATAACAATGAGCGTTACGTGACACAAAAGTTCAGAGTTCACGGCATGAATCGGCGTTTCTTCGATTCCCGTTTGTGAGCAGCTGCTGGGTTGTCTCTCTTCAGCATCCAGCAGTAGTCCGCCATCATGACTGCGTCCCACCTCCCCTGGTACCTATCCTCCATTTGGCGCATGTCCTGATGGAACCTTTCTCCCTGCTCGTCGCTCATCGCCCCAAGGTTTTCAGGAAACTTCTCCATGTGTGAGTACAGGAAGTGCATCTTTACTCATCAAACACCCGAGCTTTTGAAAGGCCTCTATCATGCTGCTGATGAGTCTGGCGTGGTTTGCTGCCTTCGTGTTCCCCAGGAAGTTGTTCACCACCTGCACAAACGATTTCCACGCGGCGCACTCTAACGTGTTCATGGAGTTTTCGAACTCTGTGTCCTTTATGAGCTGCCGTATCTGTGGCCCATCGAAAATGCCGGCCTTCAGCTTCTCAATGGTCAGTCGCGGAAAGGCTCGGCACAGGTAGTGGAAGCACCTCCCATCCTTGTCCAGAGCACGCGTGAACGGTTTCATTAACCCAAGCTTCATGTGTAGCGGTGGAATCAATATCTTCTCCCGGTAAACAAGAGGTTCGTTTATGGTGTTTCTCGCACCAGGTACTAACTGCTCTCGTGGCGGCCACACTTTCTTTACATAGTGCTGGGCTCTGTCTCGACTGTCCCACATACATATAAAGCATGGGTATTTCGTGAACCCGGACTGTTGACCAAGTAGAAAGTTCACCATCTTGAAGTCGACGCAGATGATCCATTGGTGCTGCTCATATTGGATTTTGTCGAGCACGTACTTCACTGCTTCATATTTCTCTACGAGAGTTGTGGAGTGAGCAAGAGGGATTGAGGCGAACTCGTTCCCGTTGTGGAGGAGCACACACTTCAAAGAGCGCTTGCAGCTGTCAATAAAGAGTCGCCAATCTCTCGGATCGTATGTAGGAGCCCCGAGTTTAACAAGAAGACCGGCGACATCTCGGCAGTACACTAGGTCTTCCTCCTGGCAGAAGTAGCCCATGTAGTCCTCATGCCTTCTACGAAAGAAAGTGATACGCGCGTCCTCGCCAAGTAGATTTTTCTCTTTGAGTCTGGAGGCCAACAGCTCGGATGAAGTCTTCGACAAGCTGAGATCCCGAACAAGATCATTAAGCTCACATTGTGAAAAGAGCTGCCGACCATCTTGTGCTTCATACTCCTCGTCTGCTATATATCCTCCCTCGTCTGCAGTGGTGGCCTCGTCGTCGATGTTAGGAAGCTCTGTGAACGCTGGTACAGGAATTTCTTCGCAGTGAGCAACTGGACGGCGGGCAGATGGAAGGTCGGGGTACTGGGGGCTGAGCCGATTCTTCCGGTTGATGCCAGTAGTATTGATGGCGCAGAAGTAACAGTCCGATGCATGGTCAAAGGGCTCCCTCCAAACCATCGGAATCCCAAACTTCAGTGAAGTTTTCGTGCCCTTCGTCCACCGCCGGAGGTATTCCACGCACTTCTTGCAGACCGTGTGCGGTGCCCAGGGCTTATCTTGGTCACCCAGCTTGACTTGAAAGTAAGCCTGGTAGGCCTTCTTCACAAATCCAGTGATGTTCTTCCTGTCCACTGAAAGCGTGTATTCTCCGCAGATGTAGCAGAAAACGTCTGGATTATTCATGCATGAACGTCGCGCAGAAGCCATATCAATCTGAAATAGTAATAGAAATATGCAGTTGCCTGTCAGACAATAAAAATTAGAATAAATTTTATACTATAGTAAGGAAAAAAGGCATCTATTGGAATGATTAACTGTTACAATCTTAAAGGCTTCTTTTGTTTCCATATGTCCTGAATAATCCCCTTAAAACCCCTAATATTAGCATATTGAAGCCTATAAAAAGGCTTACATTTCAGGGAAAAATGGTCATGTAGGCCTATGGCTGTATCTCAAAAAGTTGACCTATAGAGCAAAATCAATGTGATATTCGGACTCAGAACACCAAAATTAGTCTAAATCAGCTGAGAAACCCATGACGTTTTTTGGTTGTTGCCCAGTGTATTCATATAAGTGGTTCTCTTTTCTCCAAAGGTCTCGTTAATTTTCCTGTAGGCAGTATGTATCTTACCCCTAGTGAGATAAGCCTCTACATCATTACATTTGTCCTCTATCCATCCCTGCTTAGCCATTTTGCAATTCCTGTCGATCTCATTTTTGAGACATTTATATTCCTTTTTGCCTGCTTCGTTTACTGCATTTTTATATTTTCTCCTTTCATCAATTAAATTCAATATTTCTTCTGTTACCAAAGGATTTCTACTAGCCCTCGTCTTTTTACGTACTTGATCGTCTGCTGCCTTCACTATTTCATCCCACAAAGCTACCCATTCTTCTACTGTATTTCTTTCCCCCATTCCTGCCATTTGTTCCCTTACGCTCTCCCTGAAACTCTGTACAACCTCTGGTTTACTCAGTTTATCCATGTCCCATTTCCTTAAATTCCCACCTTCTTGCAATTTCTTCAGTTTTAATCTACAGTTCATAACCAATAGATTGTGGTCAGAGTCCACATCTGCACCTGGAAATGTCTTACAATTTAAAACCTGGTTCCTAATTCTCTGTCTTACCATTATATAATCTATCTGATACCTTTTAGTGTCTCCAGGGTTCTTCCGTGTATACAACCTTCTTTCATGATTCTTGAACCAAGTGTTAGCTATGATTGTTATGCTCTGCACAAAATTCTACCAGGCGGCTTCCTCTTTCATTTCTTACCTCCAATACATATTCACCTACTATGTTTCCTTCTCTCCCTTTCCCTACTACCGAATTCGTCACCCATGACTATTAAATTTTCGTCTCCCTTCACTACCTGAATAATTTCTTTTATCTCATCATACATTTCGTCAATTTCTTTGTCATCTGCAGAGCTAGTTGGCATATAAACTTGTACTACTGTAGTAGGCATGGGCTTTGTGTCTATCTTGGCCATAATAATGCTTTCACTATGCTGTTTGTAGCAGCTTACCCGCATTCCTATTTTTTATTCATTATTAAACCTACTCCTGCATTACCCCTATTTGATTTTGTATTTATAACCCTGTATTCGTCTGACCAAAAGTCTTGTTCCTCCTGCCACCGAACTTCACTGATTCCCACTATATCTAACTTTAACCTATCCATTTCCCTTTTTAAATTTTCTAACCTACCTGCCCGATTAAGGGATCTGACATTCCACGCTCCGATCCGTAGAACGCCAGTTTTCTTTCTCCTGATAACGACGTCCTCCTGAGTAGTCCCCGCCCGGAGATCCGAATGGGGGACTATTTTACCTCCGGAATATTTTACCCAAGAAGACGCCATCATCATTATTTATCCATACAGTAAAGCTGCATACCCTCGGGAAAAATTACGGCCGTAGTTTCCCCTTGCTTTCAGCCGTTCGCAGTACCAGCACAGCAAGGCCGTTTTGGTTAATGTTACAAGGCAAGGTCAGTCAATCATCCAGACTGTTGCCCCTGCAACTATTGAAAAGGCTGCTGCCCCCCTTCAGGAACCACACGTTTGTCTGGTCTCTCAACAGATACCCCTCCGTTGTGGTTGCACCTACGGTACGGCTATCTGTATCGTTGAGGCACGCAAGCCTCCCCACCAAGGGCAAGGTCCATGGTTCATGGGGGGAAACGTAAATTATGCACACAAATTAGAGATTCGTGTTACACCGACCACAACATAATTAACCATCATTAACGCAAGTTCTTGTCATCCAAAATCGCAAAAATACACATACAACACAATCTCCGAACAGTAACACTCCGGCAATCACAACCAACCATATCTTCGGATCCAGACATCCATAAAATGTAAATTACGTGAGAAATTCTATATATGTCAAACTGGATGGAATTTCAGTAATAGATACACAGAACACATTCGAGAGAACGACAGTAACCCATAGACCTTTTTCCACAACTTAGACAGAATGACACACAGCGAACGATATAGAACAGGCTGTCGGGGTTGTACATATTGCACAAAAAACCGCTAATGAATATTTTCGAAGAAATCGTAATATATTCACGCTCACAAAATTATCCTCACGAAATTCTAAATAAACAGGTTGATTAAGTAAACACAAACATCACGTAGAAAATTTTATTGAAATTATCCTGCCAAACACGAGAGGAGTGGAAAAATTAACTCTAGAAACACATTACAGATTATGTTACCACTAAAGTAAATACAACCATTGCAAAGCGAACGTTTGATAGTAAAACCGAGAAATTGTCACATACCTCGCACACACCACCATTGTCTGGCAAATCCAATTCGAAAAAAAGGAATAGGATTAAATTACGTGGGGTATTTGCACTCATGACCCGAATGTGGAGTACAGAATTCTCATTCACTTATATAAATTATTCCACCAAACCTCTCGCGTAATCAGTTGTCACTTATAATTAGTTCTTGTGGCGTGACACTTCGCGACATAGACCCATCATTTTTAAAAAAATGACAATTACAGAATCTTTCCATTCCCACCCCCTCTCCTTTTGGATAAATTTGTGCTGACGTCAATGAATCATATTATACTAGTTTGTTCATATCTCCGCTCGGCCCTCCACTTTCATTTGTAGTCGATAGTAGCCTGGACGCGGAAGGAATGTAAAACCTGGCCATTACTACATTAGAATTTGAAAATTAATACACTCCACCAAGAGTAGCCATCGCTTGGTCCAAGAGGCCACTGCAGCCTGTTTCCGACGTTCCCCCGTTTGGAAAGTAGATTGCGCGCGGTGCAAGGTTGGTAGACAGAAAGCAGCACCCACGCGAATGCGAGGCATGATTAACGAGATAGCAGTCGGTCCGCGGGCCGGGGCTCGTGACCTACAGCAAGGCGCACATAACCCACTTTCGCGCGGTATATATAAAACAGACCAGCCGGACGCTGCCATTAGCGGCAGCATATTTGTGACGGCGGCTGAAACAGGTTTGCATAGCCCGAGGCGCGAGGTCCGCCTCGGAAACCCGTCCTCGCCGGCCGGCGCTTGAATCACCGCGACTAGCTCGGCCTGGCCTTGCTTGGTCTCCCTCGAGTGGCCGCTCTCCCTTGCCCACAAACACAGCCAGGCTACTTGTCATAAAGCACCGTGCCATAAGTAGCTGGGCATAGGCTCTTGACTTACAAATCGTCCGCAGCACGGCGTGCTATATCAGAACAACCTAGCGTAACCAAAAGTTCACGAAATTTGAATTTTATTTTTATCAGTACACTGAAATAAAGCTGTGTGCCGCCCTATATGCCAGTCTCGAATCTGTGTGGCAAGGGCATATGAGCTGAGTGGTTAGGTTAATTGGTGAGCATATTTCTTGTGTAGCATTTCCACAATTTTGCGGTGGCTGACTGGAAGGTGCAGCTTGCCTGTATGGTGTTCAAAACAAAACTTGAGACAACCAGTGCAGAAGCGCAACAAATGTTAAAGCAAGTTTTGAAGAGGGCACTTTAGACCAAAACAGGCTTAATTAATAATAACCTCGACTGATGGTCACCGCTTTGAAAGTAAGGGATTAGAATCTGAAAGTTCAAAAATAGATGATCAAACTTGGGAAAAGTTGAAGTAGATATCAATTTATTCTGTCAGAAAAACTGAACAGAGGATTGCAATGAAGTTTTTGCAGTGACTGCTTCAAAATGACTTAAATTTTCTTTCGAAAGTTGTCACTGTTGATGAAAGTTGTGTTTATGGTGATGACTGTAAAATTAAGCAGAACTACTTGTTATGGAGGAGTCCTTCACAGAGCTGAAAAAAGCGTGACAGGTCATAGTTCATCTGTATTTCAATGTTGATGGCAATTGTTTGTGGAGTTCACACTCTTTGTGAGGCAGTCAATAAAGACTTGTATCGCAATATGTCTATTGACGGAGAGTGAGGAAACAGTGCATAATTGCATATGGGCTACATTATTCAGTAATTTTTTACAGTAAAAGAGGTAGACTATTGTCCCCATGCACTGTACTCGCCATACATTAGAGTGGCAGAATTTTTGCATTGGTGTACTCACTCCCATGGAGACTACTTGGAAGGTGACTGTGCAGAAGAAGATCTAGATAAGGCTTATTGTTACATATTTCAGGTACTTTTGGGTACTGCCTCATAAAAGATTTTGGAGCATGTGAATTTAGAGAGAGATGCGTAGTGGTTGGTGAGCTTTGAGGCATAATCTTGTGTACTTTGTTGCATGTTTATATTATTGATGGTAGGTGGTTCTATGAGGTAAACCCACATCAGTTTTTTATGACACAATGTTTGCCTCTAAACAGGGCTAGAACATCAAACCAAATCCCAACTAGCCTGTCTCATAGTAAGTACTAAAAAGATTTCTAGACCTGGGCAACTTTGTAATAATTGCTATAGAGGACAATCACTCTACACAAAGAAATACATATAGAATTTTCAAAGGTAATTACATGGAAGTATGATAATCAGAACTCTAAAATGGTTAATACCAGAATTTCTGGGAATGCAACTGTAACATATGCTACGTCTTTTCTGATACTTTGGCTCAGAAATTTGTGGATCAAGAAATACGCTGTGAAAAGTAGATATTCAGCAGCACTTACCTGAAAAAATTTGCTAAATTCAGCCATGATGTAACAACTGAATAAACTAAAAAATGCATAAGGCAACATTATACCCTGTTAGCTGATAAACAGAAATCTATCCTGAGCGAATCTTTCATCCTGCAGCAAAATGTATCCTACTTTGAAACTTCCTGACAGTGTGCCAAACCCAAATCCTTACTTGTTGTGGTCAGTGAATGCACTTACTCTGGCTAGATAAGAGATGTAATCCACTTAGATTTCAGTCTCCCAGCACCTCTCCTGCTGGCAAACCTCCATAAAAGTTCTCCTGCATACTTTGCTGGACTAATGTGCAAGACTAATACTGAAATGGGTTTCTCAAGGTCCAGAACCAACTAAAGTCAAAACACTGGCAAATTCTAAATCAAAATACTTAACATTCCGAAGAAAGTTGTGTATACTAAAATTAAAACTGTCAAATACTCAAATTACTGAATAGGTGTCCTCAGTTGCTGTAAGTAATTTCGCTGTTTTAATGTGTCTTATAAAACTTCATTCTATCACTTCATGGTGAACAAAACAAGCGTATAGATACAAAGTAGACTACTTACAACCGAAAGTAAACATTTTTACATGCACCATTTTGTGTCAGTGGGTAATATTTTGAATTATTGTTAAACATTAGAATTGACATTTTTTTGATTAGAGCAGTACTACGAGACATTGTGCATTTTAAACCCAATGATTAAAATACCTCTGAGAAGTAAAATGAAGGACAGACTAAACCTGCAATATCCTAAAAGAGCAACTCACATTGGGGATAGATTTTTGTAATTGTTAAAAAAACATCAGAGTATCAAAAATACACTTCATATGTATCCTGTGACTAGTTAAAATTGTTGAACTTGAACTCTAACCTGGGTAATTGTCTTTCAGTTCAATCAACTGAGCATGCATCTTGCCCTCAGCTACTCCATCTGGCATTCATTTTAAATGTTATTGTGTATATGCTGCAAAAAGTAAGAAAATTAGTTTCTCATAGGATAGTTGTGCAACATGTTGGCAGTATTTCTGTGGAATCTGGAAGGAATTAGTAGTGGTCTGAAGGATTCCAATCTGTGAAACTTCCTTAAATGGCTTTTTTAATAATGAGGCCATTAAATGATAAATGTCTACATTTGGATCCTAATCAAGAATACAGCCTTAATGTGTTTAAATATTTAACACACTATTTTGGCTTGAGTGAATTATATTTCAGATTTTTATAAAAAATTAGCTTTAAATTTGTTCAATGGTGTTTTTTGATTCAGATTTAAAACATACACTACAGGAAGTTATAAATTACATTGTGTAACTGAATTTTCTTTTGTAGGCATCAACTATCGATGGCCGCCGCAAAGGAGCTTGCCTCTTTTGCCAAGAGTACTTTATGGACTTGTACCTGCTGGCTGAACTCAAAACCATTAGTCTCAAGGTGACAACGGTTGACATGCAGAAACCTCCACCTGACTTCAGGTACAGTTGCCACTTTGCTTCTCAATCTTCCTCATTCCTTACTGAGATACAGAAAATTGTTTTAAGTATTTTCAGTGTTTATCAATGACATTTTGAAGAACAATAGTTTCTTGTATCCTCTTTCAAACTGTCACTATTGGAGGCAGCAGACAAAGAAAATCACTTGAAAAATCCTCATTTGGCGGATTTATGTACTAGTGCTAGAAAAGTGTATCTGAATATGACCACATATTTAAGCATTTTCAAGTTTGGCAGTTCTTCTACACAGTGTACAGTGAGGCAGTGCACAGTGTGAAGGTAAATTCACAATCATTGGCAGACTAAGGATTATTGTCTCTAAAATTTGAAACATTCATTTTTTGCCTTCTTGTCATCCTTACTACAAATTGATTCTCTCTCAGGTGTCTGAATAATCTGCCCCAATCCCAGTTATTCCACAACCAATTCCTTTCCTCCTTGACAAAGGAACAAGAAGCTACAAAAGCAAAGATCTGTTATCTGCTTCAGATGTTTGTATGAACAGACTTTCTACACCTGAAGTCTGGTAATGAATACTCATTCTGGCACCTTGTAATTTTACATTTCTTATGTAAATACTGCATTTGATAAACATAAAACTACTAATGAGGCATCAGATCACCTTACAAAATGTTGCCTGACATTTGGTCAGGTAGTGGTATAAGAAAGTACAATATAAGTTTGGCAGCAGGAAGAAAGCTATGGTTTCAAAAATGCCAAACCATTTCAACTGGATGGGCATACAAGCTGTTAATTGCCACAGAAAACTTTGTATAATTACAAGCAACATCGTTTACAAACACCAAATCTAGTATTGTGAACCACAGTTCATGCTTCTCTGGGAGGAACTTCAGTATTTGTATTTTCATCTTCAGTGCTGAAACCACATTAGTCTCAGTGGGCAGATTGTCTCTGTATTAAACATTTGTGGGTATAACTCCTGCTGCAATTTGATTTTGCGGACCCTTAATCTGCTTCTGTAAGTCTTCTTGTAGGTGGAAATTTCTGGCTGACCAATTAATAGGCTGTTTCCATTTCTCTCTCTCTCTCTCTCTCTCTCTCTCTCTCTCTCTCTCTCTCTCTCTCTCTCAGACCTGTCAAACTAGAATAAACAATAAGAGTAAAGATAAAACAAACCTGACTGGTTGGCCAAAGAAGCCATGGGTTCTCAATCACTGTTCAAATTCAACACTTCCCACAAGGTCACTGAGACCAAATGTATTAATTTTGTGTTTTTGTGCCTACAGGTAGTGGAGGTACTCGATGCAGGCCTCTTGCAAGGACTCTACCATCAGTCGTAGTTGGCTGGCTCATTGTCCTTTCCTCCTTTGGAAGAAAACATTCCATTGTCCTTGTGGTTCCCGTTTGATGGTGATACACATTTTGCTGGACTGTCCAAACCCCGCCACCATGTGGCGGGCGCTCAAGCCACCCTGTCTTAGAAGATGCCTTGGCGATTGACTTAGTTTGAGGTTTTATTTGTGAAGGGGGCTTTTAAGACACTCTTTAAGGGAGGGCCACTTAATCTCATCAGCCCATTTAGGGGTTGGCAGAACACTCTGCCTCCTCAACCCAGCTGGGCTGCAGCTGTCTGGGCTTGGTGAGCCACCCTGGCCCTCAACCTATCTGCTCTTTAACTCTTTCTCAACCCCTGTTGCATGGTCTGTTAGACTTGTTCATCATGTCTATCTGTGCCTCTCTTGCCCTGTCCGTGTTAGTCTGTCGTAGGCAGTTTCTAAGTGAGGTACCTCTGGTTAGTGGAGGGGGGTGGGGGACATATATCCCATCATTGATTTCGGGGTCTTCCAGCTGCTCACTAGGCATGGTGCCTTGCCTGCCTTTCTTCCTAAATCCCCTTTTCTTATTTCTTGTCCTTTATGTAGCCTTTGTACACTTCTGGTAGATCATGTGGTTTTCATCTCCTGCCAGTAGGCCATCTCTGATCTACAGTCACATAGATGTATGTCTGAGGGGGGAAAAAGGACTGAAGGCATAGTAGTTCAGTCCCTTTAGTCATCCAACCAACCAGGATCAAGTCTGTTTTGTGTGTGGTAAGTTGTGCTCCGATGCAGTTCAGCTTCACTATTTCCTGTTAGATTTGGTATTTTCATTACCTTGTGTGCAAGACTTTATTTATGCAAGTATCCCTGTATCTCACTTAAAAACCTACTCCTGATTCTTATGTTCATAATATAAGCACTTTCTCATTATTTCTCCCTATTTCTGCCAAGAGTGGTGGTTAATGAGCCATTTGTTGTTAGCTCTTCACTACTTTGAAACTATATATAATGAAATATTAGAAACACCCCCCCCCCCCCTCCATTAACTTTGGTGTTAGACAATTACTCCAGCGTTTTCATTAAAGGTGACACAGGTTTAACATTAGTTAAGCATTACTATGCCATGGCATAGTCCCTTCGTAGTGTGTGCTCTTGATTTGCCATATCACTACCTTGTTGCTTTTTCATGCTTTCATTTAAAGATATTTCTATAGTTCTCATTGTTTATTCCTTGTAACTTGAAACTTCCTGGCAGATTAAAATTTTTTGAATAACTGGCACTCAGACCTGGGACATTCGCTTTTTGCAGCCAAGTGCTCTACTGACAGTTACTGAAGCACAACTCACGACCCACCCTCGCAAACTCGTGTACTTCGACCTGTACCTCATTTCCTGCCTTCCAAACTTCATATGCTATGAGCATTCACACACCTTTATCAGTGCAACAAATGTGTTCAAGCATTTTCAAAAGCAAAGCGTACAGTGTTGTCTGACTTAGTTGTGTAGTGTGCATGTTTTAGTAGCAGCAGGAGTGCATCCTATTTAATAAGACTGTACAGCTGATGTAGATTGTGATAAGTAGTGTTACCTGCTCCATATGGTGAGAGTTTTTAATAATGTTAAAATAATCAACTTTCAGGACCAACTTCGAAGCAACACCACCACCAATCCTTATTGACAATGGTTTGGCTGTATTGGAAAATGAAAAGATTGAACGGCATATCATGAAGAATGTTCCTGGTGGCCATAATTTGTTTGTTCAGGATAAAGAAGTAGCTACATTGATAGAGAACCTCTACAGTGTAAGTATAACTAACCCATGTACAAGATTCTTTGCATGTTGGATCTAATGTCATGAGGTGGCACAGAAAATAACCATAATGAATTCAGGAACGTGATAGTATACCTCTTTCTTGTTTAATCTGTTCCCACATGTTCTCCCCAAGGTGCACTTACATTGAAAATCTATGTATCTGACATTTTTGTGGTATCTCTTTGTGTGTTGTGAGCTTAGATTTCCGTTTTTGGAATGATTTCTTTTTCAAAACATTAAATTTTCTTCAGAATGCATCCTTTGGTAGAAAGACTCTAAACTGTTGAATTTGTAAGCCGTTTGTTACCACAGTACGAAGTAGATGGAGGCGGCATGTTATTAAAGTGGTGGTGCTGAGAAAATGAGAGAAGGCAAGACATGTAGAGAACAGTATGTCAAGAATTGTTGCCGTTAGGGAAGGTAAACTAAAGTCCTCGTTCATTAGAGATATGTAATTTTTCTGGTAATTTTTGGTGCATTTCTCTAGACTTGGATTCCTGACCTTGATATACATTTTGATATAGTAGCAGAATTGTGAGGTAAACAGATTAATTTTTCTTTGTGAGAAGGAGCACTTTTGTGCTGCAGTTTTGATAACAGCCTAAAAGTATTGAAGGGAAAGATGAAGTTAACAAGAAGTATGCCAACAAATGCTCTCAGGTTCACACATAACAAAGAGATAGATATGTAGGATGGAGCTGTGCCTGCAAAAAAGAGGGAAACTGCACATGTATTTCAGGCTAACAATTACACCCACCACCACCACCACCACCCACCAATTTAAGTCTTTGCAGAATATTATGGAGTAAGAGTTAAAAAATTTGTACTTGTGATCCACAAAATGTTGCAACTGAAAGATATTGTTGTTTTTCAGGATGTTAAAAAATAAAATTTCAGTTCTTTTAACCAGAACGGTTGACAATAGTAGTAAAATGTACTGATGTAAATTTTAATTTAAAGTAGTTGTTCCTTTTTTAAGAAAATTTGATCTTTATTAAAACAGAAATTGAAGCTGATGCTAATTAAGAAAGATTCAACGAGCACCCACAGTCTCCTATCACATCTTCGCAAGATCAATGACCATTTGGCTCGTAAGGGTTCTCGCTTCCTCACAGGTGATACGATGTGCTGCTTTGACTGTGAACTCATGCCTCGACTGCAGCATATTAGGGTTGCAGGTATGTTGATTTTCTTTTTACCTACCTGAAAACTTGGCAGTGGGTATATGGATGATATTTATTTAGTCATTCTCTCAGCTGTTGTTAGCACTTGAAAGTAAAAGATTACAATATTAAAGAAGAGAAGGCCCGTAGTGTGCAACGAGAGTGGCATTGTCAACGTGGTATACTACTTCATTCTAAAGTGCAAGTATTTTTCACATTTATCTTTAAAAATCGTGGATATATTTTTATCTTCTCTGTTTACCGTGAACACAGTTGTATATTCCATAAAGCATGGCTGCCAAAGCGTTGCAGAATATGCAGTGGCCATACACCAGGAGATACTTCGTATGAAATTAAAATATCCTGCAAATACAACAGTTTTGTCCAGTAACTCTGACAGTCAGCTTCCCCTCCTGCACCACCAAAAGGTCAGCAGGTACACTGTACCAGTTGCAGTGCTGTCAGTAATCAGTGGCATGTACTCCCAAGCATCAGTTGCCTCCATTAGATTGTGAAACGGGTTTGTGTGGTTTTTATTATTATTATTATTATTATTATTATTAGTTTCAAAGCCATGAATATGACACTGCCATTAAATGAATTGGTAAAAGGACACACCGTAAACGTGCATTTCCTCATAGAATGCTCAGTTCAATCCAAAAGCAGGCATGAAACACTTGGCAAATTCTGGCAGTAACAAGAAATATCTTATTTCTTTTTGTAAATTGATAACTTCTAACTGTGCTTTGGCGATGGACATTAAAGTTCTATTCATAAATTAACATCCAACTGGCAATTAAAAATATTTTGATTGTAAATACTATCTGTACTTAAACGTTGACATTACTTCTCCAGTTGCCATCCAAATTCAAACATTTATCATACCATGACTTGAGCCATTCATCAAAAAAACATTTCTGCCTGGTGCTTCATCCAGTTGTTGACAGCATCCTTTTAGATCATCATCAGTCATGAAGTGCCGAGCAGTCAGCTAGGCCTTCATTTTGGGAAATAGGTGAAAATCAATTGGTAGTAAGACTGAACTATGGGGAGGATGTTGAAAAAATGTCCCAGCCAAAAATTCTGAGTTTTTCCTTCATTCAGTACGCAGTATGGGGCATCGCAGTGTCGTGAAGAAAGATTCCCCCAGTATCATACTACGCCATTTGTTTTAGGTTGACCTCCTGTGGAGTTTTGTAAGAGCCTCGTGGTAAACATGATAGCATACTATTCTCACTTTTTACTATCGTGAGATCTGTTGTCATAATTACTTCGTGATCTCAAGAAATTGTAACCATCATTTTGTAAGTGGACAGCGTCTGCTCAACCACTTTCACTGTACGCATGTGTGTGCCAATTTTCTGCACCACGCTCACAACCCCACACCCCACAATAGGACCCAATCGATAAGTCTTAGTGGTGTTGATGCTTCCTGCTTCCAGTATCAAATTACCCCCCCAGGGGGTCCACAACTCTTTTGTGGATACGTGCATAGCGAGCACGAGACCCCGAGCTAATGCAGCCTTCCTTCCTTTCCGGGCTGCATACCTTCCCTTTCCGCATCCTTCCCCATCCCCCATCTTCGCCCCTCCTCCCCCTAACCTTTGGCTCTTTCCTTCCCTTTCTCCCCCTCTGGGAGTATGGTTTGTGCCTACGTCCGGAGATGGATGCTCGAAACTGTCCCAAATTCCTTGCTTTCTACACTTGCATGTCTTCATCCTTTCTCTGTCCTTCTCTTTTCCTTACGCGTACCCCCTGGTAACAGCCAGGCCCAGGGAGGGGTGATTACCCAAGCTGATACCTTCCGAAAGTGCCGATTGGTCCCTCCGTCCGTTAGTCGGGAGGTGTGACCTGAGGTGTGAACAATCACCTAAGGCGGGAGTGCCCTCAGAGAGGACCCCCACAAGGGAGGAGCGCGCCATCGGAGACACCAGTAATCATGGGGGGATTCTTCCGCAATGGTTTCCTCACCTTCCACTATGTCTGCTCACAAACGTAAGTTCACTGAGTCTCAGCCACAGTCAGTTCTTCCATCGTTGCCACAGTTCCTTGTTGTTTCTCGGTCTGACGAAGGTCACGACTTTTCCACGGTCAACCTTTTCATTATTCAGAAAGTTGTCGATGCAATTGCAGATCCTGTAAAGTCTTGTTCCAGATTACGGAATGGCACCCTGTTGTTAGAAACAGTCAGTGCCCTCCAGGCATGAAAGTTGCTGCATACTTCTCTGCTCCACACATTCCCTGTCCGGGTCGAAGCGCACCGCACTTTAAATTCCTCGCATGGAGTCGTTTATACACGCTCCCTCTATGGATTGTCTGACGAAGAAATTCAGCACTACCTGTCTGACCAGGGCGTAACGGCTGTTCGTAGAGTTATGAAAAGGGTTGACACGAACATCATTCCAACCCGCACTGTCTTCTTGACATTTGACAAAGTTCAACTCCCATCCAAAATCATAGCAGGCTATGAGATAATTTCCGTTTGCCCTTACGTCCCAAACACTGCATGTTGCTATCGGTGTCAGCAGTTCAATCGCACCAGCCAGTCCTGTTCCAATTTGTCCAAATGGGTTACGTGTGGCAAGGATGCCCATGAGGGTGCTTGTCCACCTCCATCCCCTCGCTGCATCAACTGTATGGGTGACCACGCTGCTTCCTCTCGAGATTGCCCCGTTTTTAAGGACGAAAAGCTCATCCAGGAAATCAGAGTGATGGAAAAGGTGTCGACCTTTGCTGCTCGAAAATTATTCGCCAGTCGACAGCCCACTGTGCCTCAGACAGGAAAATACAGCACTGTCCTTGCTTCTCCTCGGCCAACAAAGGAGGTGGCCACGCAGACTTGCGACCTCACCTTTAGATCGGCCAGCGCAAAGATCGCCTGTTCAACCTCACCACTTTCGCCTGCCCACTCTCTGGCTCACCCTTCATCGGGTTCTGCTAAATCTCGAGCCCAAAAGTCAAACACCAAGACTTCGAAAAAAGAGCATACTCGTGAAGAGTTTTTACGTACCGCAACTTCCCAACCATCGGTTCCTCCTTCATCTTAACATCATACTTCCAAGAAGGCTACAAAGAAACCTAGTTCCTCTCCTTCTCCGTCAAGGCGTGTCGCATCTACAGCACCACCTGGCGGAAATCGCCCTCGGCCGTCTTCTGTGTCGCCGAGGCACACTGCTGGCGGCTGATCAACCAGCCGATCGCTGGTGGCAGGAGCTGCTCCTGAACAACCTATGGATCAGGATCTTCTGCCTTCGGCTGAATGCCATTCCATGCTGTCGGTCGCAAGCTCTGAGCAGTCGTTGAGTTGACAGCAACCTTGGTCACATTCCTCCATTTTCTGTTCACCCTATGTCCGTTATCCACTGGAATATCCACGGTATTCGAGCCAATCGGGATGAATTGTTGATCCTCTTACGATCTTACTCGCCGGTCATCTTCTGTCTTCAGGAAACAAAGCTGCGTCCCCATGACCGCTTTGTTCTCCCTCATTTTCAGTCCGTCCGATATGATCTCCCCTCTGTTGAAGGCACTCCAGCACATGGAGGACTCATGATTCTTCTCCATGATACTCTCCATTATCACCCAATCCCCTTAAACAGTTCCTTCCAAGCTGTTGCCGTCCGTCTTTCCCTTTCCGGATACACGTTCTCTCTTTGTACTGTATACATTCCATCGTCCACACCGATGGCACGAGCTGCTCTCCTTCATCTTCTTGGTCAGCTTCCACCCCCCCTATTTGCTGGTTGGGGACTACAATGCCCACCACCTGCTTTGGGGATCTCCACATCCTTGTCCACGTGGCTCACTATTGCTAGAAGTCTTCCACCAAGCGGATCTAGTTTGCCTCAACACTGGGGTCCCTACATTTTTGTCTGCCTCCACGACAAATTTATCTCATTTGGACCTTGCGGTCGGTACTGTTAAGCTAGCTCGGCGCTTTGAATGGTTCGCCCTTGATGATACACACTCCAGTGACCACTTCCCATGTGTCCTTAGACTGCAGCCTCAACTGCCATACAAGCGCCCGCGACGCTGGAAGTTTGCCCAAGCTGATTGGACACTTTTTTCGTCTCTAGCGACATTCGATGACCGCCACTTTCCCAGCATCGACGACGAGGTCACCCATATTACCGACGTTATTCTTACAGCTGCGGAACGTTCAATACCACACACCTCCGAATTGCCCCGGCGCACCCCAGTTTCTTGGTGGAACGAGGCATGCCGTGACGCAATACGTGAGCGGCGACATACTCTCCGCGTTTTCCGCCACCATCCTACTTTGGCCAACTGTATCCGCTATAAGCGGTTCCGTGCGCGATGCCGTCGTGTCATCCGCGATAGCAAGAAGGCAAGCTGGAAATTCTTTATTAGCTCATTTAACACCTTCACTCCCTCCTCGGAAGTTTGGAGTCGGCTTCGACGGTTCTTAGGCACGCCTAGTTTCTCCCCGGTCTCTGGGCTCACTGTCGCGCATGATACATTAGTGGACCCCGTCGCAATTTCTAACTCGTTGGGTCAGCACTTTGCTGAGATTTCGAGCTCTTCCAATTACCCGCCAGCGTTTCTCCGGAAGAAACATGCAGCGGAAGTGCGACCTCTTGCTTTCTCCTCTCAAAATCGCGAAAGCTACAATACTGTTTTCTCCATGCGGAAACTCCAACATGCACTCTCTTCTTCTCGCTCCTCCGCCCCAGGACCGGATGGTATCCATGTCCAAATGTTGCTGCATTTATCAACCCATAGTCTGCGTTACCTCCTTCGCCTTTATAATCGAATTTGGACCGCCAGTACTTTTCCCAGACGATGGCGGGAAGCTATCGTCATTCCTGTTCCGAAACCTGGAAAGGACAAACATCTCCCCTCTAGCTATCGCCCCATTTCTCTCACGAGTAGTGTCTGTAAGGTTTTGGAGCGTATGGTGAATTACCGTTTAGCTTGGTGGCTGGAATCCCGCAGTCTTTTAACACCTGCCCAATGCAGATTCCGAAAGCATCGTTCTGCAGTTGACCATCTTGTTGCTCTCTCCACTTCTGTCATGAACAATTTTCTCAGGAAATGCCAAACAGTAGCAATATATTTTGATCTGGAGAGAGCATACGATACCTGTTGGAGGACAGGCATCCTCCGCACACTGTTCTCTTGGGGCTTTCGAGGTCGGCTGCTCCTTTTTCTTCACGAATTTATGGCAGAGCGCACATTTAGAGTGCAGGTGAACACTACTCTCCCGTACTTTATCCCAAGAAAACAGGGTACCCCAGGGCTCCGTGCTGAGTGTTGTACTGTTTGCCATTGTCATAAATCCAATTATGGATTGCCTCCTTCCTAATGTTTCGGGCTCCCTCTTTGTGGACGATTTTGCGATCTTCTACAGCTCTCAACGGACCAGCCTTCTTGAACAACGTCTTCAAGGATGTCTCGATCGCCTCCACTCTTGGAGCCTGAACCTCCGCTGTCCAATCGGTGAGCAGTCCTTCTGAGTCGTTATGCTAGCCATCTGTCTTCCATGCCTGCTAATCCAGCCCATGACATTTTTTTCGACGCCTCCTTTGATGTAGGGTACGCAGGCCGCCCCTCCTCCCTACTACCACTGGGAGTCCGCTTCCGTCAACTGCTCCATTCTCTTTCCTTCCGCTTTCCTAAAACCTTCTTGACAACTTGGGGTACAGCACCGCCTTGGCTCCGTCCCCGGATCTGCCTGCCCCGTGACCTTTGTTGATTTCCCAAGGATGGTACCCCTTCACTTGTTTATCATCGGGCATTTGCTGCTCTATGTGCACAAATGACGGACGCCACATTTATTTACACCGACGGCTCGAAAACATCGTTAGGTGTAGGGAGTGTCTATATTGTTGGCGACACCCCAAATCACTTTCGGCTTCCTGACCAGTGTTCGGTTTATACTGCGGAGCTTTACGCTGTTCTCCAGGCTGTCCACTACATCCGCTGCCATCAGCGGATACAGTATGTTATCTGCTCAGATTCTCTCAGCTCTCTCCTCAGTCTCCAAGCTCTTTATCCTGTGCACCCTCTGGTCCACCGGATTCAGGACTGTCTGCGCTTGCTCCACCTGGGGGGCGTCTTGGTGGCGTTCCTCTGGCTCCCGGGACACGTTGGTATCTGTGGAAATGAGGTGGCCGATATTGCAGCCAAGGCTGCAGTCTCTCTTCTTCGGCCAGCTCTTCAATCAATTCCCTTCGCCGATCTACGGAGCGTTTTATGTCGTCGTGTTGTTCATTTATGGCACGCGCATTGGTCGACACTTCCCCATAATAAATTGCGGGACGTGAAAGCTCTTCCTTGTGCTTGGACCTCTTCCTCCCGAACGCGTCGTCGGGAGGAGGTAATTTTAACTAGACTCCGGATAGGGCACTGTCTTTTTAGCCATCGACATCTTTTAAGCGGCGATCCTCC
Source organism: Schistocerca piceifrons (assembly GCF_021461385.2). NCBI lineage: Eukaryota > Metazoa > Arthropoda > Insecta > Orthoptera > Acrididae > Schistocerca > Schistocerca piceifrons. The sequence goes on along the minus strand of NC_060139.1, from coordinate 797,120,458 downwards.
CCCACTCTGTTCCCACTGCTCTCAGCTGTGGACGGTAAGACACCTTTTGAGTGCCCCTATTTTAATCCATTACGCTCCCGTCTACAGCTATTGCCTGATATATCGTCGATTTTAGCAGATGATACGCACTCAGCCGACCGCGTTCTCAAGTTTATTAGTGCCAGCGAAATGACGTCAGTCATTTGAAGCTTTTTTTTGGGGACAACCAACCCCTTTCTGTAGTGGATTTTTAAGCCTTCCTTCTGCTTTTAGTTTCTCCAATTTTATGACCTTCGTTCCCATTGCTGTTGGTTTCCATTTTCGGTTTTTTACTGTTTCCTAAGTCACGGACCGGGCGCTAATGACCATAGCAGTTTTGCGCCCTAAAACCAAAACAAAACAAAAGTATCAAATTACAAAAAGTACCTGGCAGGAGATTCAAAAAAGTCATCTGCTGCCTTCATACTGACAAATGCAACAGAGCGCTGACTGTCACAATGTAACCTTCAGTGTCGTCCTCTGACCATGCAAATGCCATGAAGCTACAAGCATTCATTCATTTTAAGTAGCAAATTAGAGGTTAATTCATGATAAGCCCTCGTGTATTTCATATAGAGAATTTAAGTTTCAGGAAATCGCCTTAATTATATTTTATGTGCATATTATTGATTATACAAAATGGTGTCGGCTGAAAGCTTCAGGGTTCATTGTATTCAGGAAAAAATTGTACTAAATCTGCTTGAAGTGGGAGAACAATATAGATTACTTTATAAGCAGATAAACTTAATACCTTGTTATTACTGTGTGTGTTCCAATTGACTCTCAGGACAGCAAACGGTCACAAGTGAAGCTATAAACTAAAATTTTTGTTGCAGGGAAATACTTTACAGATTTTGAAATTCCAATGGAACTGACAGCACTGTGGCGCTATATGTACCATATGTATCAGTTGGATGCATTTACACAGAGCTGCCCAGCTGACCAAGACATTATAAATTACTACAAGCAGCATAAAGTGGAAACCAATAAGCCTGGAGTAAGTACTTTCTAATACATACCTTTTTCTTAAATCTGGTGGTAAACTTAAATTTATATTGGAAGTTAGCATAATTTTCTTTATCAGAAGAGGGTAGGATTTATCATTCAATCTAAGTTTTAGCACATGTCCTTTTTCCCCCTGTGTCCTCCACTCCAGTGCTTTTAGGGTGGAGGTTTTAATGTGTTGCAGAGTGGCAGGCTTCTCCTTTTTATTCTCATGGTCAGCCAGCCATGGTAATCTACTCCCTTGTTTTGATCTCTTCTGCATGTTTCTTGCATGTCTCTGGTTATCTTGTCCTACTTTGTCCATTTTAGTGTTTGTTGCCCATCTATCATTTTTGTGGTTTTCTCCTTTCTTCCAGCTGTGTTTTGTACATCACTATTTTACTCTCACCCTTGTGTAATTATTTTAAACCAACCAACTTTACATCTTGGGCCAGTTGCGCTTCCGTTCATTGGAACTACGAAGTTCCTGGGGCTCATCCCCCCTGTGGGTTTGGGGGTTAGAATAGGCCCGCGGTATTCCTGCCCGTCGTAAGAGGCGACTAAAAGGAGTCTCAAAAGTTTCGGCCTTATGTGACGGTCCCCTGTTGGGTTTGACCTCCATATCTCGCAATTCTTCCGAAGAGCGAGCCGATTGGGGAAGGGTGCCTTACTTGGTGCATTGTGTCCATCTTGCGATCAGACCTTTCGCCAGCTTATTTGTCGTTGCATTGCAGTCCTGCCCGCTCTCCATCTCTTGGACCAAGCGAGGTGGCGCAGTGGTTAGCACACTGGACTGGCATTCGGGAGGACGACGGTTCAATCCCGTGTCCGGCCATCCCGATATAGGTTTTCCATGATATCCCTAAATCGCTCCAGGCAAATGCCGGGATGGTTCCTTTGAAAGAGCACGGCCGACTTCCTTCCCCGTCCTTCCCTAATCCGATGAGACCGATGACCTCGCTGTTTGGTCTCTTCCCCCACACAATCCAATCCAATCCAAATCTCCATCTCTTGGGCATGGATACGTTCTTGCACGCACTTTCCACATTGCGCTGTGCAGTGCCACTTTCTGCACTGACGGCGACCATGGACCACATGTCACCTAACATCCAGCACGGTAGCCAGTCCGCTGTGGTGGGGCCGCCATGTACCCTGTTGGTTGTAGCCCCCTGACAACACAGGGATCGCTCTGCTGATGCCTGTGCCGTTAACTCCCCACAAATGCCAAGGAGTAGATGCCCATCTCCCTGGGGCATCAGGACTCCCGGCAATGGTCATCCTGCCAGGTGGCTATTGCTGAGGCTGGGTGGCACCTGTGGGGAGGGCCCTTGGTCGGAGTAGGAGGCATCATGGTAGATGACACGCAATGAAGCGTGGTACATCATCTCTCAATGGCGGCCAGCCGCCAGCAGTCGCTAAGCGTTCTCGGGCTCAATTTAATGCTCAGAAGTACAGTCCGAAAACGTTCCCCTCCCTGGCCACGCCGTGGGAGGAGCGTAAGTCTCAGGATGGTGGTAACAGTTATTTGCCCCGATTCTTAGTTTGTACGAGAGCTGATGGGGAGTCTTTTGTGTCCACAAAGCCTCAGTTCTTTGTCGAGCATTTAGAGGACTAGTTTGGGGAGGTGGAGGGCTTATCCAAAATGCACTCTGGGTCAGTACTGATACTAACGGCATCCTCTGCCCAGTCACGCAGATTACTTCCTTGTGACAAGTTGGGGGATGTTAACGTTACCATCACACCACATAAGAGTTTAAATATGGTCCAGGGTGTTACTTTCCATAGGGACCTACTTTTGCAGTCTGATGACGAGCTGCGCGCCAACTTAAAGCGAAGAGGTGTTAATTTCGTCCTGCGCATTCATCGGAGTCCGAGGGACAATCAGGTTGCTACCGGTGCCTTCATCTTGGCCTTCGAGGGTGATACGTTACGGGAAAAGGTCAAGGTGATGGCCTACCGATGTGACGTCAAGCCCTATATCCCTCCCCCAATGCGGTGCTTCAAGTGCTGGAAGTTCGGCCATATGTCTTCCCGCTGCACTTCCAGCCTCACATGTCGAGATTGCGGACGCCCATCACATCCCAATACTCCATGTGCCCCGCCTCCCATCTGTGTCAACTGCGGAGAGCATCATTCACCTTGCTTGCCCGACTGCAAAGTCTTTCAGAAAGAGCGCAAAATTATGGAATATAAGACCCTAGTCCAACTGACCTATACCGAGGCCAAAAGGAAATATGACAGACCTGAACAGTCAAAGGGACTGTAACTGTGATGCAATATCCGCAGTCAGCGTCTGTCTTCAGGCGTTCTGGAACCAGGGTGATGCAAAACGTTTTTTTATGTGTGTATTTTCCAGTGACATACGTCCTGTGAGAATGAAATCTTCTTACACCGCTGCTACAACTACTGTGCTAGCCCCATCAGTTTCGAGACTTCCAGCCGGCTCGATGAGCAGTACAATTCCTCCTGCCCCCTTGCCCGTGTGGGGCTCTACCCATCCGGTTGCTCCTGCACCACCTACCTCAGGAGAAACATCCTCCCACCCATTGGGGACATCCGTCCTCGCTTCTCAGCTGGAGAAGCGTCCAACTTCTTCAGCTACTCTTGGTTGTAAGGGTTCCCTTGGGTCCCTCCCTTCCCAGGCTTCCACCAGCGGGAAGGATGACGCCAGACAGTGGCATAAGCCCCACCAGCAGCTGGTCGTAGGGCTTCGCGATCCTCCCCCGTCCCGGACACTGAATCGATGAAGCCTTCCCAGCCGGTGAAACCCAAGGTTCACAGAGAGAAGTCCAAGCGAAAGACCTCTAAGGCCAAAGAACTTGCAGCGCCACCGACCCCACCGCACCCTTCGAGCTCTGCGTCTGAGGATGAGGGCGAGATCCTGGCGTCCGCTGAGGACCTTGATCTCGCCGGTCCCTCAGACGCCATGGATGTCACTCGCGCGGGTACTGAAACGGTGGCAGCAAGTGAACACACGGCGTAAACGGCATCCCCAGTCCCTTCATGCCTTTCTCAGCCGTGGACAGTACCATCCTCCAGTGGAACTATGATGGTTTCTTCCACCATCTAGCTGAGCTCCGACATCTTATCAGCCTTCACCCTTTCTTCTGCATTGCTCTTCAGGAAACTTGGTTTCCAGCAATGCGAACCCCCGCCCTCCGTGGCTATCGGGGTTATTATAAGAACCGGTCAGCTTATGAAAGGGTGTCTGGTGGTGTCCGCATCTATGTCCTCCTCACTTCACAGCGAGTCTGTCCCTCTACAAACACCTTTAGAGGCTGTCGCTGTTCGGGTGTGGACACCACAGGCTGTTACCGTCTGCAGTCTTTACCTTCCACCGGATAGTGATGTCGCGCAGCATGTCCTGGCTGCGCTGATAGCCCAATTGCCGCCACCTTTGTTGTTACTGGGCGACTTCAATGCCCATAACCCTCCGTGGGTTGGGTCAGTGGCAACAGGTCGAGGCGCCACCATTGAGCATTTATTGGCACAGCTCGATCTTTCGATTTTATATGATGGTGCCTTCACACATTTCACTGTGGTGCGTGGCACATACTCCGCCATTGACGTTTCGATCTGTAGCCCTAGCTTCTTACCGTCTGTCCAATGGAGTGTGCATGACGACCTGTGTGGTAGTGACCACTTTCCGATCTTTCTGTCGCTGCCACAGCGTCACTCTTCTGGGCGCCCTAGCAGATGGGCTATGAATAAGGCTGGCTGGGACTTGGTCTCATCCACTGCCGCTATTGACCCTGTTTCTCATGAAGCCATTGATACAGTGGTTCACTCAGTCACCACCAGCATCGTTAATGCCGCAGAATCTGCCATTCCCCGTTCTTTTGGGTCCCCTCGGCGGAGGACTCTGCCTTGGTGGTCGCCTGAGATCACTGAAGCGATTAAAGATAGCTGGCGGGCGCTCCAGCGTCACAAGCGACATAACTCCATAGAACACTTCATCGCCTGCAAATGGCTGTGTGCGCAAGCCCACTGCCTTATCCGCCGACACAAGCAGGAGTGCTGGGAGCAGTATGTGACCACCATTGGCCTCCATGTCACTCCATCACAGGTCTGGCCCAAGATTCGACGCCTCTGTGGCTATCGGACCCCTGTAGCGTCCCTGCGCTCTCACTGAATGGAGCAATTTGTATTCGACACCTCTATGGCTATCGGACCCCTGTAGCGTCCCTGCGCTCTCACTGAATGGAGCAATTTGTACTGACTCCGACGTAATTGCCGACCGCTTGGCAGAGCATTTTGCTCAGAGTTTCGCTTCTTCGAATTACCCACTGGCCTTCCGCTCCATTAAAGAGCGGATGGAACATCGGAGCCTTTCATTTCGCACCCACCGTCCTGAATCTTACAGTGTTCCATTCAGTGAGTGGGAATTTCACAGTGCCCTCGCCGCTTGCCCTGATATCGCTCCTGGGCCAGATCGCATCCACTGTCAGATGCTGAAACACCTTCCAGTGGACTGCCAGCGATGCCTCCTCGACCTTTACAACCGTATTTGGGTCAAGGGTGAGTTTCCATCACAACAGTGGGAAAGTTTTGTTATCCTCACTTTGAAACCTGGCAAGAACCCTTTGGAGGTGGACAGCTACCGTCCCATTAGCCTCACCAAGATTCTTTGCAGGTTGCTTGAATGGATGGTGAGCCGGCGCTTGGATTGGGTATTGGAGTCTTGGGGCCTTCTGGCTCCGTCTCAGGGTGGGTTCAGTAAAGGCCGCTGCGCCGCTGACAATCTGGTGAGCCTGGAGTCGGCCATCCGTACTGCCTTTGCCCGCTGTCAGCACCTGGTCGCTGTCTTTTTCGACATGCGGAAGGCGTATGATACGACATGGTGTCATCACATCCTTTCTACGCCTCATGTATGGGGTCTTCGCGGTCCACTGCCGATTTTCTTCCGAAATTTTCAGTCGCATCGAACCTTCCGCGTTCAAGTCGCAGCCTCACATAGCTCCTCCCAAGTTCAGGAGAACGGGGTGCCACAGGGATCTGTTTTAAGTGTCTGCCTGTTTTTAATAGCAATTAACGGGTTTGCTGCGACAGTGGGAATGTCTGTCTCAGCTTCCCTGTATGCTGACGACTTCTGCATTTACTATAGCTCTATTGGCATTGCAGCCACTGAATGTAAGCTTCAGGGTGCTATCCGCAAGGCACAGTCTTGGGCTGTAGTGCATGGCTTTGTTTTCGGCTGCCAAGACCTGAGTTACGCATTTCTGCCGGCAACGCACTGTTCACCCAGAGCCACGGCTTTATCTTGATGGCGAACTTCTTGCTGTGGTGGAGACACGTAGGTTTTTGGGTGTAGTTTTTGATGCCCGGTTGACTTGGCTGCCTCATATTCGGCAGCTTAAACAGATGTGTTTGCGGCATAAATGCTCTGCGATGCCTGAGCCACACCAGCTGGGGCGCCGACCAATCTACCCTCTTACGGCTCTACCAGGCGTTAATCCAGTCCTGTCTGGATTATGGGAGCCTGGCTTATGGTTCGACATCCCCTTCTGTGTTGCGGGTGCTGGACCCACTCCTACACAGCGGGATACGACTTGCCACTGGTGCCTTCCGGACCAGCCCTGTGGACAGCATACTCATGAAGGCAAGTGTCCCTCCACTGCGGTTACGGTGCCAACGTTTGCTGGCCGCTTATGCTGCCCATGTTTTTAGCTTGCCCGGGCATCCAAACTATCGCCTCCTGTTCCCGCAATCGATCGTCCATCTGCCAGAACGTCGGCCCCGGTCAGGTTGTACAATTGCGGTCCGCGCCAGAGAGCTTCTCTCCGGGCTTGGGGTTTTCCCTGTTCCACCTCCTTTCCGGGCCCCTTTGCGTACACCCCCATGGTGTGTTCCTCGCCCTTGCCTTTGGCTCGACTTGGCACAGGGCCTGAAGGACTCGGTCTCTCCAGAGGCCTTCTGCCGCCGCTTTTATTCCATCCTGGCCACATCTCAGGGCTCTGGCGTTGTTTACACTGACGGCTCGATGGTTGCTGTTCGTGTCGGTTATGCTCTGACTCTAGGGGACCACTATGAACAACATTCATTGCCAGCTGGCTGCAGCGTTTTTACTGCTGAGCTGGTTGCCATCTTTCTTGCCCTAGAGTGTATCCGCTCCTGCTCAGGTGAGTCCTTCATTATCTGTAGCGACTCCCTGAGCAGTTTACGAGCTATCGACCAGTGTTTCCCTCGTTCTCGTCTGGTGATGGCTATCTAAGAGTCCCTGCATACTCTTGCCCGTTGCGGGTGTTCTGTGGCCTTTGTGTGGACCCCAGGCCATGTTGGGATACCCAGCAATGAATATGTAGACCGCCTGGCGAAAGAGGCCACTAGTAAACCATCTCTGGACGTTGACCTCCCGGAGACTGATTTGTGAGGGATCGTACGCCGCAAAATTTTCGAACTTTGGGACACTTAATGGCGTGCCCTGCCTTCACCTAACAAACTTTGGGTCATCAAGGAGGCTACCGGTGTGTGGCGCTCTTCCTTGCGGGTCCCTCGCAAGGCGTCTGTTGTCCTCTGCCGGCTGCGCATTGGGCACACATGGATGACGCACGGCCACCTATTGCAATGTGAGGACCCACCTTTATGTAGCTGCGGCTCCATTTTCACAGTGGCCCACATTTAATTGGAGTGTCCACTTTTAGCTGTGCTCAGGCAGATGTTCGCAGTGCCTGACACGCTCCCTGCCCTTTTAACAGATGACTGTGCCATGGTGGACTTAGTTTTGCGTTTTATTCGGGCAGGGGTTTTATATCATTTAATCTGAGTTTTTATGTCCTTTTTGTTTTGATTCTGGCCTTTGGCCTACAATTTTAAACTGAGTTTTTAATGTGTTCTCGGTGGTTGGCTTTTCCTTTCTTCTCTCTATGGTCGGCCAACCACCATCACACTCTGTGTGATTTTAATTTGTTTTGTCTGATCTGAGTCTTTCTTGTCCTGTGTCATCTGCCGTCTTTTCTGTTGTTCGTTTTTTGTTCTCTGTGGGTGAAAAAGGGACCGATGACTGTAGCAGTCTGGTCCCTTTAACCCCCACAAACCAACCTGGGGCTCATGGTCAATAGGATTTTCTCTTGGTCCTCCTATGTATCTTACCTGGAAGACCACTGTATGTGATTCCTCAGTGCCCTACGTGTCCTCAATGGTACTCCTTGGGGTGCCAATCGAACTAGCCTCCTCCATTTGTACCGGTCCCTTGTCCGTTCGAAACTAAACTGTGTGCTTTGTTTGTGCACCTGCACGCCCGTCCCTCTTACGCCGTCTCAACACTACCCACCATTGTGGTATCTGTTTGGCCGTGGGTGCCTTTTAAACCAACCCAGCTGAGAGTCTGTATACTGAAGCTGCTGAACTACCCCTGTCCTACCGCCGTGACTTTCTCCTCAGCTGGTATGCATGCCGTTTGTCTGTCATGCATGGCCACCAATCCTAGGCCACCTCCTTTGATGATTCCTGTGATTGTCAATATGGGGCACATCCCTCTTCTCTGTTACCTCCTGGAGTCTGCTTTCAGCACTTGGACGGTGGCTTAACATCACACTACCAGCACCTTTCCCAGTGGGTGTGAACCCTTTGCCACCTTGGCTTTGTCAAGTGGCACATGTTAACCTTGGCCTTCATTCGCTTCCTAAGGGCACTACTCCAGCCTCGATCTATCACCATCAGTTTCACGACCTTCGCATGGAACTGCGCAACAGTACCTTGTATACACTGATGGCTCTCAGACTGACTGTGGGGTTGGGTGCAAATTCGTCATGGACACCCATGTCTTTAGATAGCGGCTTCTGGCACACTCCTCAGTATTTACGGCCAAGCTCTTCGCGTTGTATCAGGCCACGGAGTAAATCCGGCGACACAGCCTTTCCAATTGTGTCCTCTGCTCAGACTTACTCATTGCCCTTCAAAGTCTGTGTGTGTTGTCCACTGCCCATCCATTAGTGCATTGGGTCTAGGAAAACTGTCAACTGCTCACTCTTGTTGGAGCCAGTGTGATGTTTCTGTGAGTCCATGGTCATGTTGGTCTGTCAGGAAATGAGGCTGGTGCCAAAGCTGCAGTCCTTGTACCTCAGCCCACAAGTATCTATATTCCCTCCAATCTCTGAGTTGCCGTCTGTCTGGAGGTAGTGTCCCTTTGGCATCACCAATGGTCCTTCCTTCACGGGAATAAGCTCCGGCTTAGTAAGCCTCTCCCAGAGAGTTGGACGACCTCCTCTCGGCCCTCGCACCGGGAGGAGATTATTTTAGCTTGCCTGCATATTTGGCACTGCCTTTTTAGCCATCGTCATTTGATAAGTGGTGCTACCCCACCACTATGTATGCATTGCACTAAGTTTTAACTGTCCACAACATTGCTGATGGAATGTTCATTTTTAACATTTTATGTCCCTGTTTGGGTTTGCTGTGTTACCAGCCATTTTAGCAAATGATGCGGAAGTTGTCAATAGCGTCTTTTTATCTGCCAAAGCAATGTTTCAGAGGCTATTTAATTTTGAGTTTTGTACCTCCGTTTCTGTATGGTGTCTTTCTTAGCCCTTTTTCTATGCCCCTGTTTTAGCTGTCTTCCATTATGTCAATTCGGACTGACTGATACTAGTTTTTTTAACTCCTCTCTGTCTTCATGTTCTATAGTTTTGACTTAGGCGCATATGACCCTAGTTGTTTTTGCATCCTAAAGCAAAGCAAAATGAAACCAAACCTACTGTTCCCTCAAAGCCCCCTTTATGAGCATCGATTAACTTCCCATTGGGAAGTTAGTCCCCAACCCCTAGCAACAGAAGTGATGTCCTCCTCAGACATCCCTTACCAGGAAGGGCCCCCTTGGGACAATTGCTTCCCAGAACTCTGCTGACCTACAAATGGATGTCAGCTATTGGCTGCAGGAGCCACAGGTTGTAGGTAGTATGACTTTAGGTACCTCTCTCTCTCTCTCTCTCTCTCTCTCTCTCTCCCTCTCCCTCTCCCTCTCCCTCTCCCCCCCCTCCCCCCTCCCCCCTGGTTTGGAACAAAACTGAATTAACAGCGTATCAAGAAGAGGGACAGCAGGTGACCATGAGGCACGCCCTGCCTCCTTGGTCCCATCATGCCCCATAGGATACTGATAAACATAATCTTCCTGCAGTGGAACTGCATTAGTTTTTTCCACTGCTTGGCTGAGCTACATCATTTTTTAATGACTCTCCAGGATACTTGTTCCTCAGCAATGTGGGCCCCTACTCTCCATGGCTATTGGGCTACTTTAAGAATCACACTGAGTGTGAAAGAGCATTGGGTGATGTGTGCACCCAGAACACAGTCTGCCCTGTTTCATCAGCTCACCCCACCCTCCCTACTTTTGGGATGACTTAAATGACTGCAAACTTTTTTGGGGTTGAACTGCCTGTGGTATAACTGTTGGAAACTTGCTCGGTGCCTCTAAAATACTGGTTTCCCCACATACTTTGAGGTGAGGTGGTATATAGGTCTTCTTTGGCCATGGACCATTGACCTTTCCATTTGCAGTTGTCTTCTCCGCTGGTATGCTTTCACTACTGCCATTGCCCTTTACTTCCTGCCACATGAAGGCATCGATCAGTTGTCCAGAGCAGAACTACAGCCATTCCATCTATCTGCAGCTGACAGTACATCAGTGTACAGCCCCCACCCCTCCACCATAAGCGACATCTGTCAGTGGAGTACCCCATAAAACAAAACAAGAATGCTGGAAGCAACATGTTGCTATCATTTGACTAAGTAAATGTCCTTCATAGGTTTGCATGAAGATTCAACTCCTCTATGAACAGGGTGCACCTGGTTTATCGGTGAATGGTGATATCTACACTGATCCAGACACTGTTGCTAGACAGTTTGCTTTTCATTATGCTTGAGCCTCTGCATCTGAGAACTGACAGGTTTCATTTTGTGTCCTCAAACAGGGAGTAGAGTGACATCCTTTACTACACGGCGTATGGAACCTTACTATACCCTGTTCAGTTAATGGGCATTTTTCAGTGCCCTCAACCTTTGCCCAGACATGGCTCCAGGTGTAGACCATATCCACAGCCAAATGCTCAAGCACTTATCATTGAATTGCCAGCGTCACATCCTTACTGTTTTTAACCGTATCTGGAGTAATGGTAAGTCCCTGTGTCGGTGGCAAGAAAGTTTTATAGTCCCAGTACTGAAAGTGTGCAAACACCACCACCACCACCACCCAGTTAGCATCACTGATGTTCTCTCTAAGTTGCTCAAGCACATGGTGAGCCGACAGCTATGTTAGTACATAGAGTATCGGGGTTTGGGTCTCTGCCCCAGAGAGGTTTTAGCATAGGCTGTTCTTCTGCTGACAGTTCGGTCTGCATGGAGTGAGCTATCCAGTCAGCTTATGACACGACGCATCACCACATCCTCATTATCTTCAGTTTCCGTGCTGAGCATCCCTGTCTTTCTCGTCGCCATTAATGGACTGGTGGCGGCTGCTGCCTTCCACCCCTGTCTTCACTGCAGAATGCCATCTGCTGGGGGGTAATCTAAGAGGCACAATCTTGAGCTCTCTCCCATGGCTTTGTTTTCGGTGGAAAAGTCGTGTCTCGTGCATTTCTGCTGTCACCATACAGTCCGTCCCCGTCCAGACCTGTTCCTCGATGGACAATCCCTAGAGATGGTGGACACCTATCGCTTCTTGGGTCTGGTCTTTGATGCCCGGTTGACATTGCTCCATCATCTTCGCCAGCTGAAGAAGGCATGCTGGTTACATCTCAATGTTCTTAGATGTCTGTGCAATACCACCTGGGGTGAAGGCTGCTCTAATCTCCTGCGATTGTACAAAGTGCTGGTCCAGTCTCGTTTAGACTATGGGAGTCCTGTCCATGGTTCTGTGTTACCATTGAGGGGTATGACTTGACTGGTGCCTTCCAGACTAGCCCTGTGATTAGGCTTCTCACAGAGGTGGGGATTCCACCTCTGCGAGTTTTACGCCAACAGCAGCTGATATCTTATGCGCTCCGCATTTGCTACACCCCAAAGCATCCTAATTATGGTCTCCTTTATCCAGACACAGAGATCAACCTCCACGGCGGTGGCCAGGATGTGAGCTTACCATGGCTACCCATGTTCAGTCGCTCTTTTTCTGAGCTCCAGCACTTCCCTTTACTTCCTATTTTCTCCACTCACGCATGTACCCCTCCATGGTGCATCTCTCGGTCACAGCTCTGTCTTGATCTCTCCAGCAATTCAAAGGATGCTATCTCTCCAGAGGCCCTTAGGCACCAATTATACTGTCTCCTCAGTTTATTCCATGGTTCAGAAGTGATTTATACTGATGGCTCTATGGTTGCTGGTCACACTGGTTAGCTTACACCTATGCAAGACACACGGAACTTCGTTCCTTGCCAGATGACTGTGGTGTTTTTACTGCAGAATTGGTAGCCATCTTGCGCGCACTGGACTGTCCACTTCTGCTCAGGACTGTCCTTCACTACCTGTAGTGACTCCTTGAGCAGTTTGCAAGCTGTCAGCCAGTGCTTCCCTCGCCACCCATTGGTCATAGCTATCCAGGACTCCCTTTCTCTCCTTGACCAACGTGGATGCTCAGTGGTTTTCATTTGAACACCAGGCCATGTTGAGATCCCTTGCAATGAACTTGCTGATCGATTGGCTAAATTGGCTACTAACGGGCCATCTCTTGCTGTTGGCATTCCGGAAAAAGACCTTTGCTTGGCATTATGTCGACGGGTTTTGGGACTTTGGAATGCAGAATGGCACTCTCTTTCTTCGCCGAACAAGCTCAGGGTGATAAAGGATTCTAAAACTATGTGGTGGTCCTCCTTACGAGCCTCTCGTAAAGCCGGCTTCACATCGGCCATACTTGGCTGACTCATGGTTATCTCCTCTGTCATGAGGATCCCTTCTCTGTCATTGTGGATAACTGTTGATTCTGATTCACCGCTTACTGGACTGCCGCGACTTAGCCTCCCTGCGACGGACTTTTAGCTTTCCTGATTCGCCACCCCTGGCGTTAGCTGACAATGCCTTAGCAGCTGATCTAGTTTCAAGATTCCTTTGTGATGGAGGTTTTTATCACTTTAAGGATGGGATCTTCAACCTTATCAGTTGGTTGAGGGGATGGCAAAGCTGTCTTGCTCCCTGATTTGCCCCGATTGGACTGGGCTTGGTGGTTCACCCCCGCCCTCCACCTTCCCTCTCCTTTCTTTATGGCTTTATGGCTTATGACTTGAGACATGGGCCTTTCGGACCAGCCCAATGAACAGCCTAATCGCTGAGGCAAGGGGTCCCTCCCCTACAGATCAGGCACCAACAATTCGCTCAACTGTGTAGTACACATTCTGTGCTCCACTGAGCAGCCAAACTGCCATGTGGTTTTTCATAGCAGGGAAATCTACCTCCCACAACAGACGTTAAGGTCTGAAGTCACGGCCAGTTTTTCAGGGAGAAATCGCGTGTGCCCCCACATTGTGTATTCTGTCCTTGTCTGGCACAACCTCTCCTTCGGACCGAAGGAATCAATAAACTGTATAGTTTTTTGCAATACGTTCCTAGACACTCTTGATGAACTTAGACTCAGACGTCATACCTACTAACAGCTGTACAGTCAATGGACAAACTGGATTTGTCTACACGCAAGGAAGATGCAGTGAACTAGGCTCCCTGCCAGACGGATGCAGTGTATTTGCTGCACAGTTTATGGCCATTACTCAAACCCAACCGCATCTGGACTGAGGGCACATTTCCTGGACGCTGGCGTCCAGGTAAGCCCGGTAAGGACAAAACCCCCTCTTCCAGCTACTGCCCCATCTCTCTTACCAGCTGTGTTTGCAAGGTGATGGAAAATGATTTATGCCCGGCTGGTGTGGTGGCTCGAATCTCGCCATTTACTCACGAATGCACAGTGTGGATTTAGAGCGCGGCATTCTGCAGTTGACCATCTCGTTACTTTGTACACACGTCATGAAGGGTTTTCTGCGGAAATCCCAGACTGTGGCAGAGTTGTTAATTTGGAGAAGGCCTATGACACCTGCTGGAGAACTGGTATCCTCTCTACTCTTTTACACGTGGGGCTTCCGTGGGCACCTGCCCTGTTTCCTTTGGACATTTTCAAAAGACAGTTTTCAAGGTGCATGTGGTTTCTGCTTTGTTGGACACCTTTATTCAGGAAAATGGTGTGCCTCAGGGTTACATCCTGAGTGTCATCCTCTTTGCTATCACCATTAACCCTATCATGGCCTATCTCCCGCCGGGTGTCTCCAGCTCCCATTTGTCGATGATTTTGCCATCTATTGCAGTTCTCTGCAGACCTGTCTCACTGAGCGGTGTCTTCAGTGCTGTCTTGACCATCTTCACTCCTGGAGCATCGCCAATGGCTTTCACTTTTCCAATGACAAAACTGTCTGTATGAATCTCTGGTGGCACAAATGGTTTCTCCCCCATCTCTTCATCTTGGGCCTGTTGCCCTTCCGTTCATTGACACTACGAAATTCCTGGGCCTCATGCTCGATAGGAAACTCTCTTGGTCCTTCCATGTCTCTTACCTGGCAGTCCACTGTACATAGTCCCTCAGTGTCCTACGTGTCCTCAATGGTACTTCTTGGGGTGACGATCAAACCACCCTCCTCCATTTGTACAGCTCCTTGGCCATTCGAAACTCGACTATGGGTGCTTTGTTTATGCGTCTGCACACCCATCCCTTTTACGTCTTTTCAACACTATCCATCATTGTGGCATCTGTTTGGCCACAGGTGCCTTTTAAACCAGCCCAGTTGAGTGTCCGTATGCTGAAGCTGCTGAACTACCTCTGTCCCTACATACATAGTCATCTTCTGTATGATCCCCCAGTCATGTTGGAATCTCAGGGGATGAACATATGACAAGTGCTAAAAGTTGACTGCAAGGATGTCAACTTTGGAGATGGGGTACCAGAACTGGATCTTCATTATACTCTATGCAAACAGTTGTTAAATGCTCGGAATGAGAATTGGTGTGCCCTGACTTCTCCAAATAAACTGTGGACCACGAATATGTGGCAGTCTTCTTGTTGGGCTTCTAGCTAGGAATCTAATGTCGTCTGTCAGCTTCACTTTGGCTGCTCTTGGATTTAACCATGACCACACGCTTCAACGTGGGGATCCACCCCATCTCACATTAGCCCACATCGACCTGGACTCTCCTAATTTGGCCACCTTATGGTGAAACCTTAAACTAGGTGACAAGCTATCTCTGGTGCTAGCAGATGATGCTAAAATGGCCTGTTTGGTTTCATGCTTTATCTGCGAAAGCGGTTTTTACTCCTCCCATCGACACAGGGCACATTAGCCTCGTCAGCTGCATGCTCCGACTCAAAGGCCCCATGGCTGCACATAGTTGGTTCCTGCCCTTTCCACCTTTTTAATTCTTATTCTTTTATATCTGTCATTGGTTGACAGACTTGTCATTGGTCTCTTTCCTGAGAGTTTATCTGTATAGCTAGTTTTCTTGTGATAATGAAGGGTGTGGAAGCACCAGTTGGATGCAGAGGATCTCTCTCCAACCACATAACGTGTACCAGGGGCCTCCAGCTGCTTTGTGGGTGGAGCAACTCTCACACCTTCAACCCTGTACTTGTCTCTGTTCTACTTGCTTTTATCTCTTGGTTTTCTTGATTCTCAGATACACCCCAGTCCATTGGGATTGGTCTTTTTTTGGTAACTGTAGTGGATTTTGTTTGTTGCATTTATAAAAAATATAGTGTCATTTTAGAAAATTGAATATTTTACCATAACATTTAACTTCTACTACAGGGTGGCGCAGATGGATCGGGTGGTTTTGAAGTGGACTGTACGTCTGGAGGGGGGGAGCCAGGTGTTCGGCGACTTCGTCCTGTGGTGGGGGGGGACGGGAAGTTTCAGTTGCAGGCTGGCAGTCAGTCGCGATGGCTACGTGGTCCGTTGAGCATCGTGTTTTCGCAGTGGAAGAGTTCATACGCAATAACGAGTCAATTGTTGCTGTGACGCGTGCCTTTCGCCGGCGTTTCAACATCCCACCTCGCGATAGTGTTCCTAAGCGAGATACGATATTGAGTTGGGTGCATAATTTCCGCACTACTGGTTCATGTGCTCCAAAATGGACGCCTAGACCGCCAACAATAACAACGCCTGAGAACGTGGAGCGTGTGAGACGCGATGTCACTGCGAGCCCACGTCGATCAACGAGACGTCGTGCTGAAGCTCTTGGAATGTCACTTCGGAGCCTTCAAAGGATTCTTAACGAAGAACTGAAATTCCACCCCTATAAAATCCTGTTGGTACAGAAGATTCTCCCAACAGACCATCTTCAAAGGCTTCAGTTTAGCCAACAGATGTTGGAGTTATTGGAAGATGTAAACCTGAGTATCATGATGTCTGACGAGGCTCACTTTCACATTAACGGATACGTAAACAAGCAAAATTGCCGTTACTGGGCCGACACTAACCCAAGAGATCTACACCAACGGCCTCTCCATAGTGACAAAGTGACGGTTTGGTGTGGGGTTTCTAAGGTAGGGATAATTGGTCCTTACTTTTTGGAAAATGAAAGGGAGCAGGCGGTTACTGTTAATTCGCAGCGTTATGTGAACATGATTGAAGATTTTCTTCTCCCACAACTTGAAGAGAACAATTACGACATGGGCAATATGTGGTTCCAACAAGACGGGGCAACTGCACATACCGCTAGGATATCAATGCAAGCTGTACGCGCTCTGTTCCCTGGCCGTTTGATTTCCCGTAATGGAGATGTCCATTGGCCCCCTCGCTCGCCGGACCTCACGGTATGTGACTTTTTCTTATGGGGCTATTTAAAAGCAAGGGTCTACATGAACAAACCCCGGACCATTCAGGAGTTGAAGGCAGCAATTCACACCGAAATCACATCAATTCCTGGTGATGTGCTTGAGCGGGCAATGCGGAACGTTAAGGACCGACTCCAAGAATGCGTCGCTCGAGGAGGAGGGCATTTGATGGATGTAATTTTTAAAAACTAACATTACTATTTTTTTGTTAATAAACTTCCATTGTAACTACACGTTTTGCACTTTATTTCAATCCAATACCTTTACAATTGACAGTTTGACAAGTATTTTAAAACCACCCGATCCATCTGCACCACCCTGTATAATACAGAGAAAATGGAGATAGTTGTGTATACGTTAGGTTTATCATGTATTAAGTTGATGCCATTAACAATGCAGTATACTTCATATAAAGATAAGAAAATGTAATTCCAGCAGGCTACCAAATTTGAATTTGATGTATTTTGTGCTATTTGCTTCTAATTGCAATAATGTTCTCAGTGATGTGTATGAAAATTGCTATTGAAAAGCAAAATGTTTTTGAACTAAATCTTTAATTGGAAAATTTTAGATTTGTTTAAATGATAGGAATATTTCACTTGTTCTGTCTTGTATTGGAGACTGGTATGTTGTCATTCCATGGTTTTAATGCTATTCCAAATAATTAGATTATGTAAGTACTTGTTACCTATATCATAATATTACATTTCATAATAATTTGGTACGTGTCAGTTTAACATGAGTTTTCTTCACAACAATATATTTTTTACAATTGTTACCTCATACCTAAAAATTCATCTGTTGAGTAAATAATGTTGTCTTTCAGAAATTCTTTTAATTTGTTTTTAAATGTTGGTTGGCTATCTCAGTTTTTTAATGCTGTTTGGCAAATGACCAAAGATTTTTTTTGGCAGCATGATTAACCCATTTCTGTGCCGAAGTCAGATTTAACCAAGAATAGTGAAGATCATCTTTTCTTCTAGTATTGTTGCTCTGCACTTCGCTGTTATTCTTGAATTTAGGGATGGGTTATTAAGAATAAATTTCATAAGTGAATATCTGTATTGCAAAGGTGCTGTGAATAGCCAGAGTTCCTTAAATAAATGTCTGCAAGGTGATCTTGGGCGGGCTCCAGCTGTTATTTTGATTACATGTTTTTGTGCAATGAAT
Organism: Schistocerca piceifrons; assembly: GCF_021461385.2. Classification (NCBI taxonomy): domain Eukaryota; kingdom Metazoa; phylum Arthropoda; class Insecta; order Orthoptera; family Acrididae; genus Schistocerca; species Schistocerca piceifrons. Next base: position 797,102,496 of record NC_060139.1, on the reverse strand, counting down.
ACTTTCCTCGATGATAAATTGCCCCAAAATATGCCACCATATGAAAGCAGTGAATGAAAATAGGCTAGGAGTAGTAGGCTAATTTACTGATAAGTATATCACCAAAATTTGCAATAACACTAATAGTGTAACTAGCTGGACCTAGCAGTTGCAGCAGTTCATCAATGTGTTTCTTCCAATTCAGTTTCTCATCAGTGCACACACCCAGAGTTTTTGAATATTCTGCCTTAGCAACAGACTTCTGTTGAAAGTCTATATTTATTTACTGTACAAAACCATGTGTTCTCAAAATTTAGTGAGTCAATTTGCAGGGAACCACTTGATAATTTTCTGAAATACAGTGTGTAAAATTTCCTCAGCTGATTCTTGTTTGTTGGGTGTGATTACAGTACTTCTAAATATCAACAGCAAAAACTAGCTTTTTTATCTTCATGAACATGTTGCAAGTCGTATTAAAGTGTTTTTGTCAGTTTTCATCTATAAATTTACAGTGAAATGTGGGGAAGACACATTACATGTCAACTTTGAATGTCATTATGCTGTGTATACAGCCACATAATTTTTGGATAAGATGTTTTGTAGACTGAGAACATCCTAATTGTTTCAAACTTTTTCCAGGCAATGAAAATGAAGAAACATGAAGAGCTAGAAACACCTACATTTACAACATCAATTCCTGCTGAAATATCCCTTGAAGATTAAACCAGATGCAGTATATGGTGAAAGTGAAGCAGAAGTTGATCAGTGCATTTATTTAGTAGAACGAATAAATTAAGGTGTAGCAGCCAGTGCTGCAGGACATGAAGTGAACCGTCAAATGCATCTTAATTTTTATTTTTCTATGCATTTACGGCTGTGCATTTAAGAATTTTCTACACACCCGAGATGCACTATGCCATTTTGCTGAAGTTGAATAATTTTGCCATTAACGTAGAGGACATTTACAGCAATTGTTAGTTCTACTGAATTTCTGAGACAGTGACACGGTAGTGTATTTGATAAATTGGTTCATTTACTGTGAATTAATCGGTTAGCTAGTTCACAAAGCTTTTTTACTTTGTGAATATGAAAGGATTGTCTTACTGACAGTCAAATGTGGCACCTACAATTTGATATTCAGTTTTTCTCAATGTTTTATTCAATAATACAAATTTTTATTTTACTGGAAAGCAATAAAGTTCATTATATTTGTAGAATTTTAATATACAGTATTTAAGTTGTTTTCCTGTGTGTATAAAACATCACACGTTTTGTGTCATTGTGTGAACTGTATTTAAGAACTTTTGTTTCATTACATGGAATTACTAAAATTTGAGTCCTTCACCGTTTGATAAAACAGGAACACATGAATTTTAAATCCATGTAGTCTACTATTAATCAAATACATGAACAATTGAGTCTCTAACTCTTTATCTGCAGTTGTTTGCTCTTTATATTGTAATACAATTTGAATATATTGTATATTCAGTTACTACTTGCACTTCAGACAGATTTATATATGCTGTGCTTTCTCAAAAATTAGTTATCTAATTCATGTTCCCCTCCTTTACCAAGGAAATACTTTTTTCTGTAACCATACAGTGTACAGATTTCATTTGACACTGATGCTGTTTTCTGCTAAGGATAATGTATTCTTGAGAACATCTGTCTTCCTGTCATTGCATTATAATTTTTCGTCTTGACTATAACATGTCGTTAAAACAAGTGTTTGGAGAAATTAATGATAAACTCAGACAGACACAGGATTAGTAAAAGCACAAATATTGAAGTTCAAATTAAGATGTTCCTGTTTAATGGCCTACTCCAGACATTATCCCATGTACCATGATTTTGTGCCTTCATGCTAAAAGAATGGAGAGCCTAATTTGGTATTATTCTATAATATTCTCGAGCAGTGTCTAAGAGTACTTACTTTTGTAATATTTGCTGTAAGACTTGTAGTGGCGCATTGGTAGAAATTTTAGAAATTAATTTGTTTAAAGGGTAATTGTCTGCCAAATTCCTAACCAACAGTGTTTGGCCTGTAAATAATGTATTTTATAAGAATTTCATTGTACAGTGTCCATTATAAAACCAAATTTAAGGCTTCATTGGCAATCTGTGAATTGTCAAGTTCTCTCTTCCAGAAATGCATATGTTTCTTACAGATTTAATCTGTCCAGTGTAATGTATACTTTTTAATATAATTCAAATGTGAAGGTATTTGTCAGAAATGACGCCAATAAAATTTATAAAAAATATTTGACTGCCTGATGCCATGTGATAACTCCACACAGTTCCTGCCTTTAGTTGAGAAGTTACCTGTTATTTGAAGAAAAGTTCTGAAATTTTTTTGGTAAAACTATTGAACCACCAGTGAGATTTCTAAACACTGCTAAACAAATGCACTGAAATTTTTACTAGCTTATTTGAAAACCTTAAACTCACACACTCACATACACACACACACACACACACACACACACACACACACACACACACACACCCTATTAGATCTGTAGTGGTCTAAACATTGTATGCATTCACTGTTTCTTACAATAGGTGGAGTGAGTTGAACTGCTGAAAACATATAGCCACAAGCACTTAACTCTATTTAAAGTGTAACCCAATTTAATGTGTTAACACTGTTAAAAGATGATTGGCTGAATTGTGAGTTCATTGAGAGATCATTCATTCTCTATAATAAAACAATGTAGAAGAGTCTAAACAAAAGTTTATGAACATAGATTTTTGTAGAAAAACTTACTGGAATCAAAAGATTTCTTCAGTTAATCAGTAGTTTGGCTAGTTGAAGCAAATAAAATGCAGCAATTAGGTACATTGTTCGTATGCAACAGTATAGTTCATGATATGATATACTTTGTAGTGCATACATGCAAATATAGTTGAATGATTAAGTTTAGTTACAGATAGTTTGCTTTTGGTTGCTGTCTTTGTTGTATACTGTGCAAAAGCAATATATCTCCTTCAGTGATCTTCCTCAGTGTCCACAGCCAATGAAGTATTGGCTAACTGCATTTTTTCTTTGTTAACCATTGAGTGTCTTTAAAGCTTTTTCCTCAAATAACCACCTATAATGACTGTACCTGTTCAATACAAGGTAGTTTAATTATGACTTTTCCTCATGCACCTGGATGTTTCATGTCTAATTGAAGTCTCTCAATGCTAAATTTTTGTTCCTTCTGCGATGAGGGATAAGTCTTTATGCTCAGTAGCAATACATGGACTGATCAGCTTCACCCAACATCGTTCTACATCTAACTTTTCCTTACCTCTGTAGATGGTTTCATTTTCCCTAAACTTAGTCGGGGGGAGAGGGAGAGGGTTAACATACTGAAGGAAGAGGTGGAAAATTGTGTATTCCATTCAACAACTTGTACCTCTGGTACTGCAATACCACAGTTTAGAATTTAGTGTTACGGCAACAAGGCACAGAAATACTGAGGCAGTCTACATGTTTCCATTCAAAATCCAAATCAAACAGGCCATACCTGTAAGAGTTTTGTGACCGAGGGCTGACTTTGCGAACCAGATTCTAACCATGGCTGATAATGAAGGATTTGAAAATGGCTACCTCTGATTCAGATGAAGCACACTTCTAACTGAATGGTTCATTAATAAATAAAACTAGTAGTTTTAGGGTTGTGATACTCTCCAGTTGTGTGAAGTGAAACCACTGTATTCTCCTAAAGTTACTGTTTGGGCTGCGGTATGTAGCAGAGCCATTATTAGCCCTTTTCATTTGAGAAACAATCAGTATTGTACTTAACATTGCAATTTTGAACAGTATGTCACTACACAGCATTATAAGAATAAACCTAATGTAAACAAACACAAACCCACGATTAGTCAGAAGCTGCAGCACACACACTGGTGGTGTTACACTCTTGGAAGTAGGTCCTACTTATGTATTAGATATGTTACATTAAATGACACTTTAAGATATTCAAATGTATTAACAGCCATCAACATTTTTTGTAATCATGCTTTAGGTACATAGTTTTTATGTCAAAAAAGTGTACACTCATAGCCTCTGCAGTGTTGTGCTATGATTGTCCTACTGTTAATCCACAGTATGAAAATGGCTGGGCCACTTTCTGTTCTGTAGTGAAACACGCATCTGGTATACAGTTAAAAAGTGCCGAGAAATAGGCTGTTCTTAATGTTTTCGATTTGATTTTTTTATTGGTCCAGTTTTATCATATAGCACAAATTGTACAATTGATATTAGACAGGTCAAAGACAAGTTACAATAATACATAGTATTAGCAATTAAAATTAGGTACCTACTACAATTAATTTTCATAAATTTATGGAGATAATCGGCATTGATGTTTTCCCAGCCGATGTATGTAATACAGCTGATGCATAAACTCAAATCTTAGGTGTAGCACATTGCCCATTCAGCTTAGCTAATAATTTGGTGGCAGAGAGAGAGAGAGAGAGAGAGAGAGAGAGAGAAAGGGGGGGGGGGGGGGGGAAGAGATTTATTTAGCGTTGCATTAATCATATATCTTGGCACCCATCTTGGCACTTCCGTCTGCTACATTGTTTTAGCTACCTCTATAATTTTTTCCTGTGTTGTCCATGCTTTACTGCTGACACCCGGCTTCATCCCACACTTCGGTGTGGGTGAGCACATATTTTTCAACGATTGTTCCCCGTGTTTTATGTTCCGTTTTCTTCTCCTGTTCTGGGATTTTTCTTGACACCCGTCTCACTATGTTACTGAACGGGCACTGAAGACCTTGCTGTCGTACGCCCAAAAAAACCCTCCTCTCTCTCTCTCTCTCTCTCTCTCTCTCTCTCTCTCTCTCTCTCTCTCTCTCTCTCTCTCTCTCACCCCCCCTCCCCCCCTCTCCCCTCTCTCCCCCCCCCCCATTTTGTGTGCAACACAAAGCATCAGGTGGTGATTTTAGGTAGCAGCGAGCAAGAGATTTAAGGGAAATTGATCAAAGTTCTAGAAGTGTGCAGCACTGGTTCCGCAAAATTGATCTGAGCACAAATCCCATCAGCTTTGGTGCAATCTCAAGTGCTTGGCTAGTAGTCTTCATGAATTTAGGTTTTGTCTTCAGGAAACTGCCTTCACCATCATCTAACCATATTGTCCCTCATAGTGTTTGGTGGTCCACAGAATTGGCAGTGAACCTCTGCTGGGCTTTGCTTCTGAACATGCACAACTTTGACAAGTTCTCAATGGTATCTACATCTACATCCGTACTCCGCAAGCCACCCAACAGTGTGTGGCGGAGGGCACTTTATGTGCCACTATCATTACCTCCCTTTCCTGTTCCAGTCGCATAGGGTTCGCAGGAAAAACGACTGCCGGAAAGCCTCCGTGCGTGCTCGAATCCCTCTAATTTTACATTCATGATCTCCTCGGGAGGTATAAGTAGGGGGAAGCAATATATTCAATACCTCATCCACAAATGCACCCTCTCGAAACCTGGATAGCAAGCTACACCGCGGTGCGGAGCGCCTCTCTTGCAGAGTCTGCCACTTGAGTTTGCTAAACATCTCCGTAACACTATCACATTTACCAAATAACCCTGTGATGAAACACACCGCTCTTCTTTGGATCTTCTCTATTCCCTCTGTGAACCCAACCTGGTATGGATCCCACAGTGATGAGCAATACTCAAGTATAGGTCGAAAGAGTGTTTTCTAAGCCACCTCCTTTGTTGATGGACTACGGTTTCTAAGGACTCTCCCAATGAATCTCAACCTGGCACCCATTACCAACAATTAATTTTATATGATCATTCCATTTCAAATCGTTCCGCACGCATACTCCCAGATATTTTACAGAAGAAACTGCTACCAGTGTTTGTTCCGCTATCTAATAATCATACAATAAAGGATCCTTCTTTCTATGTATTCGCAATACTTGCATTTGTCTATGTTAAGCGTCAGTTGCCACTTCCTGCTCCAAGTGCCTATCCGCTGCAGATCTTCCTGCATTTCGCTGCAATTTTCTAATGCTGCAATTTCTCTGTATACTACAGCATCATCCATGAAAAGCCGCATGGAACTTCCGACACTATCTACTAGGTCATTCATATGTATATTGTAAAGAGCAATGGTCCCATAACATTCCCCCGTGGCACGCCAGAGGTTACTTTAACGTCTGTAGACGTCTCTCCATTGATAACAACATGCTGTGTTCTGTTTGCTAAAAACTCTTCAATCCAGCCACACAGCTGGTCTGATATTCCGTAGGCTCTTAATTTATCAGGCGACAGTGCGGAACTGTATTGAACGCCTTCCGGAAGTCGAGGAAAATGGCATCTACCCAGGAGCCTGTTTCATTTGGTGACAGACAGTATTAGTTGTGCCATTTTCTTCTCATGCTGAGAAATGATGGCTGTCACAACACTGAAACTGTGCAGCATTATTGCCTCATAGCCCCTCTTGCTACTAGTTGTGTGTTACTCACACCATCTTTGGACATGATCGTACTATACGGATTGACTCAGGTAATTTCAGTCCTAGACTTTGTACAAATATGGTTGTGTTATTAAATGGAGGGGAAACCTTTTCCCTTCAGTTAGCTGTCTTTCTGCAACTTTGATACAAGATGGAGATGCGATCGAAAGAAAAGGTTTTTTCCCCCATTTTGATGAGAAAAAGTATTTTATTTTGCAATAAAGTTATTGCTCCTTTCAAAATAACCCCAATTATGTAATGCATTAACACCATTGTCTCACATTCTATCCCCCCTCGTCCTTCCCCTTCGCCCACCCTACATCTCCTACCAACTTCTCTTTCCTCTCTTGAAAAGGAACACACACTTCTGATAGCTAGGACTACTACTGATAGAAGAACGCAAAGTGAAGTATAGTAAAATGTGAGGATGTTGGTGGAAAACAGAATAATAAAAATTCATAATGATTAACTGCTTTAAACATCAGTGTGCTTCACCAGACCAGAAATAATTAACACAAGAAGTTAAATAGATACACGCTTCAAACATGCCGAGTATATGTTTACAGGAGTACAATAGCCTGTTGTTATAAACAAAATCCTTTGAATTACCACTTTCAATATACAGAGTTCAAATTACTTGCAGCTGGTTCACTAAAGTGTTTTTCCTCCTTGTTCTCAATAGCTTCCAGTATTTTTAAGCTGGGGACTGGGATTTTGAAAGTACTGAGTAGTTTCCTTGGTTGTTCAGGCCTATTTTACACTGCTCATTTCTGGGGATGAGTAAAACATTTTCATTTTAATAATTGGCAGAGTTCTGCCTTACATTGTCAATCTGGGGGTTTTATTGGGTTATTGCAGAAGTCAGACGCATTTTCATAAGTTTATAACACAACAAATACACGTAACACAGACTTTAGTCAACTATAATATATTCTCCTTAACTATTTACAAAAGTCTGCCAACATTGGGATAAACTTTTAGATTCCGTGACTGTAGAAATAACGTGTTTTTGAGGCAAAGAATTCGTCAAGCCACATTCACAGAACATTTTCATCTGGAAAGGAAGCTCCTTGAGTGTTGTTCGATAGAGAGCAGAGATGAAAATTGAAGGGCACAAGATCAAGTGTATAAGGCGAGTGTGGAATGACTTCCCCAACCTAACTCCTGCGAGGTGCTTTTGTCAGTCTAGCAGAACGTGAGTGGGCTTTATTGTGGAGTACCATCATTTCACGCAGTCTTCCTGGTCATTGTTCTTGGACTCTCTCTGCAATACATCCTAGTTGTTTACAATAAATGTCAGCAATGATGGTTATACCTCACAGAAGCAATTTTTAGTACGCCATACCATCGCCATTCCACCAGATGTGACATTATCTTTTGTGGATGCACTCTAGTCTCTATATGGGGAGTTGCTGCTTGTTTGAGTTTGGCCATTCCTTTCTTTTCCTTACGTTAGCATATACTGTAAACAAAATTTCTCGTCACCAGTAATAAGAGATAGGAATGGCTGGTGTTGTTCACAAGACAACTGGTGACAAACAAGCAGAGCCACACATACGACCACCTGCTGATTTTTGTGATTTTGGCTTAGAGCATGTGGTTGGTATACATATACCCGATTTTTGAACCTTCTCCATTTCATGCAAATCTCACTTGATGGCAGAATGATCACAGTTCATCATATTTGCCAGTCCTCGAGTACACTGACACAGCTCATTGTGAATTAAAGCATTTAAATGATCATCAAACCCTGAAGGTCTTCATGAATGTGGAGAGTCACTAATGTCCAAGTGATCCCCTTAAAATACAAACTTTCTTGCTGTGCTCTGCCCAAAGGCTTTATCCCCATACGCAGCACTGTTTCTCGGTGCCTCTACTGTTGCCATTCCTCTATTGAACTCAAACAGAATAATATGTCAGAAATGTTCAGATTTCTCCACTGGGCACTCCATTTTCTAGCACCCACAGCTCTACTCACATCTCCAAATGACAAAATTACAATACGTAAACTCAAATAGCAACAGTGAAATACAAATAAAAAATGCTATGAACTTTTGCACCAACCTAATATAACTGCACCAAGTATGATGAACAGTGGTTAAGACATTACCTATTTTTGGCAAGAATGGCATTCAAGTACCCTATCTGGCCACTAAGATCAAATTTTATGCCAGGATGAATCCTTTGACGACAATCGATTTGCTTCCATATCTGTAAAGGGAATGGTCCAGTCCAACAAGTCAAAACCTACCCTGAAATTTTTCGCCTATAAAGAATACACCGAAAGGAATGTACTGTCAAAATTTTAGCTGCTAAAATGCACTGCAATATTTTTAAAAAATTTTGAGCTTACTAGTTTTTGCTGTATGGAGAGCTGCTTATAATAGTGATTTGTACAGCCCTTCCTGCCTAGTACTGAATTAGCAGATACAGCAATGATAAAAGGATGTAGCACAAAGTCCAAAGTGAGCACACAAGAATTTAAAGCATTTGAACATATCAAAAATATCTCAAGCCATTAATTTTTTGATTAACTTGCAGTCCATATCAACAGCTCAACTGTTGCAGGTGTCATTGTTACACAAGTGACCAGCAGAGGAAAGAAAATCAAGGCAGTGTATGATAACAATTTACAGACGACTTCCATCAATCAGGACTTTGATTTATTGGCAATAAATATTGTATAACAGTTCCTGTAACACAGTTCTTATAATTTTTGAATACTGTATATTTTGCAAACAACAGTACAGTTACTTGTCTATTCCCTGCAGTCGTCATGAGACTGAAGCATCTACTGGATGATAAAAACAAACATTTTCCTTACAACAGGTCCACCTAATAAAAATAAATTAATGCATTCAGGCACGTCACAGCAATTACTAGTTTTTTGTAGATAGTACTAGAATGGAGTACGAAATGGTCATGGACATTGTTCTGCATACTGTATTGTGTACTTAATCAAATTCATTAAATGTGGTGATGTAGACACACTGGTGAAATTACTGAAGTTTAATAATATTGCCCAACCATTTTCTGAAAAAATGCTTTAGACTGTTGAAAAATTTATCAATAGTCTGAATCACATTCTTAGTTCCGGATGGAATCTGAATTATACTGGCATTCTTTCGTCATCTTCCTGCATACAGAGTTGCTGTTACGTCCAGGCCGAGAGTCCAACAAAAGCAATGAATTTTTGTCTGCAAACAGTAAGATGATGATGCAGATGTAACACTGAAAATCATCATCTCCCATTTTTCCAGATTTTGTGACATCAATTACAAGATTTTTGAAAGAAATTTCTGCCATTTGACTGCCTCATTTTGGCCTTTGGAGCCATTATAAGTACATATATAAATATCAAAATATGTCTGACCTGTCAGTGACATGTCATTGTTGTTGAAACAACGTATTTCTGGTTTTATGCACCAGTTGATGTATTTCAGGATATAAGTACACATGGAAGATATGTAATGTGGCTGACTTTTGCACAATGAGAAAACATTAACATACAGTATTATAATAGAAGGAAACATTGCACGTGGGAAAAATTATATATAAAAACAAAGATGAGGTGACTTACCGAACGAAAGCGCTGGCAGGTCGATAGACACACAAACAAACACAAACATACACACACAAGTTAAGCTTTCCGCTCCCGGGATTGGAATGACTCCTTACCCTCTCCCTTAAAACCCACTTCCTTTCGTCTTCCCCTCTCCTTCCCTCTTTCCTGATGAGGCAACAGTTTGTTGCGAAAGCTTAAATTTTGTGTGTATGTTTGTGTTTGTTTGTGTGTCTATCGACCTGCCAGCGCTTTCGTTCGGTAAGTCACCTCATCTTTGTTTTTAACATACAGTATGGTGTATGTAATAGCTAATATTTTCCTCTGAACTGCATGAATGCAGTTTGAGATAAAACAACAGATCTTCAGCATATTTGGCAGTTAACTTTCCATCTTCACATCAGCAGCACAGCCATGGCACGCTCTTTACTTGATAGAATGCCCCACCTCTTCAAGCCGGGACACCAAAGCACAGAGTAATTCAATGCACAGCTGGTACCATAACTTGTGGTAATGGTGCAATTGCCATCCCTGCTTGAAGGCATGTCTGCATCAGTTTATGTGCACAAACAGTAATGAAACTTCCAACCGGTTTTCAACTCTAGACTCTTTAACTAATAAATGGTTTCAACTACTGCAATCATTGCTCATCAGTTAGGTAGATGTTGTCTAACACATCACTTTATCAAAGTGATACATTACACTACAAAGATTGGAGAAGAACCTCAAGTGGGAAAAAAGACTTTTATTAATAATTTTGGAAAAACATTTGTTTAATGATCACATCTATGAATATCTGAGCTGTCACCCAGCTTTGGATCCTGGGGATTGCAGTAGTTGGTAAAACGATATGAGAGCAGTGAGGCAGCAAACAATGACCTAAAAGCACAGAATCCACAGCCCTCCATTGTATCGCAGAAATAAGTAATAATGAAATTGTATAGTCAGCCTTTGCTTGTATGCATTCTAGATGAAGTTTTATATTTGCAGTTATCTTTAATATTTTTAAAGACTTAAGAAGTTTGATAGTGATGAAGTGCCTGCAATGTCATGAAAATATATTCTGTTTTGTTCTCAGTTGTCCATCATTTCCTTTACAAAATGAAGTGACATAAGAGTGAGATTAGTTTATTTTTGATGAGCTGATGTAGTGTGGAGTTTTTAATTTGCTGTGTGAAGCTGAGACAGGTATTTACTTTTTGTCGTATTCAAAATGGTTCAAATGGCTCTGAGCACTATGGGACTTAACTTCTGAGGTCATCAGTCCCCTAGAAATTAGAACTACTTAAACCTAACTAACCTAAGGACATCACACACATCCATCCCCAAGGCGCGATTCGAACCTGCGACCGTAGTGGTTCTAGACTGTAGTGCCTAGAACCGCTGGCCGGCTTTGTCTTATTATTTAGATATATTCTTTGGATTGCTAGCGATGTCCTTAGCAGCAGAACATTTTTTAAGGTAGTCAGGTGTGGATTCTAGGGCACCATTTCTGATTTTTTTATACTGGTAATTTAAATTTCCCATGAGATCGTTATTTTAGGCCTCTTACTGCAGTGGTTCACCTGAGCTAAATGATTACTGAACTTAAGTGCTCGGATCTGAGGACATTGGATAACATGTAATCAAATTCATGCCTAACCTGATTTATAATTTTTAAGAAATGTAGTCGCCACAACAATCAGAAGTTGGTGAAGAGTGTAATCACAAAGTCACATGAAAAATACGTCCTTGGAGTGCTCACTTAATCTTAATCTTAAACCCCGCCATTCCCTTGTGGTTTACCATATCATTTTTAAGTTATTTGCCTTCTGCAGCACAAGGTTATTGCTTAATTTAACTTTGGTCCAGCATATTACTTTCACCTAAAATCTGGTGGTTGCTTTATTTTTGTAGACTGTGTGCATTCCTGGTGTCACTTTTGGTACAAGAGGATTTTCCCAGCCCATGCTTGAGCTTTGGTGTTCTTTGCAGCCCCAATTTTGGATGCTATTATGACTGTCCATCTATGGTAGATGTTTGCCTACTAGTTGTTTGGGCATGGACATGGCATCTTATGACTGCTAGTTAAACTATTTTGTAATCATTGCATTTTGTTTTTAGTTTCTAAATTTTATTTTTTTAATTGTTTAAAGAAGTTGGTTACAGCCACTGTTTTACTCTAGATTTCAGATACACTTGATTCTAGGGATAAGACCCCAAAAGCGTGGTAGTGTGTAGTGACTTCTGTCACATTAGACTTCGTCAATAGAAGCATTTTACAACTGTGACAGATTTGTTTACCATGTACATTGCAGAACAGATGTGGATGTCCCACAAATAAAAATCTGCTTTTTCCTAATGAAATCATTGGTAAGATAATCAGCACATTAGAGGTTCAGAATTTTGTAACAGTTTGCATTGATATTTCAAGTCATTTCATTCTCACTGATCCATTCCAGTACATTTAATTCTATTCATAATACCCATGGTGGCAAGGTAAGCCACAGTCCTTCACCAACTGTGTTCCCACAGTTGACTTACTTCCACACACACCATGGAAGAACCTCTGGTAATAGTGTTCAGAAATGAACAATGAAGATTTAGGCCTTGCAGCATGCTCAGATAGCAGGAGGGTTAAGGCTACTGCTTACCATAAGCATGAAATCCTAGGTCAAGTCCCTGTCTGGTACAAATTTTCAGTTGTCACTATATATTCAAAACATGAGTTAAATTTACATTTGTATTTATTTTACATATTATTCCCATACAACTTTTCCCTTAGCCTTCAGCTAAGAAAAATCCATGCTGTAATGTACATGATGAACAATAGAATTTCCAGAGTAATAGATCCCTATGTGAAACCCCTCCAGGTATCTGTTTGCAGATTTGTGATATTGCTGCCCAGTATACATTCTGCCATTCCCATCTTTAGTACATTACCCTTAAATGCAGCCTTTCCAGCAGAGAGCAATGCTTCACTTGTCACCCATTGCCATTGAGATATGTCAGGGACCTATGGAAGCAATGGCCCTCCTGCCTAAAATGAAACACAACGAGTATCATTTCTTAGTGTCCAAATGGATAATGAACCGCAAAGCAATTTGCACACTAACAAACTGATCAAGAAGCACAGTACTGCATGTGTTTTGTGTAGATGAATCTATTATTGTGTTGACATGCAGTCAAAATTTGTTTATTTTGCACAACTTCACTTACTTTGCACACCTTCACTCCCTGATGTCCCATGCAGCTACCTCCTGGGTTGCTGCAGTGAAATTCAGCAAGGTAATTGTTCTATAATAGTGAGCAATCAGAATATTGTGCAATTCAGATAAGGCACCTTTAAATATCTCCAAATTTTTACATCAACTTCACATTTTTGGTGCCGACAGCAAATGTTGTTGTTGTGGTCTTCAGTCCAGAAACTGGTTTGATGCAGCTCTCCATGCTACTCTATCCTGTGCAAGCTTCTTCATCTCCCAGTACCTACTGCAGCCTACATCCTTCTGAATCTGCTTTGTGTATTCATCTCTTGGTCTCCCTCTACGATTTTTACCCTCCACACTGCCTTCCAACACTAAACTGGTGATCCCCTGATCCCTCAGAATATGCGCTACCAACCAACCCCTTCTTCTAGTCAAGTTGTGCCACAAATTTCTCTTCTCTCCAATTCTATTCAATACCTCCTCATTAGATCTACCCATCTAATCTTCAGCATTCTTCTGTAGCACCACATTTCGAAAGCTTCTGTTCTCTTCTTGTACAAACTATTTATTGTCCATATTTCACTTCCATACATGGCTACACTCCATACAAGTACTTTCAGAAACTACTTCCTGACACCTAAATCAATACTCGATGTTAACAAATTTCTCTTCTTCACAAACGCTTTCCTTGCCATTGCCAGTCTGCATTTTATATTGTCTCTACTTCGACCATCATCAGTTATTTTGCTCCCCAAATAGTAAAACTCCTTTACTACTATAAGCGTCTCATTTCCTAATCTAATTCCCGCAGCATCACCCGACTTAATCCGACTACATTCCATTATCTTCTTTTTTCTTTTGTTGATGTTCATCTTATATCCTCCTTTCAAGGCGCTGTCCATTCTGTTCAGCTGCTCTTCCAGGTCCTTTGCTGTCTCTGACAGAATTACAATGTCATCGGCGAACCTCAAAGTTTTTATTTCTTCTCCATGGATTTTAATACTTACTCTGAATTTTTCTTTTGTTTCCTTTACTGCTTGCTCAATATACAGATTGAATAACGTCGGGGAGATATTACAACCCTGTCTCAGTCCCTTCCCAACCACTGCTTCCCTTTCATGCCCCTCGACTCTTACAACTGCCATCTGGTTCCTGTACAAATTGTAAATAGCCTTTCGCTCCCTGTATTTTACCCTTGCCACCTTCAGAATTTGAAAGAGAGTACTCCAGTCAACATTGTCAAAAGCTTTCTCTAAGTCTACAGATGCTAGAAACATAGGTTTGCCTTTCCTTAATCTTTCTTCTAAGATAAGTCGTAGGGTCAGTATTGCCTCACGTGTTCCGACATTTCTACGGAATCCAAACTGATCTTCCCCAAGACTGGCTTCTACCAGTTTTTCCATTCGTCTGTAAAGAATTCGTGTTAGTATTTTGCAGCTGTGAGTTATTAAACTGATAGTTCGGTAATTTACACATCTGTCAACACCTGATTTCTTTGAGATTGGAATTATTATATTCTCTTTGATGTCTGAGGGTATTTCGCCTGTCTCATACATCTTGCTCACTAGATGGTAGAGTTTTGTTAGGCCTGGCTCTCCCAAGGCTGTCAGTAGTTCTAATGGAATGTTCCCTACTCCCGGGTCCTTGTTTCGACTCAGGTCTTTCAGTGCTCTGTTGAACTGTTCATGCAGTATCATATCTCCCATTTTATCTTCATCTACATCCTCTTCCATTTCCATAATATTGTCCTCAAGTACATCGCCCTTGTATAGACCCTCTATATACTCCTCCCACCTTTCTGCTTTCCCTTCTTTGATTAGAACTGGGTTTCCATCTGAGCTCTTGATATTCATACAAGTGGCTCTATTTTCTCCAAAGGTCTCTTTAATTTTCCTGTAGACAGTATCTATCTTGCCCCTAGTGAGATAAGCCTCTACATCCTTACATTTGTCCTCTATCCATCCCTGCTTAGCCGTTTTGCACTTCCTGTCGATCTCATTTTTGAGACGTTTGTATTCCTTTTTGCCTGCTTCATTTACTGCATTTTTATATTTTCTCCTTTCATCAATTAAATTCAATATCTCTTGTGTTTCCTAAGGATTTCTATTAGCCCTTGTCTTTTTACCTACTTGATCCTCTGCTACCTTCACTATTTCGTCTCTCAAAGATACCCATTCTTCTTCTAATTTATTGCTTTCCCCCATTCTTGTCAATCATTCCCTAATACTCTCCCTGAAGCTCTCTACAACCTCTGGTTCTTTCAGTTTATCCAGGTCCCATCTCCTCAAATTCCCACCATTTTGCAGTTTCTTCAATTTTAATCTACAGTTCATAACCAATAGATTGTGGTCAGAGTCCACATCTGCCCCTGGAAAAGTCTTAAAAATTAAAACCTGGTTCCTGAATCTCTTTCTCACCATTATATAATCTATCTGATGCCTTCTAGTATCTCCAGGCTTCTTCCACGTATACAACCTTCTTTCACGATTCTTGAACCAAGTGTTAGCTATGATTAAGTTATGCTCTGTGCAAAATTCTACCAGGCGGCTTCCTCTTTCATTTCTTAGCCCCAATCCATATTCACCGACTATGTTTCCTTCTCTCCCTTTTCCTACACTCGAATTCCAGTCACCCATGACTATTAAATTTTCATCTCCCTTCACTATCTGAATAATTTCTTTTATCTCATCATACATTTCACCAATCTCTTCGTCATCTGCGGAGCTAGTTGGTGCATAAACTTGTACTACTATGGTAGGTGTGGGCTTTGTATCTATCTTGGCCACAATAATGCGTTCACTATGCTGTTTGTAGTAGCTTACCCGCATTCCTATTTTCCTATTCATTATTAAACCTATTCCTGCATTACCCCTTTTGATTTTATATTTATAACCCTGTATTCATCTGACCAAAAGTCTTGTTCCTCCTGCCACTGAACTTCACTACTTCCCACTATATCTAACTTTAACCTATCCATTTCCCTTTTTAAATTTTCTAACCTACCTGCCCGATTAAGGGATCTGACATTCCACGCTCTGATCCATAGAATGCCAGTTTTCTTTCTCCTGATAACAAATAAGAAAAATAAATCTCAAGTGAACTACTATTTATACAATCAGAAACAAGAACATAAACATAACTTCTGATTAAAATTTGCGGCATTTGTCTAAGGTGTTGAGGGAGTTCAGTATTCTTTTACAAAGCTTTCAGATATAAATCCGGAAACTATGAATCCTGACAAATTCACTGTAAAATTGTCACATAACCAATCTCATAATTATGTGATTGAATATGGATGATGATTTTAACTTCTTGTTAGCAGTGTGATAAGTAACAGTGTTAATTTTAAAGAGAGCCCAGAACAAAAAATACCAAGCAAATGCAGGAGACTGGTTCTAACGATACAGTCCACAACGACATGGAACCAGTAATGAGTACATTCAAGAAGAAACTCATTTCATTCTTGGGACATCTAATCAGGACACTAGGAAACAGAATCAACAAGAGAATAATGGAGAAATTACGGAACTGTAATAACAACAATAAATTGATTATACAAATCAAGGAAGGTGTGAGACAGCCACAAATCATAAAAGAAGATTTAAAAAACAAAGTAGACAAACAAATATGACTACAAACTAAGATCAACAGATAGACAGGCAAAAAGGGCAGTTGAAATTAGCGAGGATTAACTTGTACTGGGCCAACAGAAAACTTAAAAACAATCGTTAAGCACTTAGCTCTTCTCCTGCTTCATCTGTGTGTAAAAGAATAAATAAGTAATTGTGAATCAACCTTGATGTTACTTCCACCATGGTTCATTCCACATACTTAAAATTCTTTTTCATTGTGCAACATATTTCTTTGTGTGGACATTCACATAGACAGTTACCAGCTTTATGTTAATTACCTTATGGAAATAATAATTAGAGAAATTGTAGACAGGTATTGCTACTCTCGTGATGAATCTATTAGTTACCTGGCCCATAATTTGCAACAATTACACCCAATTTTGCTTTGGAATAGAAAATAACATCCATTTGTTTCAATACATAGATGTACCACTGCACACAGTTCTACATCTACATCTACATCTACATTGATACTCCGCAAGCCACCCAACGGTGTGTGGCGGAGGGCACTTTACGTGCCACTGTCATTACCTCCCTTTCCTGTTCCAGTCGCGTATGGTTCGCGGGAAGAACGACTGTCTGAAAGCCTCCGTGCGCGCTCTAATCTCTCTAATTTTACATTCGTGATCTCCTCGGGAAGTATAAGTAGGGGGAAGCAATATATTCGATACCTCATCCAGAAACGCACCCTCTCGAAACCTGGCGAGCAAGCTACACCGCGATGCAGAGCGCCTCTCTTGCAGAGTCTGCCACTTGAGTTTATTAAACATCTCCGTAACGCTATCACGGTTACCAAATAACCCAGTGACGAAACGCGCCGCTCTTCTTTGGATCTTCTCTATCTCCTCCGTCAACCCGACCTGGTACGGATCCCACACTGATGAGCAATACTCAAGTATAGGTCGAACGAGTGTTTTGTAAGCCACCTCCTTTGTTGATGGACTACATTTTCTAAGCACTCTCCCAATGAATCTCAACCTGGTACCCGCCTTACCAACAATTAGTTTTATATGATCATTCCACTTCAAATCGTTCCGTACGCATACTCCCAGATATTTTACAGAAGTAACTGCTACCAGTGTTTGTTCCGCTATCACATAATCATACAATAAAGGATCCTTCTTTCTATGTATTCGCAATACATTACATTTGTCTATGTTAAGGGTCAGTTGCCACTCCCTGCACCAAGTGCCTATCCGCTGCAGATCTTCC
Source organism: Schistocerca piceifrons (assembly GCF_021461385.2). Classification (NCBI taxonomy): domain Eukaryota; kingdom Metazoa; phylum Arthropoda; class Insecta; order Orthoptera; family Acrididae; genus Schistocerca; species Schistocerca piceifrons. The sequence goes on along the minus strand of NC_060139.1, from coordinate 797,084,476 downwards.
TGTATTTCGCTACAATTTTCTAATGCAGCAACTTCTCTGTATACTACAGCATCATCCGCGAAAAGCCGCATGGAACTTCCGACACTATCTACTAAGTCATTTATATATATTGTGAAAAGCAATGGTCCCATAACACTCCCCTGTGGCACGCCAGAGGTTACTTTAACGTCTGTAGACGTCTCTCCATTGATAACAACATGCTGTGTTCTGTTTGCTAAAAACTCTTCAATCCAGCCACACAGCTGGTCTGATATTCCGTAGGCTCTTACTTTGTTTATCAGGCGACAGTGCGGAACTGTATCGAACGCCTTCCGGAAGTCAAGAAAAATAGCATCTACCTGGGAGCCTGTATCTAATATTTTCTGGGTCTCATGAACAAATAAGGCGAGTTGGGTCTCACACGATCGCTGTTTCCGGAATCCATGTTGATTCCTACATAGTAGATTCTGGGTTTCCAGAAATGACATGATACGCGAGCAAAAAACATGTTCTAAAATTCTACAAGAGATCGACGTAAGAGATATAGGTCTATAGTTTTGCGCATCTGCTCGACGACCCTTCTTGAAGACTGGGACTATCTGTGCTCTTTTCCAATCATTTGGAACCCTCCGTTCCTCTAGAGACTTGCGGTACACGGCTGTTAGAAGGGGGGCTAGTTCTTTCGCGTACTCTGTGTAGAATCGAATTGGTATCCCGTCAGGTCCAGTGGACTTTCCTCTATTGAGTGATTCCAGTTGCTTTTCTATTCCTTGGACACTTATTTCGATGTCAGCCATTTTTTCGTTTGTGCGAGGATTTAGAGAAGGAACTGCAGTGCGGTCTTCCTCTGTGAAGCAGCTTTGAAAAAAGGTGTTTAGTATTTCAGCTTTACGCGAGTCATCCTCTGTTTCAATGCCATCATCATCCCGTAGTGTCTGGATATGCTGTTTCGAGCCACTTACTGATTTAACGTAAGACCAGAACTTCCTAGGATTTTCTGTCAAGTCGGTACATAGAATTTTACTTTCGAATTCAATGAACGCTTCACGCATAGCCCTCCTTACACTAACTTTGACATCGTTTAGCTTCTGTTTGTCTGAGAGGTTTTGGCTGCGTTTAAACTTGGAGTGGAGCTCTCTTTGCTTTCGCAGTAGTTTCCTAACTTTGTTGTTGTACCACGGTGGGTTTTTCCCGTCCCTCACAGTTTTACTCGGCACGTACCTGTCTAAAACGCATTTTACGATTGCCTTGAACTTTTTCCATAAACACTCAACATTGTCAGTGTCGGAACAGAAATTTTCGTTTTGATCTGTTAGGTAGTCTGAAATCTGCCTTCTATTACTCTTGCTAAACAGATAAACCTTCCTCCCTTTTTTTTATATTCCTATTAACTTCCATATTCAGGGATGCTGCAACGGCCTTATGATCACTGATTCCCTGCTCTGTACATACAGATTCGAAAAGTTCGGGTCTGTTTGTTATCAGTAGGTCCAATATGTTATCTCCACGAGTCGGTTCTCTGTTTAATTGCTCGAGGTAATTTTCGGATAGTGCACTCAGTATAATGTCACTCGATGCTCTGTCCCTACCACCCGTCCTAAACATCTGAGTGTCCCAGTCTATATCTGGTAAATTGAAATCTCCACCTAAGACTATAACATGCTGAGAAAATTTATGTGAAATGTATTCCAAATTTTCTCTCAGTTGTTCTGCCACTAATGCTGCTGAGTCGGGAGGTCGGTAAAAGGAGCCAATTATAAACCTAGTTCGGTTGTTTAGTGTAACCTCCACCCATAATAATTCACAGGAACTATCCACTTCTACTTCACTACAGGATAAACTACTACTAACAGCGATGAACACTCCACCACCGGTTGCATGCAATCTATCCTTTCTAAACACCGTCTGTACCTTTGTAAAAATTTCGGCAGAATTTATCTCTGGCTTAAGCCAGCTTTCTGTACCTATAACGATTTCAGCTTCGGTGCTTTCTATCAGCGCTTGAAGTTCCGGTACTTTACCAACGCAGCTTCGACAGTTGACAATTAGAATACCGATTGCTGCTTGTTCCCCGCATGTCCTGACTTTGCCCCGCACCCGTTGAGGCTGTTGCCCTTTCTGTATTATGTTTTATGAAATGCTTAACATGACATATCCAGTAGCACAAGCAAGCAGACAGTGTCTAATAGAATTACAGTGATATACTTTCATTCCTCTGTCTATATTATCACATTCCTACAATATTTTAAATCATCTGTTTGCTTCTGGTGTACAAAACTTAACATGTGAAATGTAGAATAAAGCCTTCAGAGAGATAACACAGGCAAAGAAGTTATGCAATTAAAATAAAAGCTAAACAGGGGAAAGAATTAAAACAATTTCTTCATCAGAGATTCATGACTAGGTCTCAGAGAAGAATTATTATTTTCTAAAGAGTGATTTATACAATTAGATGCATGAAAGCCAAGTAAACCAAGTGATCATTCATTAAAAAAACTTAGATCTGAACTATTTACAGTAGTTTATATTGTGTGTCTTACTGGAGGGAGAACTGGCAGCTATGTTTAGATGTGTCAGAGAAATTTTATGGTGAGAATGTAGATCAAAACAATCTGGAAATAAAAATAACATCTATAGCCAACATATTTTTGTCTGGTCCAGTCTGAGCTGCCAGAGATGGCAGTCATGTGTGCCTGGGGTGTGCTTGCTTGTGTGAAAGAATGTGTGTGCTTGTTTCCTTTTCTGAAGAAGGCTTTGCCTGAAAGATAAGTGTGTAACCGTCTTTTCGTTGTGCCTTTCTGCAACTCAACATGTCATCTTAATGGTGAGTAGCAATATGTCTTCTTCCTCATATTGTTGATATATTTGTAGACCACAAAAGTCACTATATGTATATGAATCAACAAACTGACTAACATAATGTAGTCAATTAATCAGTTTGCAATACACTAAAATGTACACAATATTCAGCCCTGCATATACAGTCCATCCATTTTACAGAACAGAAAACTTATATGTGTTATCATTGTGTAACCTGCATATCAAATTGTCATCTGAAAACGCTGCATTCAACAATGTGCCTAGAATACTGCTAACTCACCACTTATTACTGAGTGAGTGAAATAAACAAAGTACATGTGGCAATTTATACACCTAACATTCTAGGTCTCAGGCCTAAGATCTCACAAAATATTACACTGAACACATTTTTCAGTGCTCTTCACTTAAAAGAGATTTCACAAAAAAGCTTAGTTCTTAGATTTTACAGTCCATAAAGAAGAAAAAATTCTGCACATCTGTAACTCTGCCTGTCATAACTTTGCACCTCCAACGTCACAATATATTTCAACCCTGGGTTAGGATTGATACTTGTCCCACACCAAGTGCCACAGACCACAAGCTTTGGCCGCTCTAATCTCACTGCAGAGGCTGGGTTTGAGATCAAACAATGTATCTGTCATAGAATATTCTGTAAGTGTCTTCAGGGACCTTGCTTTGAGGTCTGTTAGATATGTTTACCATGACAGATTGAAACTTAAATGGATATTTAAAACTTAAAATGGTATCCCTCATTTGTAGACTATGTAAATAAAAAGTATGACAATAACAGTTCAGATCAACACTTACTCTTTTATCCATAGAATATTTAAAACATACATTTCAGGCCACCACTCCAATCTTATAATTCTGAGTTTTAATTGGTAAGACTGGAGAGGCACAAGCATTTTCAGAATTATCTACATGATAATGAGCATTGCACAGGCCTCCTTACCAAGGGCATTATGCTATTAATGACACTTTCAAGGGAGTTACACATAAAACACTCTCTTGAGGAACACGATTCTCCTGCTCAAACCAGACATACAGAAATGCAACAAATTGGTATCAAGAAAGCATTGTTATACGAAGGGTAAATGAAGATGGCATCTCCAGATCAGTCCCTGCTTGGAGATCCGAGTAGAGAACTATTTTACCTTCAGAATATTTTACCCAAGAGATGCCACTATCATTTAATCAAACAGCAGAGGTGCATGCCCTCAGGAAGAATTACAGCTGTGGTTTCCCCTTGCTTTCAGCCATGTGTACCAACACAGCAAGGCCATTTTGGTTGATGTTACAAGGCCAGATCAGTCAATCATCCTGACTGCTGCCTCTGCACCTATTGAAAAGGCTGCTGCCCCTCTTCAGGAACCACAAATTTTTCTAGCCTCTCAACAGATACCCTTCCATTGTGGTCGCACCTATGGTACAGCTATATGTATCACTGCGGCACACAATCACCCCGCCAACGACAATGTCCATGGTTCTTGGCTAGAAACATTTTTAATAATGGTAATACAGACGTTGATCAGTATTGTACACACATTACTGTGGTACAGAAAAATATACGCATTCCCTGTTCGAACTATGTAATTGTCATCCATGAATTCTTCGACAGTGTCCGTGAGTGTGGGGCAGGCAGGGAGTATCTGTTGATGACTCACTTTCCCATTAGAGGAGAGAGCAATCTTTTCTGTGAATCAATCCATATTTTGAATACCATATATTCCTGCTATTTCCTATATTATAATTTTTTAACTTCATATACTGTAGTGTCTGGCAATACAGTGCTGAACAGTGTGTAGAAAGTTTAAAATTTTCTCTCATTCATTGATTCCATCAAAAAGGAGAACTCTGAGGGGTGTGAAAAGATTGAAGGTACACATTCACAAAAATGCAGGCAAGTGATAGAAATGTAATCAATGAACAATATTAACAGTAAATTATCATGACACTGCTTAACACCACTCTGAGGTGACTAACGTCATGGGATAGCAATACGCACATATACAGATGATGGTAGTAACATGTGCACAAGGTATAATGGACAGTGCATGGAGGAACAGTCATTTGTACTCAGGTGATTCACATGGAAAGGTTTCCAACATGATTACAGCTGCACAATGGGAATTAACAGACCTTGAACACAGAATGGTAGTTGGTGCTAGGTGCCTGGGACATCCCATTTTGGAAATAATTAGGGAATTCTATGTTCTGAGATCCACAGTGTCAAGACTGTACCGAGAATACCAAATTTCATGCATTAGCTCTCACCACAGCCTTCACTTAATGACCGACAGCAGCGGCATATGTGTAGAGTTGTCAGTGCTAACGGAGAAGCAACACTGCATGAAATAACTGCAGAAATCAATGTGGGATGTACATAGAATGTATCCATTAGGGCACTGCAGTGAAATTTGGCATTAGTGGGCTATGGCAGTAGATGACCAATGTGAGTGTCTTTGCTAACAGCACAACATCATCTGCAGCACATTTCCTGATCTCGTAACCATATCGATTGGACCCTAGATGGATGGAAAACTATGGCCTGGTTAGATGAGTCCTGATTACAGTTGTTAAGAGATAATGGTAAGATTCAAATGTGGTGCAGACCCCATGAAGCCACAGACATAAGTTGTCAACACGGTACAGTTTGAGCTCACAGTGGCTCCACGATGATGTGGGCTGTGTTTATATGGAATGGACTGGGTCCTCTGATTCAGCTGAACTGATCACTGTCTGGAAATAGTTGTGTGTGGCTACTTCATGTTCATAAACAATGATGGAATGTTTATGGTTGACAATGTGCCATGTCACTGGTCCTCAGTTTTTCTTGACTGGTTTGAATAACATTCTTGACAATTCAAGTGAATGGTTTGGCCAGCCACATCACCCAACATGAATCCCATCTACATCTACACTATGTGATCAAAAGTATCCGGACACCCCTAAAAATGTACATTATTCATATTAGGTGCACTGCACTGCCACCTAATGCCAGGTACTCCATATCAGTGACCTCAGTAGTCATTAGACATCGAGAGGGAGCAGAATGGGGCACTCCGTGGAACTCACTTCGAACATGGTCAGGTGATAGGTGTCACTTGTGTCATACGTCTGTACGCAAGATTTCCACACTCCTACACATCCCTAGGTCCACTGTTTCTGATGTGATAGTGAAGTGGAAACGTTAAGAGACACATACAGCACAAAAGTGTACAGACCGATCTCGTCTCTTGACTGACAGAGACCGCCGACAGTTGAAGAGGGTTGTAATGTGTAATAGGCAGACATCTATCCACCACCATCCCACAGGAATTCCAAACTGCATCAGGATCCACTGCAAGTACTATGACAGTTACACAGCAGGTGAGAAGACTTTGATTTCATGATTGAGCAGCTGCTCATAAGCCACACGTCACGCCGGTAAATGGTGAAAGAAACTTCGCTTAGTGTAAGGATCATAAACACTGACCATTTGAACAGTGGAAAAATGTTGTGTGGAGTGACAAATCACGATACACAATGTGGCGATCCAATGGCAGGCTGTGGGTACAGCAAATATCCGGTGAATGTCATCTGCCAGCATGTGTAGTGCCAACAGTAAAATTCGGAGGCGGTGGTATTATGGTGTGGTCATGTTTTTCATGGAGGGGGCTTGCACCCCTTGTTGTTTTGTGTGACACTATCACAGCACAGGCCTACATTGATGTTTTAAGCACCTTCTTGCTTCCCACAATTAAAGAGCAATTCGGGGAAGGCGATTGCATCTTTCAACACAATCGAGCACCTGTTCATAATGCACGGCCTGTGGCAGTGTGGTTATATGACAATAACATCACTGTAATGGAATGGTCTACACAGAGTCCTGACCTGAATCCTATAGAACATCTTTGGGATGTTTTGGAACGCCAGCTTCATGCCAAGCCCCACCGGCTGACATCAATACTTTTCCTCAGTATAGCACTCCATGAAGAATGGGCTGCCATTCCCCAAGAAACCTTCCATCACCTGACTGAATGTATGCCTGCAAGAATGGGAGCTGTCATCAATGCCAACACCATATTGAATTGCAGCATTACTGATGGAGGGCGCCACGAACTTGTAAGTCATTTCTAGTCAGATGACTGGATACTTTCAATCACATAATGTACATGGATACTCTGCAAATCACACTTAATTGCCTGGCAGATGGTTCATTGAACCACCTTCACAATAATTATCTATTATTCCAATCTCGAACAGCGCATGAAAAAAAACTAATGCCTATATCTTTCCATGTGAGCTCCGATTTCCTTTTTTTTTTATTATGATGGTCATTTCTCCCTATGCAGGTCAGCATCAACAAAATATTTTCGCATTCATAGGGGAAAGTTAGTGATTGCAATTTCGTGAAGATTCTGTTGCAACAAAAAACACCTTTGTTTTATTGATTTCCACCCCAAATCCTGTATCATATCAGTAATACTCTCTGTCCTATTTCACAATAATACAAAACATGTTGCTCTCCTTTGAACTTTCTTGATGTACTCCATTAATACTACCTGGTAAGGATCCCAGACCATGCAGCAGTACTCCAGAAGAGGACGGACAAATGTAGTGTAGGCAGTCTCTTTAGTAGATCTGTTAAATTTTCTACACGTTCTGCCAATAAATCGAACGTTTATGTTACATTATTGAGAGGTCAATTTACGCTCAAAATACTGCACTGGCAATACTTAAGCAATTATGGATGGCTATACAGCCAGTATGGCTCAATAATCTACAGGGGACTTCTAACGACTTGTTTGAGTCCATGTCATGTCGAATCACACTAAGCCAGGCAAAAGGAAGTCCGACACAATGTTGGGAGGTACCTCATGACTTTTGTCACCTCAGAGTATTTGTGTCCACATCAGCTAGATGTAACCTAGTAATAGAACAGGAAAGCCACTGCACTGAAATAAATAAAATGTATATTCCTACTGCCCCAGTTATGTTAAATAGTGCTCACAGAAAGATCCATACCCAAAGACTGGAAAGTTGTGCAAGTCACACTAATACCCAAGAAAGAAAATAGGAATAATCTGCTGAATTACAAGCCCATATCACTAATTTCAATCTGCAGTAGGATTTTGGGACATACATCGTGCTCAAACATTATCAATCACTTTGAAGAAAATGATTTATTGACAAATAGCCAATACAGATTCAGAAAATATCATTCGTGTGAAATACAACTTGCTCTTTATTTTCACAAAGTAATGAGTGCTGTTGACAGGGGATGTCAAATTAATTTCATATTTTTACGTTTCCAGAAATTTTTTGACACCATTGTCACAAACTGCTTCTAATTAAATTGCATGCTTATGGAAAATCGTATCAGCTGTTTGACTGGATTCGTGATTTCCTGTCTGGAAGGTCACAGTTCATAACAATTGATGGAAAGTCATTGAGTAAAACAGGAGTAATGCCTGGTGCTCCCCAAGGAACTACTTAAATGATTTAGGAGACAATCTGAGCAGGCCTCTTAGATTGTTTGTAGATGTTACTGTCATTTACTGTCATGTAAAGTCATCAGATGATCAAAATGGATTGCAAAATGATTTAGACAAGATATCAGTATGGTGGAAAGGATGGAACTTGACACGAAATAATGAAAAGTGTGAAGTCGACCACATGAGCACTAAAAGGAACCCCCTAAATTTCAGTTTCACAATAAATCACACAAATCTAAAGGCTGACAACTCAACTAATTACTTAGGGATTACAAATATGAATGACTTAAATTAGAATGATCACATAGATAATGTTGTGGGGAAAGCAAACCAAAGACTGCAATTTATTGGCAGAATACTTGGAGACTGTTCACACTATGCTTGTTCGCCATCTTCTGGAGTACTGCTGTGTAATGTGGAACCCACATCACATGTGATTGACAGAGGACATCAAAAAATTTCAAAGAAGAGCAGCTTATTTTGTATTATCATGAAATACAGGAGAGAGTGCTACTAATATCATACACAAACTGGGGTGGCAGTCATTAAAGCAAAGGCTTCACTGCAGCAGAAACTTCTCATGAAATTAAAATCAGTAACTTTCTCCTCAGAGCCTGAAAATATTTTGTTATCACCCACCTACATAGGGAGTAATGATTGCCATAACAAAATAAGAGGAATCAGAGCTTTAAAAGAAAGATTTAAGTATTCCTTTTTCCTGCACATTGTTCAAGATTGAAACAGCACAGAAGTGGCTTGAAGGTGGTTCGATGAACCCTCTGCCACGCACTTAACTATAAATTGCAGAGTAATTGTGTAGATGTAGATGTCATGCCATGCCGGTCACACATATTTTCAATGCTAAATAATTAGATAATTTGCAGAAGGTATGGCTGATTTTCTTTTGAACTGGTAGGATTCCCAATTTCTTCCTTTATATTAGTGGCAGCTTGTTGAATACTTTTACACCAGCTTGTGCAGGTCCACTCTAAATCCTAGACAAGTATGAGAAGTTAGCATAAAAACTTATTTTTGTATCTTGTACTGTGCCTGATCAAATCACATTTCATCTGAAACAGATTTAAATTATTAGTAACAAAAACAATTAAGAAAAATGTATATTGTTAACTGAGCATAAGAATTCTGATACCCTTAAAGAGGCAACTACAAACTGCGTAGTGGTCTCAATTATTTTTTTTTTTTTTTTTTTTTTACAAAAAAATTTTTGATAGTTGTGAGATTAAGACTTCAACTGGTTATTGTAAACCAGTTGTAGGTATTTTCATCTGTCATCAGAGATTTGCCTAACAAGGTTGAGTTTGATCCCTTGATAAGGAACAAGAGCAGACCCAAAGTTGTTTTCACAATCTGTCAATGTGACACTCTCCTTCTTGTGAATGAAGGTAAGATGCCACCCATAAAGAAAGGGATGTCAATAATGCTGTTATATATTATTTTGGCAAGTAGAATTGTTTGATCAACACAAACAAAAGTTTTGCCAAGGTCACAGAATAATCTTTCTTATGTAGCTCTGCCAGAATGTGCATAGTTCTTTCTGAGGAGATACTTAAATGCAAACCAAACTGAAAAGTTGTTAATCAGTTTTGCTCAGAAAAAAATGGTTAGAATTTTATCACTGGTCACTTTGCCACAAACTCTTGAGAAGACTCAACCTACATGGCTTTGCACTGCTATACTGTTTTGTTTTGTGAAGACTTATGTGGAAGGAAGAAGGAAAATTAGGTTTTAACATCCCCTCAATTATGGGGTCATTAAAGACAGAATGCAAGTTGTATTTGGCAACTAGATTTACCATTTCCTTTTGAAAGAACGCTCTCAGTATCCATCTCAAATGATTTAGGAAAATCACAGAAAACCTAAATATGTAGGTCTGGACATGAATTTGAATCACCATCCTCTTAAATACAAATCGAGTGCCTCACCAGTGTGCCACCTCGCTCATTAGTTCTGTGGAAGTAGCAACTAATGAGTTGGTGGTGGTGTGTAGACAATTAATGCTTAATGTCACCCAGGCCAATAGTCGAATCTTTGTAAATGCAATTAGATTGCAAAGAAAATTTATCAGTGATATTGAAATAGTGACAATTTTAAGCCTGTCTGATAGATCAAAGCAGGGCTGACTATAATTTACCTGGGTCTGTCAATGAATGTTTCCTTCTAGATCTCTGGTGCAATACACCATACCAATTGTCTTGCATACCACACATCACCAGCTGTGGCCACAAATAAGACATCCCACAACACCACAGAAGCCCCAAGGGCAAGACTTAGGAACGTATCACATCATCATTTCTGCCACGGCTGTTTTCCTGGGGACACTATTTCTTTTTCATTGCTGTTTTTGTTTAGTTTTTATTTAATAATGTACCCATTTTTCCTTTATTTTTGGAATACTGATGAATATGCATACAGACTCTTAAAAACATCTTCACATATCAGCTGGTTTGGTCATGGCACAAATCATTACATATAGTCAACTAAAAAAAATGGGGGTAAATGTAAGTATCCTTGATTATTTTCCGTGTCTGTTGCCTAGTTTTCCTGGTTCAGCCTTGTTTTACAACTTTTTACTATCAATTTCACCCACATTACTAATATTATTTGAACATTAAAAAGTTAAAGGACAGGACCTCTGAATGATACACAACATACCTCCAGATTTTGACTATGATGCTAGTTTCTTCAAAGTTAGAACTTGATACTCAAAGTTATAGACATAAACTATGCCTGAAGCTGAAGCCCCAATTGGTATTGTTTTAGCATAAATAAATAAAAATTCAAAGCAGCTAGTTTTCATTATTTGCACAGACCTAATCTATTCCCCTACACCAAAATATGCAATAGTCAGTAATTAGAAGATGAAGAAGCTTCTCACTGGAAATGGCTTAAAGCTCAACTATACCATTTTATTACTCCGCTTAACATGAGCAGTAAGATAACCATGTCACACAACAGTTGACACATTCACACAAGGGTTCTACAAAGGTATCGGAGGCAGATGGAGTGAAAGGGAGTTCTGTGAGTGTGTTTTGTTGATTCTGCAAGCACACAAATTTATTGTTGTAAAACAAGACCATACTAAAAGTTCTATATGCTAATCTGGTATCGAACCCACAAACTGAATACTACATGTAGGGTCAGTGCCTGACCTACGACAGTAATTATCAGTCAAAGATCATCTTTTAACAGTTGATGGGGGTGTAAACAGAGATGGCCATCATGTGTAGAAAGCTCTAAGTGTCATCATATGAGAGTACTGCAGAAACAACCGGGCTCCACAGCTAAGGTTGCTAATGTATACCTGTGCAGTGGCACCTGACTCGGAGGTAAATCAGTTTGAATTTTCACCACTAGCATATGGCCAGCAAGGAGAAGAGAGGGGAGGTGAAGGCACAAAGTTCCTGATCACAAGTCTTTGCGCCAATTTCCTGTATTAAATTCCAAATCTTCTCCACAGTGTGTCATGAAGTGAGGGCATATGATACTGTTGATGGTTGTCTGTCCATCAGATGAGAACATTAGGCTTGACAGCCCCATTGGTTGTGTTTGAGATTAGGGGCTATGTGCCGGCACCAAGTTTCACCCTCTCACTTCTCTTATCATCATAATAGCATACAACACAAATGTAACACTACCCTACAAACACAGCCATTACACTCACCTATACTCTACAAATGGTCATGCAATACACAACTCTCACATATCCACACAGAAAGAATCTATATATATACCCTTTCTGACAGGCGACAAACTACGCTGTGGGATCTCCCAGCCAACAATGCCTTATGTGATTTACATTTAAATTTTTATTTTTAATGCAGAAACTGTAACTAGCTTCGTGGTTACATTAATTCACAGAAAATGAAAGCTAACTTTATTGCACATAGCTCTTCAACTATGTGGAACCGACCCATTGCTCATTGACTTCACTTGAATTTCATTCATTACTAGGTTTGTTCTTCAGGTAAGGATCATTAGTGTATTGGTTACGATCAGGCAGCATGTTTCCAGGTGTATGTTTGTCACAAGCTACTGCATGTGTATTCACTAAGGTCTGGGCTAGGCAGAAGGTGGCCTGCTGGTACTGCCTGGTCGTTGCACTACAATAGCCAAGTCACATGACTGACATGCTTGTTATTGTGTCATGCCCATCACACACAATGCGGTCTTGACGCAGCAGCAACTAGCCAATGTAGAGTCGTCTGAGGATACAGATTCACCCTAAGTCAGAGCAGCTTGTGCATCTGCTGGTGCCTTTGACTGCTATGTAATGGCAGCAGAGGAAGACAGCTGTTTTGTACTGCGCTACACAAGTAAGCTATGTTCACACATGCAGGGTATGTTTCGGCCGCTTCCACAGTATGTAAGCTGATGCAGCAACAGCAGCCACTATGGCCAGCCACTCTTGCATGTGTGTGACCCTTGCTGCTGGATGCACTGGCTATCAACTGCAGCGTGAACTGCCCCGGCAGGCCATGTTCTGTCTGGCCAGACCTTTATGATTCTGATCAGACTGACGAGACAGAGAACACACTCAATAACACCAACCCTTAACACATATGAAGTAGGTGATTAGGCCATATGTGCAAGTAAAGCTAATACTCAAACCAACGAAATATATTAAAAGTGTAGTTTATCAATTGCATGAAGGACAAACCTTTTAAAACACAATGTCTCATCAATTGTTTCACGGCAGTCCGTTCATCCTATATCGGTAATATGATAGTTATGTGCCTATTGCTTGTTCTGTCAGATATTCCCAACAGAACAGACACTACACATACAGTTTACACACTGACAGAATAAAATCTAATACCAAGAAGGAGTTGTGCAACAAACACGAAAGTTGGTGGAAGTGTTTCTACATCTGTAAGATGGCATCTGTTCAGATTTAGTGCATAAGAGTGGCGGTAGTAGGGCAAAGGGGGTATCAGGACATTTTGTTAGTATGGGTTGCCTACATCAGGGGCAAGTATACATTCAGGGAGAAACCTATTTTCTCTTTTGATTGACATGTCCTTAACCTGTTGTTCTGCTTGTGACACCCTGGAGGTAATCTGTCCTCGTGAGAAATCTTCCCCTACCCTTTCCCCTCCTCCTTCCAACCCCTCTGAAAACATCCAATCCTCTCTCATCCCCCTCAATATACAAGTACACTTTCAGGCCTGAGTTATTCGAATAGCGCAACCTACTCTATCAGTTTGATTGACTAATTAATTAAACTGATCAATTAATTAACCCCTCTCCCTCTGGTAAACCTTCCAGCCCTCCTCCTCCCCACCCCCACCTGAAAATTTTAAGGAAAAAGACACAATTGGAGTGGTAGGAATGCGGATGTTATGAATACATTGAGCGCCAACATTTGTCAGTGATCAATAATGGATCGCTCAATTTTACATAGAGGATATATACAACACTTGGTCGCTGACAGCCCGATACGTGCTGAGTATCAGTTCGCTGTTCTGCTGTCCAGAAGGCACAGCTGCCGGAGCTTGCCCCCGCAGCTGCAGGCAAGAACCGAGAAGCTGGCCGGCTGGAACTTATCTTTGTACCTGCCTCTCCTGAGAACCTTAAGCTGGAAATACCTATTCATTCCAGCCATAGGCTATCTCCGACATGCACCCTGCATGCCAAATGATGTCATCCTAGGAAATCAGCCAAATATTTATGCTTCATCCCCTTTAAGGCTATCAGAGCATTGAAATCACAATCTCCCCACCTATGACCGGACATAGTAATTTTCTATGAACATGTCACAAAAATGATCACAGTAGCTTTACACTCCAACACAAACTTTATCTATGACACACCCCATACTAGGTGTAATACTTCGTTAATAACTGAATGCTGGTGGCACCAAACAATACTGAGCAAAAATCCATGATGGACGCATAACCTATTTTGTTTTTCTTACGAGTGGTACCAGTGTGTCTTAGGAAGAGAGAGACGTAGTCAGCTTATAAGCGATTAGTGGTTAAAAACAAGATTGCAACAACCATGTTACTGTCACCCTGCATAAAAAGCAGTCTTAGTTCTACAGGCACACATAAGTATCACTAATGATATCAGTTTTAAAAACTGTACATGCCTTGTAAATTGAGCTGTGGTATTGCTTCCCAATGAAGTAGTCTTCCACACAGATACTGCAACACTGAATATAGATGGTGATCATGGGGTGTGGCATTAACAGATGGAAAGTGCAGGTGCACATTGCCAACGGTGTAAGCTAGTAATAAAATCACCATTCTCACCGAATTTAGAGTGTGATTCATGTAAGGAACTTGGTGTTAATCTGATATTTGCAACTCCTTCATGCCACTGCTAGGTATTTCCCATGCAAACAAGGAGTATCTGTAATGCATTCTATAATCAATATCATGTAGGCAGTGTAACAGAGGTTCTGCGATACATGCTTGGGTTATAGGTGAAGGGGGATGATGGTTGATTCAGAATGATCACACACTGCAGACAGTGTGCTATGTGAGGAATCACTTTAAAAAAATTCAATGCTAGATTGAAATCACAAGTAATGTACAAAATTGTATGACCAACACACCGGCTTCTCAGATCTATAGTGTTACGCTTTCTGGTAGAAATTCTGTCTGGGATTTAGAATCAAGTCTCTCCATTCAACCACATTTGTGTTGGATCCTATGGAGAGATCTTTTAATGATTAATAATGAAGCACTGCATATGGATCATCAGGGAGAGGTCAAGTATTAGGATCTATTAGTAGGTTGGTGTAGAAAATCAAACAGAGCATGGGTATGCCAGTTATATGACTATATAAATATGAGAACCTGTGAAAAAAAATATGAAAAATAGATAAAATTGGTAAAATTCAAGGAAAACCTGGTATAATCACGAAATATTGACGAAAATACATAAAAAAGAGGAAAATACTACGAAATATGTAAAATTGTGAAAACCTAGTAAAATTATGGAAACTGACTGAGAATACATAAAATCAAAGAGTAGCATGAAATGAGGGCTGAGCAAATCAATAAAATTTCATGTTCTGGAGGGGGAGAGTAGACAGATCCTACATATACTCACGTTAATAGTGGAAAAAGAAGGCAAAATGACAATATTATCCTGCTCATAAGCAATAAAACCTTACATTGGGCCATGACTTCTGTAAGAGGGTTGGTGGTAAACTGCAATAAGACTGTTATATCTCCTCTGGCTATTGATCATGGTGTTTATTAATTTGAAGATATCACTGTTTTCTCGTAGGTATTTTTGGCTGGTGATGATCATTTTATAACACTTTTGTGACCGTATCATATTTTCTGAACTGTAATCTGGGTTCATCTTCATAAACAGTAGGTGTCATACACCTCTGGAAACCTATATAGTATTTGTCTTACAAAGAATCCATGTTTTCTCAGATGAGCAAGGTAGTTGTTATATAACATTACAGTTTGTTGCCATAGTTTATTGTAGAGTAACTTGAAGGGAGAATGTATGCTATGCACTGGAAATATATTCCTTACATTGGAATATTAACAGTATTGCATTCCACATGACTAACAGGTTGGAAACCACTCAGCTCTAGCATTACAACATGTTTAAGTGCAAAACCATGTAGCCTTAGGACTGCACGAGTTTATGTTCCAAGATCACTTCTCTCTTTCCGATATCTTCTTGATATGGACAACTAACACCAGGACATTACTTCAGAATTGATAGCACAGTTGATACATGTAAAACGTTTTGAACTCCATCCATCTGGACCTCCTGTGGTGTCACCGCCAGACACCACACTTGCTAGGTGGTAGCCTTTAAATCGGCCGCGCTCCGTTAGTATACGGTGGACCCGCATGTCGCCACTGTCAGTGATCGCAGACCGAGCACCACCACACGGCAGGTCTAGAGAGACGTACTAGCACTCGCCCCAGTTGTACAGCCGACGTAGCTAGCAACAGACACTGAAGAAGACGCTCTCATTAGCCAAGACGATAGTTAGCATAGCCTTCAGCTTAGTCAATTGCTACGACCTAGCAAGGCGCCATTACAGTTTATATTCTTTATACCATACCGTCAAGAACGATGTATACAAATGATGGATTAAAGTTAAGTATTCCAGCAGCTACGTACTTTTCTTTATAGCATTCATTACGTATGCTGTTTCAGACCTCACGCCAGCCTGCGTGAGTTTAACGCATGCATTTCGGCTTCCTCAAACAACACGGTGTTGGCACTTCTGCCGACACTTCACCTCCATCATGCATAAACATGTTCCTTCTTAAACATCTGTTATCACCACAAAACTCTTGTATCTACTACACACCAATACGGGATGCTTACCTGCTTGACAAGCACGTTCCTCAAGAGCTCTTGTGCACTTGGATGAGTGCCGTGAGTAAGACTGGTGTGGAACAGTCTTCACTGGACACCAGTTACAGACTCAGCTCACTCTCTTCCTTCACAAGACTTGGAATGTAATACTACAGGTCAGCTGCAAATTAAACTGGTGACAGTGTTATAGGGAGGGTTGGTCGAAGACAGTGCAGGGAGATCATTCAGTCTCAAACTTTATCCTAAGAAAGCGAGAATACTCTATGACTCACTTCCACATGGGGAAAAATGGGCAGTCATAATCGTAAATTGTATACTACGATCAAAGTGCTAGAAATATGTAGACGACCTGACTACATTGGTATATGATGCTGTCTGGTATACTCTGCCGTAAATGTTTGAAAATTATCCATGAATGGACATACTGCATAGTCATCTATCTACATTCATAATCTAGTATATGTACATGCAAAGTAGTGCAGGGATGGTTTAGTGATGATACATACACTGGGAAGCATGTTGCTGTGTCGTTGGTTGGCATTAGCAAGCAGATGGTAATTGTTTTCAATATATCAGAGGAGAAGGACTCAGTAATACCTTATCGAGTTCTCTGTCAGATGATGCAGAAGGTGGCAGATATAGCACTCTCCAACTTCCACTCAGTTCTGACTTAAATTGGGACACTCATATGGACAACACTGCAGGGAAGGTGGGGCAGAGACTGAGGGAGAGCTACAAGATGCAGAAGGACTGTCCAAAACCATGTTAGAGTTTTGCTGCACGAGGTCCTTAGCAGATAGGTTTGAATAAGGTGACTCATTTTGAGATATGAGAGTGCCACAAATGTGATTCACCAGTGAATGCAATCACTAAAAGATATATCCATAGGATCCAACCCAAGTATATGGCTGAATGGACAGACCTGATTCCAAATTGCAGACAGCATTTTTACCAGAAAGTAACACTATAGATCTGAGAAGCCGGTGTATTGGTCATATGATTTTGTACATTTCTTATGACTTCAATCTTACATTGCATGTTGTAAGTGACTCCTCACATAGCACACACTCTACCATAGGTGACCATTCTCAGTCAACCAATATCCTCCCTCACCTATAACCCCGTGCATACATCGCAGAACCTCTGTTACACTGTCTACATGATATTGATATAGAATGTATTACAAATACTGTTTGTTTGCATGGGAAATATCTAGCAGTGGCTTGAGGGAGTTGCAAATATCAGGTTATTGCCACGTTCCTTAGTCAAATCATTTTCTAAATTTGATGTGAATGGTGATTTTATTACGAGTTTCCACTGCTGGTGATGTGCACCCACACTTTTGATCTGTTAATACATACCCTGCAATCACTGTCTATATTCAATGTTGTGGTATTTGTGTGGAAGACAACTTCATTCAGAAGCAATACCATAGCTTGATTTATAGAGCATTTATAGTTTTCAACATGGATATCATCAGTGATACTTGTAGAACCAAGACTGCTTTTTATGCAGGGTGACAATAACACAGTCATTGTGATTGTGTTTTTGACAGCTGGTTACATATAGGATGATTACGTCTCTCTTCCTAAGACGTACTGGTACCACTCTCAAGAAAAACAAAAGAAGCTATGCATCATCGTGGATTTTCCCTCAGTATTGTTCGGTGCCACCAGCATTCAGTTATTGATGAAATATTACACTTAGTAAGGGATGTGTGATAGTTTCACTGTGATTGACAGGCTTATAAAGTTTGTGTTGGGGAGGGGGGGGGGGGGGTAAAGTTACTGTGGTCATTGTTGCAACAAGTGCAAAGAAAATGACTGTGTCTGGTCAGAATGAGAGGATGGATTTGATGTGGGAGGTGGTGATTTCAATGCACTGGTAGCCTTAATAGTAATGAAGGACTCTACATGGAAAATTATGTCCAGTCATAAGAAATATATAGATCTTGATATTTCCAGAGGCACAACTGTCAGGAGGAGGTATATCCAGTACTTGTTCATTGTCAAATGTCATCAGATTGTGGCTGCATTTGTAATATTTAATTGTAATTAGAGAGATAAATATGTGACTGGTTTCATAGTACAACACTGTCGGCAGGCGGGGCACGTGGTGGAGATAGGCTATGGCTGGAATGAATAGGAGTTTCTGGCTTAAGGCTCTCCCGAGCAGTGGGTATAAAGAAAAGTTCCAACTGGCCAGCTAGCCAGTCCTTGCCCACAGCTGCAGGGGCAAGTTCTGGTGGCAGCACCTTCTGGATAGCAGAATAGTGAACTAATACTCAGCATGTGTTCGGCTGTGTCTCTGACTGCCTGTGTTGTATGTATTCTCCATCCAAAATTGAGGGATTCAGTATTGGTCACTGATAAGTGTAGGTGTGGATGTATTCATAACATCCGAATTTCTACCACTCCAATCATCCCCTGATGCCCTCCACGGCCGGGGGTGGTGCTCTCTCACGTACACATATGTACACAATTGTAGCAGTTTACTCTGGCCTCTGGGAATTGTGCACTGGCAGTGTATGACGGGATGAGCCTCCTTCTAAATGTGGTGGAGAAAACCAATTTAGGAATTCTATTGTTCTTTAAAAGCCCAACCCCACATCAAATTCCTGATTGACCAATTTATTGTTTCCGATAGTGGTATTGTGAGCACACACACCAGTCCAACCCTTCCACAATTTGTTTAAGGACACAGCATGCAACTGAGCTGAGATTTAAAATTTTCAGCTACCTCTAACATAATGGACTTCCTACCAAATGACCTAACTGTGTCTGTATCCACTGATAGGAGGAAACGGAAAAAAATTTCAGCGTGGTTTGGAAATTAGGCGATTGCAGAATCAAATCCTGCCAAATATATCCAATCCTAGTATCCACCACTAGGTAGCAAGGAGAAACTGTCCCACACAAAGGGTATCAATTTCGTGAATTTGTCAATCAATCTGATAGAGTCAGGTAACATTTCCAAGACATCCACAGCTGGGGGTTTAAATGCTGCTTTTTTCTGTTATTCAGTCGGAGTGTGACCAATCATGCGTACAGGCCCAGCAGTGGCATGCAACAGGTTATGGACACTCAACAGGGGGAGAGAGCATGTATTTGATAGGAATTTCTCAGCGTGAGATCCGGTCTGTGATACGCAGGGTCTGAGCAGCCATATAGCGAAGCCGGCGACCCAGTGTGTAATGCCCTGTGGTCAGTGTGAAAGATTTTTAACAGTGTAATTACAAGTGGTGAGTATGTTTACGGTATTCCTTGTGCTTTGGGATAAAGAAAGTGCCTCAACTGTTTAAATATTCTGTACCGCCTTGTCACCCTCAAAATGTTTAAAAAAAAAGTATTCCATACACTGCAGTCAATTCCCCAACAAATTTTTTAAATAAATAAAATAACTATATTCTCATCACTGCCCTGTATTCAATAAATTATTTAAATAGACAATATTCCACACATTGCCTCATCTACTAGAAACTATTTAAACAGTATTTCATACACTGCAATCGATTCCCTGCCTGATGCCCAATCAACCGAGTCTTTTACCTGCCAATTTTCAGGTGGGGGTGTGGGAGGAGTGAGGCTGGAAGGTTTAGCAGAGGGAGAGGAGTTAATTAATTGATCAATTTAATTAATTGATCAGTCAAATTGATAGAGTTTGTGGGGCTATTCAAATAACTCAGGCCTGAAAGTATACTTGTATTGGTGAGGGGGCTGGAGCAGAATTGGATGTTTCCAGAGGGATTGGGAGGAGGAGGAGGAGGAGGAGGAGGAGGAGGAGGAGGTTTCTCAGGAGCACAGATTATCCCCTGGGTTCGTAATCCACTTATCAGAACAACAGGTTAAGGAGCTGTCAATAAAAAGAGAACTATAGGTTTACCCTGAATGTATATTTGCTCCTGATGTAGGCAACTCAGGCTAACAAAACGTCCTGATACCCACTTTGCCCTACTACTAGTGGCAACAGTAGTGCCACTATCAGGAAGCAAATCAGCTTTGCTTTACAAACACATTGTAATGGTCGTGAGCATTAGTTACCTTTGAGATGATGTGATGAATTGATGTTATTCAAGAATGCCTTTAAGGCGACAAAGATACCGTCACCATCACTCCACGGAATCTGAACAAGGTAGTGTAATAGGGCTATGAGAAGCTGGATTTTCCTTCTGTGATGTTGCAGAAAGGCTTGGCACAAAATGTAGCCACAGTTCATGATTGCTGGCAGCAGTGGTCACAAGACTGTAAGGCCGGACTCTGCATGGCCACATGACACTACCGGAGGGAAGGCCATCATGTTCGGCATTTAGCTCTGGTGCACCTTACTGCATCTGCAGCAGCAATTTGAACAGCAATTGGCACCACAGGGACACACTTACTTCAAGGACAGCTCTGAGCCAGGCCCCAAACCACTGCCATCTGCGATTTCTGTGGTGTCAAGAGAGAGCTCACTGGAGGACAAGGGTTAAGATCTATTATGTTTTCTGATGAGAGCTGATTCTGCCTCAGTGCCAGTGAGGGCCCTGTGTTGATTAGAATGAGGCTAGTTGAGTGTCTGCAACCTACCTTGAAACGGGATTGTAATTATTTTAAGAAGATGTACGGAAACATGTGTGACGTTCCATCTCTGACAATAATGGCATTCTGATTGAAAAAAAAAAGAAACAGAAATAGGAACAGAAAAATTAATTACTCCTCCCACGAGTTACAAAAAAATCAATTCTCAACCATCTGAGTTTTAAAATATCCTCTAACGTCTCCTAACAACTGTGCTGCAATGTCCCTATACACAACAGACAACTTACCTCCTCATATATCCACTGCAACTTCATGCTAAAATATTTCAAAAAGCTATACAGTGATCCACGCAGTATCATGCGTTGACCAATTGCAACAATTACTGTTACACTTTTATACATAGAAATTGAATCATCAGTAGGAGTTCGGTCAACTGCCTTAAACGATGTAAAGGAAAATGAAAGGAACCAATAAGAACTTTTAATTTACTATATTAAGAAATTGATGATTTGATTGCTGACAAACTTTACACAGACTTTTAATTGTTCCACAGTGTCTGTACTCAATAAACGCGTTTCTGGCCATAACAAAGGTACGAATATTACTCTGAGTGTATGCATACATAAATCTAACAAAATTCCTCCAATGCACAAGCAACGAACAACTACACTCAGCGAAAAGGTAAATTGCCAAAAAAAAAACTCAATTAATAACAAAGTCTCCTCGTGTGCTACTAGCACGATAATGGCAGGCTGTGACCTCTCGTGTCACACGGCTTCTCTCCACCACAGCCTGTGTCCGACCACTTCTGACTCCCCTCGACAACTGCTCACTCGCTACAACTTGCGATAATAATAGTTCAGACCCAGAGTTTGTGTATGCACACAGCAGAATCATAGATGTTCAACTTTCAACCTCTCTGCATGTTAGACACACTGGATCTACACCTGGAGTTATCGTCTGGGGTGCGATTTCGCATGACAGCAGATGCACTCTCGTAGATGTCCTGCGCACCCTGACTGCAAAATTATACATCAGTCTCGTGATTCGACCTTTTGTGCTGCCATCCGTGAACAGCATTCCAGGAGTGTTTTCCAGCAGGATAACGCTCGCCCACATACCACCGTTATAACCCAACATCCACTACAAGTTCAACATGTTGCCTTGGTCTGCTCAGTCACCAGATCTGTCTCCAATGTAGCACATACGGGGCATCATCGACCAGCTCTAGTGTCATCCAACAACAGCATTAACTGTCCCTGTACCGCCAGCCCAAGTGCAGCAGGCACGGAACTCCACTGCACGAACTGACACCTGGGACCTGTATAAGCACGTCTGCATGCTTGCATTCAACATTCTGGCGGTTACACAGGTTATTAATGTACTAGCATTTCACATTTGCAATGGCTTATTTCGCGCTTAGGTTAACCTGTGATCTCGGAATGTTAATCACTTAAATATGTTACCTAGACAAATTTATTCCTGAAATTTCATTAGTCTTCATTAATTATTTTTTGGTGTTGCAATTGTTTTATGCCGGTATGTATGAAACGTTTCTATAGGCTTGATGACCAACCGTGATTCCTTCAGTGCAGATGTACACCAGATTTCATTTCCTCCTCGCTGCGAGCGAAATGTACATGGACAGGAACAGAGGAACCACAATGGCGTATGACGAGTTGGTAATTCGGGTCGGCCGAGAAGCGTGACCGGATGGCCAAGGCGACTAAGGCAACCGTTCTAGAGAAGCGGAGCATCCGGATTCGAGTCCCGTTCCAATGCAAGTTTTCAACTCGCACAGGTGATTGCTTCCAATGCCACAGTGTGGCCGCTGTCGGAAAAAAATTCCTTGATATTAATATCATAGTATTTCCTATGTTCACTGTTGAGTGCGGGTGTGATACAATTTTACAAGAGAAATATACAGGGTGAACATTAAGAAAACCGACAGACTGCAGGGACGGATTCCCAACAGGAAATAGAGGAAATATGGTCCTATGAACATGTGGCCAGAAATGCATTGTTGCCACGGTAGAAGGCGCTGGCGAATGAAAGACCCTCTGACCAAGTGTCGTGTTCGTAACCCACAGATCACGATTATCCAGAATTAGGAAACCAGATCTGACAAAGATTGCTCCGTCGGTAAAGAGGACTGGTGACAGAAATCCCATAATTGTGATGGTCTGGTTCAAAAACCACCAACAAAATCCTTCCCGTAGAGGAACTTTCATTCGTCAGCGCCATCTACCGTGGCATCGTGCATTTCCCGACACATGGTCGTTGGACCTCTTTTCCGTCATTTCTTTTCAGGAATCTGTTCCTGCAGTTTGTCGGTTTTATTAATTTCACACTGTAGTAAGCATAGTGGGGCAGATTTGCACTCACAGATTGTATGAATTCGTCCAGTATTCACAAGTGATGTAAAACGGACGAACAACATCGAGGTCGGACTGACATTGCGCCTTATGGGTTGCACAGGCAGGGAAAGTGGATGACACTGTTAAACAGAATAAACACTTTCCAAAAACAAAGGAACTTCCTTTTACTACGATTTTTGTAGATGGTAGAATTAGCAAGTGGTTGTGTAATATGATAAGAAATTACTTAGAACTAGTATCAAAACATGGCTGAAGCTTCAGTGTCAAAAATGGCTGAATAGAGGCGTATGCAAATTTAAGTGGCAAATGGTGTAAACTTCGTTTGTATGAGTTGTTAAGATACATCGTTGTCTGACAATTTTTTCACCCTTTCTGGATGGAAAAGTGTAAAGGAGGAGAATTCGAATTAATTGAACTTTATGTTTGTCTGACAACCTGCTTTTTTTTCTCCCGTGAACTTAGTAAATAGTTTTGAGTGACAACTTGGAGCAAACTCGGCGAGTGAATGAACATTTAACAGTTTAAATATTAATGCTCGGAATAGATGACTGAAATGTCACCTCTTGTATTAAGCTGCCATAAAACGTGAGCGATTGACAGATGCGTTCTTTCTCTAACGATGACCATAGGGCAGAAATATGGTACACTATTGGCCATTAAAATTGCTACACCAAGAAGAAATGCACATGATAAACGGGTATTCATTGGACAAATATATTATACTAGAACTGACATGTGATTACATTTTCACGCAATTTGGGTGCATAGATCCTGAGAAATCAGTACCCAGAACAACCACCTCTGACCGTAATAAAGACCTTGATACGCCTGGGCATTGAATCAAACAGAGCTTGGATGGCGTCTACAGGTACAGCTGCCCGTGCAGCTTCAACACGATACCACAGTTCGTCAATAGTATTGACTGGCTTATTGTGACGAGCCAGTTGCTCGTCCACCATTGACCAGACGTTTTCAATTGGTGAGAGATCTGGAGAATGTGCTGGCCAGGGCAGCAGTCGAACATTTTCTGTATCCAGAAAAGCCCGTACAGGACCTCCAACATGCGGTCGTGCATTTTCGTGCTGAAATGTAGAGTTTCGCACAGATCGAATGAAGGGTAGAGACACAGGTCCTAACACATCTGAAATGTAACGTCCACTGTTCAAAGTGCCGTCAATGCGAACAAGAGGTGACCGAGACGTGTAACCAATGGCACCCCATACCATCACGCCAGGTGATACGCCAGTACGGCGATGGCATACACGCTTCACGCTTCCAATGTGCGTTCACTGCGATGTCGCCAAACACGGATGCGACCATCATGATACTGTAAACAGAACCTGGATTCATCCGAAAACATGACATTTTGCCATTCGTGCACCCAGGTTCGTCGTTGAGTACACCATCGCAGGCACTGCTGTCTGTGATGCAGCGTCAAGGGTAACAGCAGCCATGGTCTCCGAGCTGACAGTCCATGCTGTTGCAAACGTCGTCGAACTGTTCGTGCAGATGGTTGTTGCCTTGCAAAC
Source organism: Schistocerca piceifrons (assembly GCF_021461385.2). Classification (NCBI taxonomy): domain Eukaryota; kingdom Metazoa; phylum Arthropoda; class Insecta; order Orthoptera; family Acrididae; genus Schistocerca; species Schistocerca piceifrons. The sequence continues at coordinate 797,059,454 of NC_060139.1, read as the reverse complement.
GTCCCCATCTGTTGACTCATGGGTCGAGACGTGGCTGCACGATCCGTTACAGCCATCCGGATAACATGCCTGTCATCTCGACTGCTAGTGATACTAGGCCGTTGGGATCCAGCACGGCGTTCCGTATTACCCTCCTGAACCCACCGATTACATATTCTGCTAACAGTCATTGGATCTCGACCAACGCGTGCAGCAATGTCGCGATACGATAAACCGCAATCGCGATAGGCTACAATCCGACCTTTATCAAAGTCGGAAACGTGATGGTACGCATCTCTCCTCCTCACGCGAGGCATCCCAACAACGTTTCACCAGGCAACGCCGGTCAACTGCTGTTTGTGCATGAGAAATCGGTTGGAAACTTTCCTCATGTCAGCACGTTGTAGGTGTCGCGACCGGCGCCAACCTTGTGTGAATGCTCTGGAAAGCTAATTATTTGCATATCACAGCATCTTCTTCTTGTCAGCTAAATTCCGCGTCTGTAGCAAGTCATCTTCGTGGTGTAGCAATTTTAATGGCTAGTAGTGTATTTCTACTGCATACCAAAGAACAGAAAAAATGGTGTGTGAAGTATGCTGTACTATTAAGTGTTCATCTCTCTTGCCAACAGCTGAATTGGATGTCATGGCAAACATATGTGCTTTAAATTTTCAAATCGATTCCTAATTTAATGCTTTCGGGACATAGTTGACTGCTGGAATCACCATCTGACCAGTAAATTATACATAGGACGCCCGATGGGATGGATGGGGGGGCGGGGGGGGGGGGGGGGGGGGGGGAAGCAGTGGGTGCAGCTGCCGCTAGGGAATGTTAATTTCGTTTATGGGTGTGCGAAAATTGCTGTAGAAACATCTTAGAGCTATTGAGTGCACGGCAGTCAGCGCGAAGGAATTCTGGACACTGAGAATATCTAATGTCGTCCAACTAGTGCTTGCAATTAGAAAATGTTTCATCTGCTGAAACAACTGGATAGTATACTTCGATATTTTACATTAGTTTCAAAAACGAATGTAAAAAATTGACACACGATTATCAATAGTTTAAAAATGGACGTTGCATTTGGTATAACAGCGATACGAAATATAAATATTTTTGGTTCAGTACGTATATCTGGTGCAACACGCACGTTCATTGGTCGTTCCTGCCACAATGTCAACACTGAAACAACGAATGTTGTGTCAAAAATGAACTTTATAACATAAACACAAACATGTAAAAAATGAAGTAAAACTTTTAAAATAACAGCACCGTTGAAAACTTGAACGCTGTACAATACCTGTAAGACGAAAAATGCACAATTAAATTTATATTGTCATAGCCTGAATATTCGGGATCTTAGTAATTGCGAACAACGCGTAGCTCATAAGGAAAGGAAGATTACATGTCAACTAACTCTGGGACTTACTTACAAGCTATGAAAAATATATATATATATATATATATATATATATATATATATATATATATATATGGTGCTAGCTCTGTTCCGGCAATGTTGTCTTCCTAGACAACGAAAAAGTTCCCGTCACAGTTCCCACGTCACTATTTTGTTTATAGGTGCGCACATCTTCAAAACCTCAAATGGCTATTGGCGTAACAAAACAATAGCACCACCAAAGCTTACTCCTTCAAAATTGAAATAATGGTTAACATCTGCAGGCGCTGAAGGGGTGTACTTTTGTCGTCTTGTATGGTCGCTGATTGGTACTTGTCGGTAGAAGTAGGAAACCGTGAATGGATCTACTGCCAACATATGTGGTGTAACAGTGGGCGACGCTCATTGCGTAATTGTTGTACAACAGCCTTTATTTAATTAATTTCATAATCACTACTGCAAATATCCACCACACATGAGGAAAAAAAGTCTTTATAATACGCTGTGGCTAAACTCTGGTGAACGGCGCAGCGCGCTGATGTTGGTGGCAGTCAATGAAATTATCTGTCAATTATTCCACAGTCTACAATCAGATGTAAGTGAGCAGTGGTGCATGAACGTGTTTCACGTAAAATTTTGTGCAGTGTGAGGTGTAAAAATATAGTGAATAGAGTCCGTAAATGTTGGTTCCTTACAAACGAATCAAAACCAAAAATGGAAGTGAGGGTATGGAAAGTATAACACCCGCGATGTTATCACACGGAACGGGTGAGTCAAACTTAAACTGTCTCTACTAAAAATTCCTATGATTGTACTGATGGAGAAAATGTACATCTAGTCAAATCTCCTAGTTTCAAATGCTTTGATAAAAAGGATAGTAATATCTTGTTCAGTATGACCAACGTTGGAAATTCGCTGAAGGAAAGGACATTGACGATTCCCTAAAGTAAAAGATTTCATTGAACCATGGCAACCTGAAAAAAATTGTAGTTTCAAGACTGAGGTTAGATGGTAAACTCCACCCGAACTGGCCATGAAGGCCCCAGAGGTACTGATGGTATACTCAGGAAATTTCGATTGGCTGTTCGTCATCAAATACATGAATCGTTTATTCTAAAGCAGTAAAACATGCACTTTGTAAGTTGTGTTCGCCATTCCTTGGCAGTCATCATGGTGCATTCATAAGCCGTCCAGTAGCCAATTTCAAAAAGTTTCACAATTTGTAAAAGTGCATATAAATTCCGAATGTCATAAAGATGCAATTGAAAAGTCAAGTAATCTTGTTAATGTCGTCATAACAAACAAAACTAAGATAACACAAAAAACTGTAAATGAGCATCTCGTAAAGTTTTTAGTACACTAATTGCGGTAGGCTGAAATCATTTGTCTCTTGCGTATTGAGTCATATACTACATGACTTGCCTTCATTAGGAAAAACAAATTGAAATGCAGTTCCTGACGATTTATTGCAGTTTAGAGTAAGTCAGGTGACGAAAGATTACAGAAACATTTTGAAAGTGCTCCTAAAAATTCCATTTATATTTCTCATAGGACCCAAAATGATTTAGATTCTGAAGCAAACTATAGGCTTATAATTTTGTGATATTGCACGAGCGGGAGTACCATGTAGTTTCCATATAAATCGATTAGTAAATTGACGGTGAAGCTTGTGGTAGTGGTTCAATAACACAAAATGAGGGGAAATGTTATCCATAAGATGTTTTTTATTTTCCTTCAGGAAAAGAATTGATTGAGAGAATAGGGCTCACTATAGGACGAACAGAAAATAATGTAAATAGCGGGAAAACATAAAAATCTGAGAGTGTAAAAATAGGTTTTACTACAATTATTATATTGTTAGCTCTTTAATGTTTATCACGTTAACCAGGTACTAAAAGCGCACAGTAGAAACCAATATGAGAAAATAATCAGCGGATGACCATCTCCTCAAAATTTTTGAAGCACATGTATGTGGAAAATGTTTTGCCCCTGCTGACATGAAAACCTGTGGGCACCCCTGTTACAGATTACACTATTTGACTCAAGTATACACGCGCAAACACCAAAAAAGCATGTGGAACAGTGTCGCGAATTTGTATCAATCTGTAACGCTGTCTTTTTGAAAAACCAGTTACCACTCGAAAAGAATAAATTTATCATTGCACCGACGCACGCGAAGTAAATGCTTTCAGACTACATTAGTGTCAGCCGTTAGTGTGTTACCAAATGCTCTACATATCTAAGAGGGAATGCGTGCACTAGCGGTCTCGGTCACCGGTATGTTGCTGTGTCTAAATTTACGTAGCACGACAGTTTCAACGCACTTCGGGCTTCAGCCGCGTCAATGTTCAGAACGTTAAACGAAACTGCTTCGCGTCTTTTGGTAGAAACGGAGATTGTGATGCACAGTTGTCTTACTGGTATGACGATATTCTAATATGCGAGAGTACAGTTATCTTAGTTATGGCTTTACTCAGGTTCTGCAGATCGCTAGGTTGAACCTGTAGTGTTGGCCCGACCACTGGAAATTTTATGGCAAGCAGCCTACCAAAATAGCATTTTAGAACAATTTTCGCATCAATGGCGTAAAACGCAGCATTTATTTTTTATTATTTAATTGTATAAAATGTTACTATACAATTGTAAGATTAAATGAATTGATGAGATTAAAAATTAAGAAACTGAAATCATCAATGCGTCAAGAACTATTTATTAACGTCACTGTGATAGTTATAATTAAAAAGAAGTTGGGTTTCATGCAAAAATCAGTATTTTAATTTTCATAATGACACACTGAAACTACAATGATTTTTACGAATAAAAATATTCTTATGAAAATATACTCGTATTTATTTTTAAAAAGTTGGCCAAGTGTGAGTAGAGCTCGCGCTCTGAGGGTTCCGTACAAACTTAATTACATATTAGATTATTTCTATCCTGGGAATCGATAATCTCGACGATTTCTGTCACCTATCGATCTAGAACACGATATCGGTCCTGAGAATTCCAAGACTTCCGAGAATATTTTACCTTTCAAAAGTAAATTTTTTCGTGCACTTTCGCATTTGCTATTGTAATCCCAGAGAAAAAGAGATCTTACTGGATGCACAAACGGCAGACGGACAACAAATAACAAAAAATATGTTTTTCTTGATACAATTACTAAGCAACAATTTTCGGATTTTTTTGTTCCTTTACTTGTGCTGTAAAACTTTGCTTCTTGCCATATGTCATGCATCTATGTCAACGAGAAGTACCCTATAGGTTTCGATGGGTGAGTTTGTTTGCATCAAAGTACGTGAGACATATATGATCATATTTTTTGATTGAATTGACTTCGAAACTTAAATGTTGTCCACCGACAAGGGACCTTGCACCTTAACACGTGCCAAAAATTTTAACTTGATACGTCTACCCTTTCCTGAGAAAAAGGAGTCTTAGCAGACAGGCACATGACAAAAAATATTTTTTTCGCATGATATAATTACAAATTCACAATTTTCGAATTTTTTCCTTTGCTTGTACTGTAAAACCATGTTTCTTGCCATATTTCATGGTTCTGTGTCATTGAGAAGTACCTTTGAGGTTTTGACGAGTGAGTTTGCGTCAAAATATGTTACATAAATGGTCGCATCGTTTGACTGCCCTGACTTAAAAGCTTGATACCGTCAAGGCACCGAAACGTTAATATGTAACATAAATTTGAGCTTGGTATGTCAACCTGCACTTGAGACTAACAGTTCTTAACAATTGGACAGACAGACGACGGACGAACAGACCGACAGACAATAAATTCCGTTTACGAGGTCTGTTCAGAAAATTTTGGAACTATGGCCACAAAATTTTTCTACGCTTACCTTTTACTAATTGGACAATGTGTCCTTCGAAATGCTCTCCTCCATAATCGATACATCACACCCAACGCCGTTTCCACTTCCGGAAGTAGTCTTGGTACGCCTGTTGCTGGATCCCGCGAATTGCCGTCTGCGAATTTTTTTTATCTCATCAGTCTTTCCAAATCTTCGTCCTTTCAACCGGATATTCAATCTTAAAAACAAGGAAAAGTCCAACGGGGCCAGGTCTGGAGAGGCGGAGGATGAGGCAGCACAGGGATTTAATTTTTTGTGCAATAGTCACGCACAGCAGGGAGGAGTGTGCGGGGTTAATTATCGTGATGCAAGAGCCATGGATTGTCTCGCCGCATTTCAGGCCATTTCCTTCTCACATTTTCTCGCAGGCGTCGCAGCACGTCCCGATAGCACCATCGATGAACACGTTGTCACTGTGGCACGAATTCGTGATGAATGATGCATCATGAATCCTTCAAAGTCAAATAAAATTACCACCATGGCGTTGACATTTGACCTGACCTGTGACGAGCTTTTTTTGGTCTTGGAGAATCTTTCACGGCCCACTGTGAATACTGAACCTTGGTCTCATCGTCATAACTGCACACCCGCGTCTCTTCATCAGTTCTGATTCTCTTAAGGACCATCTCGTTATTATTTGCACGATCCGAAAGCTCTTTACAGGTTGCAATGCGGAGATCTTTCTGGTCTTGAGTGATGACCTGTGCGACGAACATGGCGACAACACGATGCATTCCAAGATGCTATTTCAGGATTCCATGACATGGTCCTACTGAAATGTTACATCCTTTTGCAATCTCTCGGACAGTCAGTCTTCGATTGACACGCACAATTTCGTTGACGTTGCTGACATTGGTGTCGTCGGTCGATGTCGAAGGGCGTTCTGAACGAGGGTCTTCTTTAACTATCGTCCAGCCATTTTTAAACCATTGTGAACCATTTGTAACACCGAGTTCGGATTAAGCACATATCACCGTAGGCTTCCTGCATGATTTGGTGTATTCTGTAAAGTTTTTCTTGAGATTCACGCAAAATTTAATCCAGACGCGTTGTTCCTCTAACTCTGCCATCTCGAAATTCGCAAACTGTGTGACACAACGTGAGTGTAGGCTTTCTCGGCGAATTTCATATATGAAGTCATCACGGGCTGACAGCCGAGTTGCGTCGTCGTCTCGTAGCAACGTTTCGATGCAATGCGTCTCCACCATCTTCAGGTGAAGTGTCGGGATATCGTCGGTCGCGGGCTGCTATCTCTGCTGGACCGCTCTCCGCTTCCCGCCGCCGGCCAGCGGACGCGACGGTGCAGCTTAAATCAGAAGACTAATGGCAGAAAATCGACGCCCTCCTGCAGGATCCTGCCTAAAAACGACAAAGGAAGGACCCCACCACAACAGTGACTCGCAAGACCGTTGAGATTCTCAACAACTCGGGACTAGAGAAGAATATCATCAGGAAGTTGTACTCGAGGGCACCGGCACCACTAGGTCTCTATGGCCTCCCTAAACAGGTGTCCCATTACGACCTATTTTGAACACTATTAAATCGCCGACATATGGTATTCTAATCATTTATCACAGATGCTAAAACCCTTGGTGGGTTACGGTCCACACCATGTGAAAAACTCGGCTGAGTTTGTGAAGGTACTGCAGGGCATGCGGCTGGAAAATGAAGACCTACTAGTCAGCTTCGATGTGACATCCTTATTCACACGAGTACCAATAGAAGACTCCCTGGCTTTACTCAAAGAACACTTTGAGGAGGATATCATCAAGCTCTTTCGCCATGTGCTAACCACCACCTATTTCTAATGTGATGGGAAGTTCTACGAACAGATAGATGGGGTAGCTATGGGTTTCCCCCTAGCACCAGGCATAGCCGACCTATAATGGAGCACTTCGAAAAGCCAGCATTGGACACTGCTAAACACAAGCCAAAAGCCTTCTACAGGTACGTTGATGATACTTTTGTAGTTTGGCCACATGGCAGGGACAAACTGCTAGAGTTCCATCAACACCTCAGTAGTATACATGGAAATAGCAAATTTACGATGGAGATAGAAGGGAACAGAAGCTTACCCCTTCTGGATATCCTGATCACAAGAAACGTGGACGGCACTCTAGGACAAGAAGTGTACAGAAAGAAAACACACACGGACCTCTATCTTAATACCAACAGCTGCCACCACCCTGCGCAACGCAATTCTGTACTCAACACCTTAGTGCACAGGGCCAGGTCCATCTGCGATAAGGCAAGTTTGCCAGGAGAATTGCAACACCTCAAGGACACCTTCAAGAAAAATGCATACAGTGAGACACAAATAAGGAGAGCTCTGAAGACCGACCACAAGAAGAGAGAAGAGAGACCAGATGAATACGAAGCAATGGGCTGTGCGTTCTTGCCATACGCGTGTCCTTCAACGGCCAAGATCGCGAGAATTCTCAAGAAACATAAAGTGAAGACCGCTTTTCCGCGCTGCGGGAAAAATCAAAGACCTTCCCTGTTCAACCAAGGATCCACTAGGTCTGACGGCACCTGGTGTGTACAAGATCGGATGCGAATGTGTGATGCAACATATAGGACAGACGCATCGTTACATCTCACAGCGCCTCAATGAACACATCAGGCATGTACGCTTGAGTCAGACCAACAAATCTGCTGTGGCGGAACATAGTACTGACGAGAAGCACACCTTCGATTTCGAGGACACAAAGGAAATATGCAGTACAAACGGATTTTGGGACTCAGTAATCAAAGAGCCCATAGAAATACGGTTACACGACAACCTAATCAACCGAGACAGTGGGTACCATCTCAGCGCAGCCTGGGAGCCTGCAATCAGGAAAATCAGAGAAGAACTTTCCGATCCACCAAGGGCCAAAGACGGAGCAGCCAGAGACGGACGCCGGGACACGAACCCCGCACACACGTGTCTGGTGTGGGCTGGCTGATCACAATAATAAAAGAGGATGAGCCAGCCACTCTGCAACACATTAAAATGTCGACCCCAAAAAGACAAGGTGAGATGAACATATGTAAGGAAAAGACGACCACCAAGACAAACAAAAGCAAAGAAAGTGTGACAGAGTTAAAATGGAGGGAGGGCGGCGACCTCAGAGAGAAAGCTGAATGACCAACCTTAGATGGTACGATAAAAATCCTCCTCACGAATAAAACGTAAAACTAAATCTGCTGTTGAGGCATTGTCACCCAACACCGAAGGTAGGGTGCTGGGAAGGTTGAAAGTTCGCCGCAGAATGGCTAAAAGTGGGCAATCCAGCAAGATGTGGACGACAGTCATATGTGAGCCACAGTGACACTGAGGTGGGTTCTTGCAATGTAGGAGGTAGCCATGTGTTAGCCACACATGCCCAATGCAGAGGCGGCAGAGAACCACAGAGTCCCCGCAAGAGCCCCGCATGGAGGTCTTCCATACATTCGTAGTCTCCTTAAGAGCACGCAGTTTGTTGTGCATACTGAGATTACGCCATTCTGTCTCCCAAAGCTGAAAAACCTTGTAGCATAATAATGATCGCAAGTCAGTTTCAGGGATGCCGATCTCCAGAAGCAGTTTCTATGTTGCCTGTTTGGCCGGTCTGTTGGCAAGTTCATTTCCTGGGATTCCGACGTGGTCTGGGGTCCACGCAAACACCACAGAACACGGAACGACTGGGCTGTTCCAGGGCATAGATGGACTGCAGGATGGTCGCTACCAAAGGATGGCGGAGGCAGCACTGGTCGATAGCTTGCAGGCTGCTCAAGGAGTCAATACAGAGAAGAAACGACTCGCCAGGGCGTGAGCGGATGCATCCGAGAGTACGAGATATGGCTGCCAGCTCTGCAATGGGAACACTACAGCCATCTGGCAAGGAGAGCTGTCAATATGTCCTCCGTGAACATGTGTGAATCCAACGTGACCATCAGCCATCCAGCTGTCAGTGTAAACCACTTCTTGGGCTTGGTACAAGGCAAGAATCGAGAGGAAGTGCCAACGGAGAGACACGGGGTGAACTGAGTCCTTTGGGCCATGTGAAAGTTCCAGGCGAAGCTTTGGCCTAGGTGCACACCATGGAGGTGTACGTGAATGGACATCGAGTATGGTGGTAAAAGCAAGTACTCCACGTCAGACAGAAGAGATAGGACGCAAACCGCAATCTTAAGCCCTGACCTGGGCCTCTGATGCAGCAGATGAACTGCGATGGATGGGAAAAGGAGACAGTAATTTGGATGCTGAGGAGAACCATGCATGTGTGCAACGTAACTGGCGAGCAGTTGTGCACGCCGAACCTTCAATGGAGGGACTCCAGCCTCCATCAGCACACTGGTCACCGGACTCGTCCTAAAAGCTCCTGTTGCCAGTCGAACGCCACAGTGGCGCACTGGGTTGAGTAAGCGCAACGCTCAGGGCGCTGCTGAACCATAAACCAGACTCCTATAGCCAACGCGGGATTGAACAAGGGCTGTGTAGAGTTGCAGCATCATAGAGCGATCTGAACCTCAGTAGGTGTTGCTCAGCCAGCAGAAGGCATTAAGATGCTGCCAGCACTTCTGCTTCAGCTGGTAGATATGAGGAAGCCACGTCAATCGGTCGTCGGAATTCAATCCTAAGAATCGATATGTCTCCACTACAGTGAGTGGATCGTCTTTAAGGTAAAATTCTGGTCCCGTATGAACGGTACAACGCCGACAGAAATGCATGACACATGCACGGCTGAAAACTGGAAGCCGTGGGCTAGAGCCCATGACTGCGCCTTGTGGATGGCTCCCAGTAGGCGCCGCTCGGCAATACCAGTACTAGAGGAGCAGTACGAAATGCAGAAGGCGTCTGCATACAGAGAAGGTGAGACCGACGGCCCGACAGCTGCTACTAGACCGTTAATAGCCACTAAAAATAGAGATACACTCAATTCACAGCCCTGCGGGATCCCATTCCTCTGGATATGGATGGAACTATGGAAGTCACCAAATTGGACACGGAAGGTACAGAGCGACAGGAAGTTTTGGATAGAAATCGGGAGTGGTCCCCAGAGACCCCACTCATACAATGTGGCAAGGATATGATGTCGCCGTGTCGTATGCTTTACGTAAGTCAAAAAAGACGGCAATCAGGTGTTGCCGTCTGGAACAGGCTGTTCGGATGGCAGACTCAATGGACACAAGAGTATCAGTGGTAGAGTGACCCAGGCAGTAACCGCCCGACAGGGCGCCAGTAGGCCACGTGACTCCAGTACGCAACACAACCGCCAACACACCATACACTCCAGCAGCTTACAAAGAAAGTTGGTGAGGCTGATGGACTGATAGCAATCCACATCAAGCGGGTTTTTACCGGGTTTGAGCACTGGAATGATAGTGCTTTCCCGCCATTGCGATGGAAAGACGCCATCACACCAGATCCGATTGAAGATGACAAGGAGATGTCGCTTGTAGACGGACGAGAGATGTTTGATCATCTGATGTGGATCCGATCTCGCCCAGAAGCTGTGTCAGGACAATGTGCAAGGTCGATGAGAAGCTCATACTTTGTAAATGGAGCATTATAGGGTTCACTGTGACATTCAGTGAACGAGAGGGCTTTTCTTTCCATTTGCCGTTTGAGGGTGCGAAGTGCTGGAGGATAATTCTCTGACGTGGAGGCTCGAGCTTAGTGCTCAGCAAAGTGCTCGCAATTGCGTTTGCGTCGGTAGATGACACGCCATTGATGTTAATGCCAGTAATACCTGTCGGGGTGTGGCACCCACAAACATGTCTGATCTTCGACCAGACTTGGGATGGTGACGTATGGCACCCCTGGTCGAGACATACCCCTCCCAACATGCCTGTTTCCGTCTTTTTATAAGCTGGCGAACGCGGGCACGGAGCCGTTTATAAGCTGTTAGGTGCTCAAGGGAAGGGTGCCGCTTATGTCGCTGTAGAGCTCGCCGACGCTCTTTAATGGCCTCAGCGATTTCCGGCGACCATCAAGGTACTGACTTTCTCCGGGGGCACCCTAAAGAAGAAGGGATCGTGTTTTCGGCAGCAGAAACGATCGTTCTAGTGACCTGCTCAACTACCATACCGATGGTACCATGTGTGGGATATTCAACGGTGGCGGCAGAGGTGAGAGCCTCCCAGTCGGCCTTGTTTAAAGCCCATCTTGGTAGACTTCCGGGGGAATGGCGCTGGGGGGAGAGACAGGAAGTCATCGTGGGCTCTCAAGTGGACAGATGGGAGAAGTCCTAGGCTTCAGAGGGACAAGTCAGTGGCAGGGTAAGTGCCATGAGCCACACTGAAATGTGTCGGGGCCTCGGTATTTGAAGAGGCAGAGATGGAGTTGAGACAGGAAAGTTTCGACATCTCTACCTCGGCAAGTAAGCACAGTGGCACCACACAAGGGGCTATGGGCGTTATAATCTCCCAGAAGTAGGAGAGGTTTAGGGAGTTGTTGAATCAGTGCAGCCAATGCGTTCAGGGGTACTGCACCATCTGGAGAAGGATATACACTACTGGCCATTAAAATTGCTACACCAAGAAGATAATGTGCTACAGACGTGAAATTTAACCGACGGGAATAAGATGCTGCGATATGTAAATGACTAGCTTTTCAGAGCATTTACACAAGGTTGGCGCCGGTGGCGACACCTACATGTGCTGATATGAGGAAAGTTTCCAACCGATTTCTCATACACAAACAGCAGTTGACCGGCGTTGCCTGGTGAAACATTGTTGTGATGCCTCGTGTAAGGAGGAGGAATACGTACCATCACGTTTTCGACTTTGATAAAGGTCGGATTGTAGCCTATCGCGGTTTATCCTATCGCAGTTTATCCTATCGCGACATTGCTGGTCACGTTGGTCGAGATCCAATGACTCTTAGCAGAATATGGAATCGGTGGGTTCAGGAGGGTAATACGGAACGCCGTGCTGGATTCCCATGGCTTCGTATCACTAGCAGTCGTGATGACAGGCATCTTATCCACATGGCTGTAACGGATCATGCATGCACGTCTCAATCCCTGAGTCAACAGATAGGGGCGTTTGCAAGACAACAACCATCTGCACGAACAGTTCGACGACATTTGCAGCAGCATGGACTATCAGCTCGGAGACCATGGCTTCGGTTACCCTTGATGCTGCATCGTAGACAGGAGCGCCTGCGATGGTGTACTCAACGACGAACCTGGCTGCACGAATGGTAAAACGTCATTTTTTCGGATGAATCCAGGTTCTGTTTACAGTATCATGATGGTCGCATCCGTGTTTGGCGCCATCGCAGTGAACGCACATTGGAAGCGTGTATTTGTCATCGCCGTACTGGCGTATCACCTGGCGTAATGGTATGGGGTGCCATTGGTTACATGTCTCAGTCACCTCTTGTTCTCATTGACGGCACTTTGAACAGTGGACGTTACATTTCAGATGTGTTACGACCCGTGGCTCTACCCTTCATTCGATCCCTGCGAAACCCTACATTTCAGTAGGATAAAACATGACCGCATGTTGCAGGTCCTGTACGGGCCTTTCTGGATACAGAAAATGTTCGACTGTTGCCCTGGCCAGCACATTCTCCAGATCCCTCACCAATTGAAAACGTCTGGTCAATGGTGGCCGAGCAACTGGCTCGTCAAAATACACCAGTCACTACTCTTGATGAACTGTGGTATCGTGTTGAAGCTGCATGGGCAGCTGTACCTGTACACGCCATCCAAGCTTTGTTTGACTCAATGCCCAGGCGTATCAAGACCATTATTACGACCAGAGGTGGTTGTTCTGGGTAGTTCTTTCCCGGGATCTATGCACCCAAATTGCGTAAAAATGTAATCACATGTCATTTCTAGTATAATATATTTGTCCAATGAATACCCGTCTTTCATCTGCATTTCTTCTTGGTGTACCAATTTTAATGGCCAGTAGTGTACATTGCAGATAGTTATTTCCTGCATCGTCCTTATCCTGACAGCTACAGCTTCAAGAGGGGTTTGAAGGGGCACAGGTTCACTACATACTGAGTTAAGGACATAGACACAAACTCCACCTGACACTATTATAGTCGCTACAGTTCTTGTAATATCGCATATAGAAACGAAGGGCACGGGTCCACATTGCCAGGAACCAGGTTTCCTGGAGCGCAATGCAGAAAGCAGTTGTAAAGCTTAACATTTGCCGTAGCTCAGCCAGGTGGTGGAAAAGACTGCAGCAATTCCACTGGAGGATGGCGTTATCGTGAGGCTGGGAAGGCATGAAGCATTCAAGGAGGCAGGTTACGCCTCAGGGTCACCTACTACCACCAATTGAGTATTTGCATCCATTCCTATTGTGGATGAGACATCAGTGAGATCCAGGTTCTCAGGGTAATTTGAGATCCACCTCATCTGCATGTGCAGAGTTGGTAGGGAGTGGTGGTGTTGGGGCCACTGGAGGGTCCTTTTACTTGGCAGACTTCTTTGTTTGCTTGCCCTCTCGCTTCTCTTTAGGGGCTTGCTGGGAGGACTTCTTTGAAGTAGCTTCAGGCACGGAGCAAGACCGTGAAGCTCTTTGTCCAGCAGCTTTTGGCTCTTTTAGACACTGACGAGTGTTTGCTGTGGTATTAGTGGAGACCTTTGGAGAGAGGGTCCCAAGGGACTCATTCCGCACGAGAGGAGCTGGAGGAGCCTGTTGCTCTCTGGTTGGAGGGGAGGGGACTGATGTCCCCTCAATTTGGGGGGGGGGGGGGGGCTTGCTCCTGAAGTAGATACTTTGGGAGTAATGGAAGGAGATTTTCGCCCTACCACCAAGGGTGCAGATGTATTCTGGAGGCGTGGAGGGCCCACTGTTCGTGGCACAGAGTGTGGTACGACTGGTACTTGTGATGGCAAAGGTAATGTAGCTGCACCGTATGTGGACGTCAACTGAATGGGGTGTGATCGTTCAAATTTCCGTTTAGCCTCTTGGTAAGTCAACTGGTCCGGTGTCTTGTACTCCATGATTTTCCACTCCTTTTGGAGTACTGTGCAGTCTGGCGAGCAGGGGGACTGCTGCTCTCTGTAGCTGATAGAAGTGCGAGGAGGCACACAGGGGATATCTAGATGCAGTGGACGTCTGCCGTCTCGACATGTGGCGTTGGAAGTGCAGCAGGAAGACATGTGACCGAATTTCCAGCACTTAAAGCACCACGTTGGGGGATGGACGTATGGTTTAACGTCACAGCGGTAAACCGTCACCTTGACCTTTTCAGGTAAGGAATCACCCTCAAAGACCAAGATGAAGGCACCAATAGCAACCCTGTTGCCTTTGGGTCCCCTGTAAACGCGCCAGATGAAATGAACACCCCGCCGTTCTAGATTGGCGCAGAGCTCGTTGTCAGGCTACAAGAGGAGGTAACGATGGAAAATAATCCTCTAGACCATGTTGAGGCTTTTATGGGGAGTGATGGAAACAGGAATATCACCCAGCCAGCCACAATCAAGCAATGCACAGGATGGTCTGGGGATGCTGCTTCTCATCTTGGACAGCGCTGTCACTTCCCCAAACTTATCCTCAAGATGTTCAACAAAAAACTGACGCCTCATTGGTAGAAAGGAGTCCCCATCCATTCTACTACAGACTAGATACCGAGGCGAATATGACTGTTTTCTTTCTGTAGCCCTACTTTTCTCCCATGGTGTAGCAAGGAAGGGAAACGATTTAGGGTTATATCTGTCAGCATTGTACTTGATCTTGCCCTTCTTAGAGACTGCTGGCTCTGTACAGTCACCAGCAAGAGATGAATTAGTCCACTTCATCGTGGGTCATCTGCCCTGATGCCACCCACTCCGATCAGGGGCCCTCCCTATGGGCGCCACCCAGCCACAGCAAAAGCCACCTGGCATGATGGCCGTTGCTGGGAGTCCTGATGCCCCAGGAAGACAGGCATCTACTCCGTGGTATACATGGGGAGTTTACAGCTCAGGCATCAGCAGTGTGATCCCTGTGTTGTCAGGAGGCTACCACCAAATGGGTACATGATGGCCCCACTATAACAGTCACAACAGACTGGCTACCGTGCTGGATATTAGGTGCAGAGAAATCCAGTACTGTCATGGGGGTGGAAGAGGACAGGAGACAATGGAAGAAGATGATATACCCCAGAAAGTGTCCTCGCCAAATATTTGAATTGCAGGTGGAGATGCAAGAGGTTGAGGATATCGAATCTAAGAGCACTGTGGATAACTGCTGCACCATGTAAAGCGTCCTTCCCCATATGGCCCTCACGTTTGTAGAATTTGGAAAGTGGCAGGACAAACCATAAAATGGGACCTGAACTTATAGGGCCGAAAAGTGTGAGACTACTTTTAGCCGCGTCTTACGACAGGCAGAGACAACTCGGGCCTATTCTAACCGCCGGACCCGCAGGGGGACCAGCAGTAGTCAGCGGAGGCTTGTGCTTGAAGAGTAAAGTGCTCATTACTGATGTGTACTGTCAACAGTAAGCACCGTGACTGGAATAAGTTTGTTTCCAAAGAAGCCACACAGCCTTTACCGTTGACATTTGCACTGTTGTGCGGATATTTTCAGTGTTCCCTGGATATTTTCAGTGTTCCTAACTACTCAGAGAATATTCCCTGACGACCAGCGAAAGTTTGTCGGTTGAGTTCAGATTCACCTTGTATGAAGAAGTACTGGGTGGTTACAGTTAAAGTGGAGCTGCTCAAAGAGCTCCAGTGTGGGCTGTAATTATCGTAGGGCAGTGAAAATTGGTAGATTGCTAAAGCGTTAATGCGGAACGAGTTTATGCTGAAAAAAATATTTCCAATTTTGGCCCACCAGGTCCAAACCTAGCGCTCTGACTGCAAGAAAGATATACTGAAATGTTTCCATATGTAATGGCTTAGGAACGGGACGTGAGCAGAAAAGATGTAACAAGCGAGAGAGGCATAAAGTTGATATTATTAATAGCCGCTTACACGTTGTTTTTTCAGTGTGAGCACTGGAGACATCGGCGAAATGCTGTACGGAGACAGATTTGCATCTAGTGGCCTAAATTAGAACTATTTTTCTGCAGCTTAAATCAGTTCCGCCTTAACGAATTAGACAATCTAGCAAGTTTCACTGAAATAAAATAATTACAGCCCACACTGGACCTCTGTCAGTAGATGCACTTCAGTTACACTGAGGTGACAAAAGTCATGGGATACCTCCTAATATCTTGTCGGTCCTCCTTTTGCTGGGCGTAGAGCAGTCCCCTGCAGAAATACTGAGCATTGCTGCCTCTATAGACAACCACAATTGTGAAAGTGTTGCCGGTGCAGGATTTTGTGCACCAGCTAACTTCTCGATTATGTCTTATAAATGTTCGATGGGGTTCATGTCGTGCGATCTGTGTGGCCAAACTATTAGATCGAATTGTCCAGAACGTTCTCCAAACCAACTACGAACAACTGTGGGTGGTGACATGGCGCATTGTCGACCACAAAAATGCCATCGTTGTTTGGGAACATGATGTCCATGAAAGACTGCGAATGGTCTCAAAATAGCCAAACATCCAGAGGACCCAGTCCATTCTACGTAAACACAACCCACACTATTATGGAGCCACTACCAGCTTGTAGACTGTATTGTTGACAAATTGTGGCGATGACTTCGTGGGGTCTGCGGTACACACAAAACCCCACTTTCAGCTCTTACAAGCTGACATCGGGACTCATCTGGCGAGGCCACTGTTTTCCAGCTGTGTAGGGTCCAACTGATGTGGTCTTGAGCCCAGGTGAAGCGCTGCAGGCGATGTCGTGCTGTTAGCGGCGACACTCGCGTTGTTCGTGTGCTGCCATAACCCGTTAACGCCACATTTCGCCGCACTGCCCTGAAGGATACGTTCTCGCATGTCCCACATTGATTTCCGCCGTTATTTCACCAAGTGTTGCTTGTTTGGTAGCATTGCCAGCTAAATAAAATATTCTAACTACTGAAGGCACTAACTACTGATAGGCATATTGTTAGCAAATGAAAGATTTTGGTTGAGAACAAACAATGTATTTACCTTAATAATGTTCAAAGGTCATAATATATTCGTGACATCCAGTTTAACAAATTTCCTTTTTTTTGACGGACACGCGTCCAGATCGTACGCTCATATTGACATCTCATGACTCTGGCATCTCACTCCCCACATCCACCACTGCTGGCGGCTCACCTCCAACTGTCCAACACTACACTGCCGAATAGCTTCCAACAATGAGTCCAACCAGCCACAGATTGCAGACAGCGCAGTTAGCGGTTTTAATATCTAGCGCTACGTGGCGTTACCAACATAAAAACCTAAATAGCCTACTTAACAACCCACTAACCTGGCTGTGCAGTAATGTGTCAACACGATCGAATAGTCGGCCGGAGCGGTCAAGTGGTTGTAGGCGCTTCAGTCTGGACCGCTACGATCGCAGGTTCGAATCCTGCCTTGGGCATGGATATGTGTGATGTCCTTAGGTTAGTTAGGTTTAATTAGTTCTAAGTTCTAGGGTACTGATGACCACAGCAGTTAAGTCCCATAGTGCTCAGAGCCATTTGAACCATTTTGAACCACGATCGAATAGTGGAAGCGAGTGCAGTCTCGATTCAATCCAGGTTGTTCTGCTGAATGCTAGATCTAGTTTTCAGGCAGTTATCCGCGTTCATCTGAATATACACTGTACACAGACAAGTCGTGTACATTCTAACACTAATGCGTAGATTTTAACGTAACACGCACCTCTAGATTTAAGCATCAATTATCCTGACCAGACAAAACATGCACAGAAAGGCAAGAAAATTGTTCACATTGTAATAGCAAATTTTCAGTGTTGTACTTATAACAGCATACTCTCGTAAATGAAGAGGAGTTAACTGTAACTCGACTGGCACTGTCACAAGTCCGAAAAGTTTATTAAGTTTACCTTTTACTAATAGTAAGTTCGTAAAATTGAAATACACTCCTGGAAATTGAAATAACAACATCGTGAATTCATTGTCCCAGGAAGGGGAAACTTTATTGACACATTTCTGGGGTCAGATACATCACATGATCACACTGACAGAACCACAGGCACATAGACACAGGCAACAGAGCATGCACAATGTCGGCACTAGTACAGTGTATATCCACCTTTCGCAGCAATGCAGGCTGCTATTCTCCCATGGAGACGATCGTAGAGATGCTGGATGTAGTCCTGTGGAACGGCTTGCCATGCCATTTCCACCTGGCGCCTCAGTTGAACCAGCGTTCGTGCTGGACGTGCAGACCGCGTAAGACGACGCTTCATCCAGTCCCAAACATGCTCAATGGGGGACAGATCCGGAGATCTTGCTGGCCAGGGTAGTTGACTTACACCTTCTAGAGCACGGGATACATGCGGACGTGCATTGTCCTGTTGGAACAGCAAGTTCCCTTGCCGGTCTAGGAATGGTAGAACGATGGGTTCGATGACGGTTTGGATGTACCGTGCACTATTCAGTGTCCCCTCGACGATCACCAGTGGTGTACGGCCAGTGTAGGAGATCGCTCCCCACACCATGATGCCGGGTGTTGGCCCTGTGTGCCTCGGCCGTATGCAGTCCTGATTGTGGCGCTCACCTGCACGGCGCCAAACACGCATACGACCATCATTGGCACCAAGGCAGAAGCGACTCTCATCGCTGAAGACGACACGTCTCCATTCGTCTCTCCATTCACGCCTGTCGCGACACCACTGGAGGCGGGCTGCACGATGTTGGGGCGTGAGCGGAAGACGGCCTAACGGTGTGCGGGACCGTAGCCCAGCTTCATGGAGACGGTTGCGAACGGTCCTCGCCGATACCCCAGGAGCAACAGTGTCCCTAATTTGCTGGGAAGTGGCGGTGCGGTCCCCTACGGCACTGCGTAGGATCCTACGGTCTTGGCGTGCATCCGTGCGTCGCTGCGGTCCGGTCCCAGGTCGACGGGCACGTGCACCTTCCGCCGACCACTGGCGACAACATCGATGTACTGTGGAGACCTCACGCCCCACGTGTTGAGCAATTGAGCCAGTTTGCCGTAGCATACGGAGCAGTAAAGGAAACAAAAGAAAAATTCGGAGTAGGTATTAAAATTCATGGAGAAGAAATAAAAACTTTGAGGTTCGCCGATGACATTGTAATTCTGTCAGAGACAGCAAAGGACTTGGAAGAGCAGTTGAATGGAATGGACAGTGTCTTGAAAGGAAAATATAAGATGAACATAAAAAAAAGCAAAACAAGGATAATGGAATGTAGTCTAAGTCGGGTGATGCTGAGGGAATTAGATTAGGAAATGAGGCACTTAAAGTAGTAAAGGAGTTTTGCTATTTGGGGAGCAAAATAACTGATGATGGTCGAAGTAGAGAGGATATGAAATGTAGGCTGGCAATGGCGAGGAAAGCGTTTCTGAAGAAGAGAAATTTGTTAACATCCAGTATTGATTTAAGTGTCAGGAAGTCAGTTCTGAAAGTATTCGTATGGAGTGTAGCCATGTATGGAAGTGAAACATGGACGATAAATAGTTTGGACAAGAAGAGAATAGAAGCTTTCGAAATGTGGTGCTACAGAAGAATGCTGAAGATTAGATGGGTAGATCACATAACTAATGAGGAAGTATTGAATAGGATTGGGGAGAAGAGAAGTTTGTGGCACAACTTGACCAGAAGAAGGGATCGGTTGGTAGGACATGTTCTGAGGCATCAAGGGATCACCAATTTAGTACTGGAGGGCAGCGTGGAGGGTAAAAATCGTAGAGGGAGACCAAGAGATGAATACACTAAGCAGATTCAGAAGGATGTAGGTTGCAGTAGGTACTGGGAGATGAAGAAGCTTGCACAGGATAGAGTAGCATGGCGAGCTGCATCAAACCAGTCTCAGGACTGAAGACCACAACAACAACAACGGAGCTCCATCGCAGTCTTTAACACTGGTAGCATGCCGCGACAGCGTGGACGTGAACCGTATGTGCAGTTGACGGACTTTGAGCGAGGGCGTATAGTGGGCATGCGGGAGGCCGGGTGGACGTACCGCCGAATTGCTCAACACGTGGGGCGTGAGGTCTCCACAGTACATCGATGTTGTCGCCAGTGGTCGGCGGAAGGTGCACGTGCCCGTCGACCTGGGACCGGACCGCAGCGACGCACGGATGCACGCCAAGACCGTAGGATCCTACGCAGTGTCGTAGGGGACCGCACCGCCACTTCCCAGCAAATTAGGGACACTGTTGCTCCTGGGATATCGGCGAGGACCATTCGCAACCGTCTCCATGAAGCTGGGCTACGGTCCCGCACACCGTTAGGCCGTCTTCCGCTCACGCCCCAACATCGTGCAGCCCGCCTCCAGTGGTGTCACGACAGGCGTGAATGGAGGGACGAATGGAGACGTGTCGTCTTCAGCGATGAGAGTCGCTTCTGCCTTGGTGCCAATGATGGTCGTATGCGTGTTTGGCGCCGTGCAGGTGAGCGCCACAATCTGGACTGCATACGGCCGAGGCACACAGGGCCAACACCCGGCATCATGGTGTGGGGAGCCATCTCCTACACTGGCCGTACACCACTGGTGATCGTCGAGGGGACACTGAATAGTGCACGGTACATCCAAACCGTCATCGAACCCATCGTTCTACCATTCCTAGACCGGCAAGGGAACTTGCTGTTCCAACAGGACAATGCATGTCCGCATGTATCCCGTGCTCTAGAAGGTGTAAGTCAACTACCCTGGCCAGCAAGATCTCCGGATCTGTCCCCCATTGAGCATGTTTGGGACTGGATGAAGCGTCGTCTCACGCGGTCTGCACGTCCAGCACGAACGCTGGTCCAACTGAGGCGCCAGGTGGAAATGGCATGGCAAGCCGTTCCACAGGACTACATCCAGCATCTCCACGATCGTCTCCATGGGAGAATAGCAGCCTGAATTGCTGCGAAAGGTGGATATACACTGTACTAGTGCCGACATTGTGCATGCTCTGTTGCCTGTGTCTATGTGCCTGTGGTTCTGTCAGTGTGATCATGTGATGTATCTGACCCCAGGAATGTGTCAATAAAGTTTCCCCTTCCTGGGACAATGAATTCACGGTGTTCTTATTTCAATTTCCAGGAGTGTATGATGTAGATATATCATCTGCATTTCTTCTTGGTGTACCAATTTTAATGGCCAGTAGTGTATAAGGGCAATCAAAAAAGTTTCCGTTCGAAGGCCGTTCAGCACTATATCGGTATACCAATCAGGCGAAATCGTCGTGAGCATTGAGACAGTCATCCAACCGACGCACCAGGTTGTATATACCCGTTTTCTAAACCACCATGTTCTGCCATGAAGAAGTCCGTAACTGCCTGCTGCACATCCTCGTCCGACCGGGATCATCGACCGTTCAATGACTTTTTTTAGGGGATCGAAGGCGTGATAATCGCATGGGAATATATCAGGACTACAGGAAGGGTGCTCGAATGTCTCCCATTTGAGTTGGCGCAACTTTTATGTTACAGTTTTTGCGGTATAGAGACATGCGTTACCATGAAGCAGCAGCACCCGTTATCGCAGTTTTCCACAACGGTTGTTTTCGAGAAACATGCTGTCCCATATACATTCTTTATTCTCTGATGGCTCTCTTTCACACGAAAGTGTTTGGACATCAAAAATGGAGGCAGACAGATCCGAAAATAGCCGCCTGTACTGTCACAGTAAGTAAAAACTTAATTTACATCCATATCGACAGATAAGCTATAGTCATGGCGATACATTAAAGTGTGACCCATCTTTCTGCCATAGAACCAGCACCCAGCATTATGCTACTAACAGTAATGATGTAATTTCCCGGATCCTCCCGAAATCATCTGAACATGAACCTGAAAAGGTTTGAAAACCGGTTTATGGAATAAAGCATTATTATTCAAAAAAGTGACTGGTTGCAGTTGTGTATAACGTATTTACATTCAATATACAGTCACGGTTCTAAAACATCCGCAATGGATAAGCATAAACTTTAGAAGTGTTTGGTGCACTGTGTTCAGACACAGTTGTACTCAGCTCAGCATTAAAGTTCCGCCTGTCCTGTTTTACGTCTGCCCATGCTACGATGTCCGACATCTGAATGAGGGGTGACCGCCCAACTGCACTACGTTTGGACATGGTTTTCACTTTAGCTTCGCCATGTGTTTAACACACTCACCACAGCACTCCTCGAACACCCGACAGGTCGTGCACTTTTCGAAATGCTCTTGCCGAACCTCTGGGACATCACAATCTGCCCTCAGTCAAACTCAGATAGATCGCGCGTCTGCTCCATTCTACACACAGGCTGCATCATGCTCACTGATGCTACATGCACGTACTTGTGGGTGACTAGCGGTAGTTCCTCGCCAGGTGGTGCTGCTATAAAAAATGGTTCAAATGGGTCTGAGCACTATGGGACCCAACTTCTGAGTCCATTAGCCCCTAGAACTTAGAACTAGTTAAACCTAACTAACCTAAGGACATCACACACATCCATGCCCGAGGCAGGATTCGAACCTGCGAGCGTAGCGGTCTCGCAGTTCCAGACTGCAGCGGCTACAACCGCACGGCCACTTCGGCCGGCGGTGCTGCTGTCGCCTGGACAGGTTTATAGTGGGTTGGTGATCATATTGTTCTGGTTGTTCAGTGTACAATGAAATGTTATCTTTCAGGAAAGGCCTGTCGGGTTGCTGTTTGCAACGTAACAAGATGGATGGTTATGGACTCTCCCTCCTGGAAACGACACTGAAAGCGGAACACAAGGCGAGGACCGAGCATAATCATCACGTAATCATCCTTTCAAACAAATTGCAGAGCACATTGAGAGGGTATTGTGTCGATAGCTGTCGATGGATGTTGTGGTTTTGCCTAGTTTAAGTATTGGGATGATGACCCTATCCCTCCACTTCAAAAGGTAAACATCTTCTAGCCAAGTACCGTTGAAAACTCTCATTAGATGGAGTCCGTGTTTCACAGTCAGATCTTGGATCATGGTTTATGAATGGAATTAGGGTCTGGGGCCATATCATGAGAAGGCCGGGACTCTTGCGAGGGCTTATCCGCTGTGATTGTGGGAACTGGAGAGAAGCAGGCAGTGCTGGAACATGCAGTATGTGCCTCCTTCAGCCTCTGGCTGGTGTCGGGTCGCTTCCGGTTAAAAGGTTCCCTAAGGGAAGCAAGGGAGCCCTGTCACCAGTAACCACTAGAGAAGGATGATGTTTCTTCAGCAAGGTCCACGGAGGTCCCTGTAGATGGCACTGCAGGAACCTGAAGAATGGAGGACCTGTCTCCCACATGAGCTAATTTACTTGTGTGATCTCCACAACTACGATTAAATTTTCGTGTCTCTAAACATCCTGAACTTGTTCTTTTATCTCATCCGTGGCCGGTTTAAGATGCAAAAGACAGAAGCAACTGATTGGCGCATCATGCTGACAGTAGCGCCAGAAGAGCCCAACAGCAAAATTTGTGTGCGGGGTGTATCATAAATTACAGCAAAAACTGGAGTGACCATATTCTATAATAGAAGGAAAAACGTTCCACTAACCGTGGATCTGCAAATTCGTCAGTTACCAGATAATTGCGAATGTGTGATTAAAAGCTGCCACTGACTTCAGTGGAAAATATTGCCCTGCTGATTTCAATATCAAATACTCTCCTAGTTAATATAACCGTATTTAAACTGAAAACTTTTCAATTAATTCCGCACCCAAGGTCTATCTTAACAAGAAATATGTACAATGCTACGTCAGCATGTTACATTTACTGATTTACTGGTAGCTTTCTTCACATGTAACATACAACTTACACAGTTAAACAGTTTTTTATATTCAATATGACAACATAAAATAAATCAGCTTGTTGTACTTCACTCCCACTTTTATTAGAGAAAACTGGAGTAATTTGTAAATTATGCAATTAAAAAGTC
This sequence comes from Schistocerca piceifrons, assembly GCF_021461385.2. NCBI lineage: Eukaryota > Metazoa > Arthropoda > Insecta > Orthoptera > Acrididae > Schistocerca > Schistocerca piceifrons. Next base: position 797,035,354 of record NC_060139.1, on the reverse strand, counting down.
CCACTGTTAAAAAAGTTACACAAATTTTACATTTTCATCTTTCTACTCAGTTTAATGGAAAGCAATTTTTATTGAAGCTGGAACAATATAAGAGGTCTACTTGTCTTCACTTTCATTTAAAGCTTTTAAAGATTTCAAGAATTACCTTAAATGGAGATGAATTGTTTCCTCATTAAAAATGTAGCACTGGAATAAGATTCAGAAATTTATTTCTGTGCAAAGGAAAGTCTATGTAGTACTTATTTTAAGAGATCAGAAGATATACATATGTTTTTAAGGTCCTTACGACGAGCCTAAGGTAAGGAAACTCATGGTAGTTAACGGTCATTCGTATTTTCTTCTTCAGATTAGACCTAATTTTGCATTAGCTCTAACGCTCCCCCTCTCCTCCAGCAATAGCATTGCCAATGCTTCTTTCCACATATTTTGATGCTATTTGCTTCACTAGATACCATGGAGTGGGACGTCAGCATAACCCTGGCACAAAGAAATTTCCACCAAAATTCGAAATTCCCACCAAAGTTCCAGCCAATAGGGTGGGTGGCGGAGGGGAGGAAGCGGCTGGGCCGCACGTGCAGGCAGAGAGAAACAGATGACGTCATCTGGGGGGTAGCGGTGGGCCTTGTCCGGGGGGGAGGGGGGGGAGGGGGGGGGAGGGAGATTAATTAATTTACAATTCAATTTGATATCAAAAGTGTCTTTGTACTCCCATCTCCCTACTACTTCCTCAGACAGGTTGAGGCAAATGGCGGGATGGCGATATCCTCCCCGATTTCTCCACCAACCGAAGTTGTGCTCCGTTCCTTGTGGTTTACTCACCGATGTTACGTTTAACTGTGATTTCTTTTCATTTCCGAAATGGCGTTATGTTACTATGCACTGCAGACATAAACCAACTGTAAAATATATTCGAAAGCTTAGGTACTTTTGCTTTGAAACTTATTTACAGATTTATCACTGTGCCAGCAAACTGATCCAAGTCCAAATGTTAAGATCTTTCATTCTGAAGTGGAGTTCAAAAATGAAAAACATAATATACACTGCGATGACAGAACAGAGAACATGAATAATCTTCTTTACAGAAAAAAAGCGATACTAACATTACTTTTTCTTTAAATTTTGTGTCTTTGCCGGAGACGGTTTTTTTATCATACTTGTCTCAGTGGCTCAGCATGTAAGCGCCACCATTGAGATCCTAAAGATCTGGGGTTCGATCTTCCCCCCAACACTTGTCACATCTTTTACCTCCGACGGCGATGTGTGATATAAAAAATGCTAAGTCGTATAGTGGTTCGGAGTTTACGTTAAAGACCTGCCACGTACCTCGTATCTGAATGGATAAGTCATACAATCTCCAATAGGACAACCGTTGCTAAAGCTCTGTAGCACTCCAACCAATCTTCAGGTTAAAGGAAGATTTACTTAACGAGAAAGAAATAAAGAAATACACTACTGGCCATTAAAATTGCTACACCACGAAGATGACGTGCTACAGACGCGAAATTTATCCGACAGGAAGAAGATGCTGTGATATGCAAGTGATTAGCTTTTCAGAGCATTCACACAAGGTTGGCGCCGGTGACGACACCTACAACGTGCTGACATGAGGAAAGTTTCCAACCGATTTCTCATACGCAAACAGCAGCTGACCGGCGTTGCCTGGTGAAACGTTGTTGTGATGCCTCGTGTAAGGAGGAGATATGCGTACCATCACGTTTCCGACTTTGATAAAGGTCGGATTGTAGCCTATCGCGATTGCGGTTTATCGTATCACGACATTGCTGCTCGCGTTGGTCGAGATCCAATGACTCTTAGCAGAATATGGAATAAGGGACCATGACTGCGGTTCCCCTTGACGCTGCATCACAGACAGGAGCGCCTGTGATGGTGTACTCAACGACGAACCTGGGTACACGAATGGTAAAACGTCATTTTTTCGGATGAATCCAGGTTCTGTTTACAGCATCATGATGGTCTCATCCGTATTTGGCGACATCGTGGTGAACGCACATTGGAAGCGTGTATTCACCAGCGCCATACTGGCGTATCACCGGGCGTGATGGTATGGGGTGCCATTGGTTACACGTCTCGGTCACCTCTTGTTCGCGTTGACGGCACTTTGAACAGTGGACGTTACACTTCAGATGTGTTACGACCCATGGCTCTACCCTTCATTCGATCCCTGCAAAACCCTACATTTCAGTAGGATAATGCACGGCCGCATGTTGCAGGTCCTGTACGGGCCTTTTTGGATACAGAAAATGTTCGACTGCTGCCCTGGCCAGCACAATCTCCAGATCTCTCACCAATTGAAAATGTCTGTTCAATGGTGGCCGAGCAACTGGCTCGTCACAATACGCCAGTCACTACTCTTGATGAACTGTGGTATCGTGTTGAAGTTGCATGGGCAGCTGTACCTGTACACGCCATCCAAGCTCTGTTTGACTCAATGCCCAGGCGTATCAAGGCCGTTATTACGGCCAGAGATGGTTGTTCTGGGTACTGATTTCTCAGGATCTATGCATCCAAATTGCGTGAAAATGTGATCACATGTCAGTTATAGTATAATATATTTGTCCAATGAATACCCGTTTATCATCTGAATTTCTTCTTGGTGTAGCAATTTTAACGGCCAGTTGTGTATATTCAACTACTTATAGATTGTGTTCCTTTGATTTTAAAGTTTTGTTAATATTAGATTGGTACATAAGTTCGCAGCGTTTTTATTTTGCGTGTTGGTATTTGCTATGGGTTTATTTATCGATTGTCAATTTTTATTTGTAGTTCACCGTTGCTATTTGAGTTTACATGCTGTAATTTTGTCGTTTGGAGATAGTGATTGGAGCTGTGGACGCTAGCAGCCAAGAGGATATGATGATGGTACGGATAGAGTCTGTAAATTGTATAAAGCATTGTATGGTTTGCGAGAAAGCTCACGAGCTTGGTACAATTGTCTTGACGAGTTTTTAAGAAGTTTAGGTTTTAAAAGGAGTAAATATGATTATTGTCTTTATGTATTGCGAGATGGAGATGTCTTGATTTATTTGATTATTTTTGTCGACGATTTGCTCATTTGCTGTGTGAGAAAAGAAAAAATTGTTAAGATTAAGAACTTATTGTTAAAACGATTTAATATGAAAGATTTAGGTGAGGTAAAAAGATATCTTGGCATCGATATTAATTATGATTGTGAAACAAGAGTTATGAGTTTGAGTCAAGAAAAATATATTCATTCGTTAGCTGCGAAATATAAAATTGAAGATTCGATCTTGTACAAAACTCCAATGGAAGTAAATTTAAAGTTAGAACCTGCGTATGAAGATTGTAATGACGTTAGATATAGAAACTTGATAGGTGCACTCTTGTACGTAAGTTCGGGTACTAGACCAGATATTAGCTATAGTGTGAATTACTTGAGCAGATTCCAAAGTTGTTACAGTAGTACTCATTTTAAATATGCTTTGAGAATTTTGAAATATTTATATTTAACTAAAGATTTGAAATTAAACTATTGTAGGAATGAAAGTGCTGAGATATTAGATTGTTTTGTGGATTCAGATTGGGCAGGTGATAGTGTGGATAGAAAGTCAACTTCTGGTTATGTAATTAGATTATTTGGTAATGTTGTATTTTGGAAGTCAAGAAAACAAGCGAGTGTTACAAAGGCTTCAACTTTCGCAGAATATGTAGCATTGTCTGAAGCTGTAAGCGAGGTGAAACTTGTACATGATATTTTAGACATTTTTAATGTTAAATTTGAAAAACCTATTGTCATATATGAAGATAATTCAGGAGCATTAAATATAGCGAAGTTTGGTAATTTTACAAAGAATTCAAAATACATAGAAGTGCATTACCATTTTGTGAATGAGTATTATTTACAGGGACTCATTGATATCGTTAAAGGAGATTCAAATGAAAATGTTGCAGATATATTCACAAAGTCGTTATGTAAAGAAAAATTCGTTAAAATTAGGAATATGTTAAACATCGCGATATGAATGTAAGGAGGTGTGTTGGAATTATGTAATACATTTATATCGGATATGAGAAAGTTCCAGAACATCGTTCTAGAATAAGTTATATCGAGTATGTTCGAGAAGTATCGATTGTGGTGACAGCTATGTTTGTGTATACATGCGTGAGTGATGAGGCGCAATAGTTAGTCTTCGTGTGTCTTTTGTAAAGTGAACATATGTATATTTTAATAAAGTATTTTATAAAGTAAAAGTGTGAACGTGATTCAAATTGGAGAAATCGGAACATTTCCGACATAGGGTATATCCTTCTGTTTGAATTCAATAGAGGGGTGACACCAGCAGAGGCAGACAGAAGCGTTTGCTCCCTTTATGCGGTTAATGGCATTGGATAGGAGACGGCAAGAAAATGGTTTTCTCGTTTTAAGGAGGATCGTTTTCACATTAGAGACGCCCACGTCCAGGAAGACATTTGGGTTTGATGGAGATCGTTTAAACGCGCTAATCCACAATGATCCACATCAGTGTGCTCGAGATCTGGCAAATGCTATCAACTTTGATCATTCCACCATCATGAAACATTTGCGTGCAATGGGGAACGTTCAAAACTCGGGTGTATGGTACATCATGTTGTGAGCTCATATCACAGTGATCAGTGGGTGACCATATGTGCATCTCTTATTGCTCATCATCAATTGGCTCGTGAACAACGCCGATCATTCCTATCCTGTATTGTTACTGGTGATAAGAAATGGTGCTTTTATGCTAATGTAAGGAGAAGAATGCAATGATTAAGCCCAAACAAAGCAGCAATTTTATTTTCAAATTGAAGGTGGAGGGAGATGGTCAGCTGCATCAGGACATAAGGCAGCAACGAGCGAAAATGTGTACCGGACCGCGATTCTAACCGGGGATCTCCTGTTTACCAGGCAAGTGCGTTAACCACTGCCCATACGGGACATAGTGCTATCACATCTGCTCAGACTATCTCGGCATGCCCCACGGCCGATTCACATTCTCGCCAAGCGCTGCCACCCATCTGCAGACCCTGTCCATTTCCTCCATATTTGCTCTTTTTGGAAAATTGGTGCCTAATTCGGACCCCCTTTTAAAATATTTAAATAGCTATGAAAATGAGTCACAGAGATGTGACAGCGAAATAAAACACAAAGTTAGAAGTATTGCTTTAATGAAACCAAGTACGTATTTTGAAGTAGAAGAAATTACAAAATGAAACAAAAATCGAACAATTTATGAATACATTGCAACTCCTTATACTCCATAGATGAATATATTAACAGAGATGGTTAAGTCAGCTTACGTATAAATATCTGCGAGATTTCAGTTTTGACAACACTTCGTCACAACAGTTAAGATTAGGTATTTTGCGTATGATAACTTTATTAATAGTGGATAACAGTGTTTCATTCTAACAGTGTATTAATTCTGTAAATATTAACTATCCCAGTTTATTGCATTGTATTAGCTTATTTTCCACTATCTCCTGACAAATGATCAGGGTAGTAAGTATTATATTCAAATGTTTTATGTGTTTATGTCATACTTTATGACATGTTCCAAACCCACGAGAATAATCTCATTTTATGGGTCAATGGAACGAAAACTGAATCTAGTCTAATCTAATCTAATTAAGCCCGAAAAACGAGGCCTCCATTGCAAGACAGTAATTGACACGCTCATCTTCAAGAGTGCTGCCTAAAACTGTACGTCTGCCCCTTTTAACATTAGCTGCTTCCTTTGGAGTGCAATATTTCATGTTAGATAATCTTATTAGCGTAGTTTATGGGACATTATACTGCTTACTTGCTTTTTCCAGCCCATCTTTTTACTTCTAATAGCATCTATAGACCCTTTCATTTTGGTTGGACTCCACCCAAAAAATGTTCAAATGTGTGTGAAATCTTATGGGACTTAACTGCTAAGGTCATCAGTCCCTAAGCTTACACACTACTTAACCTAAATTATCCTAAGGACAAACACACACGCCCATGCCCGAGGGAGGACTCGAACTTCCGCCGGGACCAGCCGCACAGTCGGACTCCACCCCTTCTGCTTTGTTTTCACCATTTTATTCCCTTGCATTCTGGAACAGAAATCCAAAAGAACACATTAAAAAATAAGGGGTCCGATTTGGGAACCAGAAGGGGGTTCGATTTGAGGCTGTTGTGTTTGTAAACTTATGGAAAAATGCTTCGAATTTATGCACCTACCCTATAGAAGTACGAAAGAAAGTTGTTCATTTTAAATGCTTCTACCAAAGTTAGAATGCCCACAAATACGATATGTGGCTATAAAATAACGGAACTTAATGCTGTCACAGAGTAAGTCCCCATGTGCCAAAGATAAACGACCAATAGCTGTGAAGCTTATGCCTTCTCTGTCGAATGCGGCATCCCTGGTGTCTGTAGCCAAATAAGTGCAAGCGAGGCCTTCGTATGTGTAAGAGCTGCTCTTTGTGTACTAACAGAGCAAGGAACTGTCTTGAAGCTTCATATGAAACTTGGAAAAACTGTGGGGAAGACTGTTTATCACATATCAGTTCCGGATCTACGATATTTCTGAACCGGGGCAAAAATTTATGGCCATCAAGCCTATTTTGAGGACACTGCAAATTAAAACTGTCCTGTGGTGCCTCTCCTCCTCGCAGTCGGTAGGTTTGACATCCTACCCCCCCCCCCCTTAAAAAAAACTAACAGTTAATACTGGGTGGGATTATTTGTAACAGAGAGAATAAGCACTCTTCAGAAAATTTGCACTCTTTATTGCCTATTAGCTAATAACACTCTCTTTTGTGTGGCATAAATTTAAATATAGGTACCATAGGTACCATAAAGATAGTTCAAATTTCTCCTATCTATGGGTCCCAGCATTTTGTTCTTCCTGATCTTGCTACAGATTTACACAGCGTGTTTTCCTTTCTGAGAAAGAATCTATTATCTCATCAAAGTTCATCAAACGTTTTGCTACATGACAAATCACAGTGTCGTTCTCTAATATTGAAAAAGCTGTTTGTACGAATAGTACCCAAGACCGGTGTTGTTTCTCGATCTGATTACGTCTATTTTGTCATTGTCTGCTAGATAAAACGAAATAGGCCTTCCCAATATTGCAGCAATTGTAACATACGCCAAATAAGCGAGACTGTTTTTGCAAAAATGGTCATTTACATAAATAACACGACAGAATTTAATTCACGAAGTACCAATATCAACTGCATATTAGGCCTACGACAAATACTAGTTTCACATTTCATTCATTTGCTCCTGCCTCTCAAGCATAAGATGGAAAAGTAGTAGTACGAAATTTTTACATAAATTTGGAATCGTCATATCGTCCCATATAAACTGTATGATATCCCCATTTCCTCTCCCTCCTCGTTGAAACAATCTTGTCATAACTAATTCTGTAACTATTCGTGCCAGTGTCAAAACTTGTTCTTCGGCTAACTTCGCAAAGCTTGCAGAGTCACAGGTTCAGTTATCCCGAGTTTATTCTCCCGATAGGCATTATTACGTGTCCGCACAGCGCGTTTTCTGCGCTATTCTGAGAATATAACTTAAGCAGCTGCTATCCAGGCACTGTACAACTGGCCCTCAGTAGTGTAGCGATCAGGCAAACATTTTCTGTGAGAATTTCATTTTCCTGGATGCACCGAGAAAATTAATATGTAATCTTCCATACCTGTTAGTCGTTTATTTCCACTCTGGTAGTCTGAATCTACGGATTTCGCTAATAATTATAATAACGCTGATCATTCGCACGTCCAATCAACCACTGCCGCCGTTGGATAAGCAGCTGCCAGCAGAAAGTCGTATACTCCTAGCTCACTTATTTCTTACATAGTTTAATTCTTAATTTCTTTGCGTGTTTTTGGTACTTGCATTGTTTAATTCATAAATTTCGGGCGTATTATAGTATTTGAGAGTTGTAGCATCGCGTTTTAGTACCTGAATAGTGTAAAATCGCATAGTCTTCTTCCGCCGCCGAGCAGTGTGTCAGCAGTGCGCAAGTAGCAGCATTACTGCATTTACTGGGCAATCTTGTATTTTAATAACCGTTTAAATTTTGTGTCGATTTGTTTGTGCTCTCTGTAGATTAGTTCAGACGTTCTTTGCACAACAGTTTTTAGCATGGATAGGGACTGCAACTGCTGTGTTCGGATGCAGGCTGAGTTGGCATCCCTTCGTTCCCAGCTTCAGGCAGTGTTGGCTTCGGTCACACAGCTTGAGGCTGTTGCCAATGGGCATCACTGTGGGGGTCCGGATGGGGGTTTGTCGGGGACGGCCAGCTCGTCCCACGCATCCCCCGATCGGACTACGACTGTGGCTGCCCGGGATACTGCCCAAATTGAGGCTGATTCCTCACATGTGGTAGAGTGGGAGGTCGTCTCGAGGTGTGGCAGGGGGCGAAAGACATTCCGGAGGGCTGACCGGAAGGCCTCTCCAGTTTGTCTGACGAACCGATTTCAGGCTCTGTCTCAGGCTGATACTGATCTTCGGCCGGACATGGGTGCTTGTCCTGTTCCAGAGGTTGCCCCTCAGTCTGCAAGATCCGGGCGGTCGCAGAGGGTGGGCTTACTGGTAGTTGGGAGCTCCAACGTCAGGCGCGTAATGAGGCCCCTTAGGGATATGGCAGCAAGAGAGGGGAAGAAAACCAATGTGCACTCCGTGTGCATACCGGGGGGAGTCATTCCAGATGTGGAAAGGGTCCTTCCGGATGCCATGAAGGGTACAGGGTGCACCCATCTGCAGGTGGTCGCTCATGTCGGCACCAATGATGTGTGTCGCTATGGATCGGAGGAAATCCTCTCTGGCTTCCGGCGGCTATCTGATTTGGTGAAGCCTGCCAGTCTCGCTAGCAGGATGAAAGCAGAGCTCACCATCTGCAGCATCGTCGACAGGACTGACTGCGGACCTTTGGTACAGAGCCGAGTGGAGGGTATGAATCAGAGGCTGAGACGGTTCTGCGACCGTGTGGGTTGCAGATTCCTCGGCTTGCGCCATAGGGTGGTGGGGTTTCGGGTTCCTCTGGATAGGTCAGGAGTCCACTACACGCAGCAAGCGGCTACACGGGTAGCAGGAGTTGTGGGGCGTGGACTGGGCGGTTTTTAGGTTAGATGGCCTCGGGCAAGTACAGAAAGGGCAACAGCCTCAAAGGGTGCGGGGCAAAGTCAGGACACGCGGGGACCAAGCAGCAATCGGTATTGTAATTGTAAACTGTCGAAGCTGCATTGGTAAAGTACCGGAACTTCAAGCGCTGATAGAAACCACCGAAGCTGAAATCGTTATAGCTACAGAAAGCTGGCTGAAGCCAGAGATAAATTCGGCCGAAATTTTTACAAAGGCACAGACGGTGTTTAGAAAGGATAGATTGCATGCAACCGGTGGTGGCGTGTTTGTCGCTGTTACTAGTAGTTTATCCTGTAGTGAAGTAGAAGTGGATAGTTCCTGTGAATTATTATGGATGGAGGTTACACTCAACAACCGAGCTAGGTTAATAATTGGCTCATTTTACCGACCTCCCGACTCAGCAGCATTAGTGGCAGAACAACTGAGAGAAAATTTGGAATACATTGCACATAAATTTTCTCAGCATGTTATAGTCTTAGGTGGAGATTTCAATTTATCAGATATAGACTGGGACACTCAGATGTTTAGGATGGGTGCTGGGACAGAGCATCGAGTGACATTATACTGAGTGCACTATCCAAAAATTACCTCGAGCAATTAAACAGAGAACCGACTCGTGGAGATAACATCTTGGACCTACTGATAACAAACAGACCCGAACTTTTCGACTCTGTATGTGCAGAACAGGGAATCAGTGATCATAAGGCCGTTGCAGCATCCCTGAATATGGAAGTTAATAGGAATATAAAAAAAGGGAGGAAGGTTTATCTGTTTAGCAAGAGAAATAGAAGGCAGATTTCAGACTACCTAACAGATCAAAACGAAAATTTCTGTTCCGACACTGACAATGTTGAGTGTTTATGGAAAAAGTTTAAGGCAATTGTAAAATGCGTTTTAGACAGGTACGTGCCGAGTAAAACTGTGAGGGACGGGAAAAACCCACCGTGGTACAACAACAAAGTTAGGAAACTACTGCGAAAGCAAAGAGAGCTTCACTCCAAGTTTAAACGCAGCCAAAACCTCTCAGACAAACAGAAGCTAAATGATGTCAAAGTTAGCGTAAGGAGGGCTATGCGTGAAGCGTTCAGTGAATTCGAAAGTAAAATTCTATGTACCGACTTGACAGAAAATCCTAGGAAGTTCTGGTCTTACGTTAAGTCAGTAAGTGGCTCGAAACAGCATATCCAGACACTCCGGGATGATGATGACATTGAAACAGAGGATGACATGCGTAAAGCTGAAATACTAAACACCTTTTTCCAAAGCTGTTTCACAGAGGAAGACCGCACTGCAGTTCCTTCTCTAAATCCTCGCACAAACGAAAAAATGGCTGACATCGAAATAAGTGTCCAAGGAATAGAAAAGCAACTGGAATCACTCAACAAAGGAAAGTCCACTGGACCTGACGGGATACCAATTCGATTCTACACAGAGTACGCGAAAGAACTTGCCCCCCTACTAACAGCCGTGTACCGCAAGTCTCTAGAGGAACGGAAGGTTCCAAACGATTGGAAAAGAGCACAGTAGTCCCAGTCTTCAAGAAGGGTCGTCGAGCAGATGCGCAAAACTATAGACCTATGACCTATATCTCTGACGTCGATTTGTTGTAGAATTTTAGAACATGTTTTTTGCTCGAGTATCATGTGGTTTTTGGAAACCCAGAATCTACTCTGTAGGAACCAACATGGATTCCGGAAACAGCGATCGTGTGAGACCCAACTCGTTTTATTTGTTCATGAGACCCAGAAAATATTAGATACAGGCTCCCAGGTAGATGCTATTTTCCTTGACTTCCGGAAGGCGTTCGATACAGTTCCGCACTGTCGCTTGATAAACAAAGTAAGAGTCTACGGAATATCAGACCAGCTGTGTGGCTGGATTGAAGAGTTTTTAGCAAACAGAACACAGCATGTTGTTCTCAATGGAGAGACGTCTACAGACGTTAAAGTAACCTCTGGCGTGCCACAGGGGAATGTTATGGGATCATTGCTTTTCACTATATATATAAATGACCTAGCAAATAGTGTCGGAAGTTCCATGCGGCTTTTCGCGGATGATGCTGTAGTATACAGAGAAGTTGCAGCATTAGAAAATTGTAGCGAAATGCAGGAAGATCTGCAGCGGATAGGCACTTGGTGCAGGGAGTGGCAACTGACCCTTAACATAGACAAATGTAATGTATTGCGAATACATAGAAAGAAGGATCCTTTATTGTATGATTATATGATAGCGGAACATACACTGGTAGCAGTTACTTCTGTAAAATATCTGGGAGTATGCGTGCGGAACGATTTGGAGTGGAATTATCATATATAATTAATTGTTGGGAAGGCGGGTACCAGGTTGAGATTCATTGGGAGAGTCCTTAGAAAATGTAGTCAATCAACAAAGGAGGTGGCTTACAAAACACTCGTTCGACCTATACTTGAGTATTGCTCATCAGTGTGGGATCCGTACCAGATCGGGTTGACGGAGGAGATAGAGAAGATCCAAAGAAGAGCGGCGCGTTTCGTCACAGGGTTATTTGGTAACCGTGATAGCGTTACGGAGATGTTTAACAAACTCAAGTGGCGGACTCTGCAAGAGAGGCGCTCTGCATCGCGGTGTAGCTTGCTCGCCAGGTTTCGAGAGAGTGCGCTTCTGGATGAGGTATCGAATATATTGCTTCCCCCTACTTATACCTCCCGAGGAGATCACGAATGTAAAATTAGAGAGATTCGAGCGCGCACGGAGGCTTTCAGACAGTCGTTCTTCCCGCGAACCATACGCGACTGGAACAGAAAAGGGAGGTAATGACAGTGGCACGTTAAGTGCCCTCCGCCACACACCGTTGGGTGTCTTGCGGAGTATAAATGTAGATGTAGATGTAGATGTAGAAACAAACGGGCGACTGGCGTTTACACGTTCGGATTTATTCGGCTCAGTTCGTATAGCCCCTTCCATTTTTGTCGGCGGAAAAGTTTCTTATTTCTAGATGCGACAGGCATCCCCTTGGCACAGACATCACGTACGCTATGCACGCATTCAAAAGTCAACTTATGTCGAAAATCGTTCGGAAAACAACTTAGAATGTGTTCAAAAAAAGTTTAAAAATCAACAGCGATGCGTTTCAAAGTCGTATAAATACTCGATAGACCAGCGTGCGCTGGATGGAAGGCGCTTTGAGAAACAAGATTTTTTTGCTCCAAGAATATGAATTTAACACCTCCTGAAAGTGCCATCCAGGGCAGATACCCCGGTCCCTCCCCCCGTCCCCCCTAGATCAGGGCTTGTCACATATGGAAATCACTGAAGATGAGTCACGCCCGCGATATCAAAAACGGTTGGAAAGATTGAAAAGTAGCTAATCTGATTCGATCTGAGGATCGATTGAGTATTCGCTCGATTCTTGATACTATATGAATTGACAAGAATGTGTAAGGCAAATTTTACACACCTAGTTAGACATGAGAAAAACTGTGTGCGAAACTGGTACAAAAAATCCTTAAGACTGAATTAATAAAAGCTTGTGAAAGTGTTTGTACTGACAATTTGAATAGCACTAAAATGATCCTAATTTCTTAGAAAAAGTGGCAACATGTGACTAATCTTGATTTTTCACTTGTGTCCAGAAACTAAGCGCCAGTCCATGCAATGCAAGGGTTCAACTTCACAGAGAGCGAAAATAACTCGAATGAGAAAATCAAGATTAAAACCGATGGTGACTGTTTTCTTCGATATTCGTTGAATAGTATATCTTCCCTGAGTTCCTGCGAGACTATAAATCAATGTTACTACCTTTAAGTCCTTGCTCAGCTCCCTGAGAAAACAAAGAAACGACCCGAAATTGGAAGACAACTTCTGCATTAAGACAAAGCACCGGGTCTAATACCGCATTTTCTTTTCAAACGAAGTACAGCATTCCACTGCTAGACCACCCACCTGACCTTGCACCATGTGCCTTTTATCTGTTTCCAGGATTAAATCTGCATTAAATGGACCGGATTTCAGTCCGTTGAAGCAGTGAAAGAAAAAGCGGCACGCATAATCAAGAATCCCACAGAGGAAGACTTCCAGCACTGTTCCTGTAAATGGAAAATTCGCACGGATTGTTGTAGTGATACAAATGAATATAAGGGTATTGATGGTGCCAATAATTAAGTTTTACAGCAATAGTCGTGTTATTTTATAGCCACACCTCATATATGGCGAGCCGGCGGACAGGAGAACTAAAGACCATTACAGATTACTCAATTTTAAGCAGTCTTCCTCAATTAGAGTGAACGATTTAGTAGTTTACTGGAAAGCAGGATGTCAAACGGAGCCGTTTCAACTTCGAGCATATAGCTTCTTCCTTCACAGGCACACCAGTAATAGCAATAAGCTAGGAATCGTCAATTTCCTAGATAGTAGGAACCTTGAGTATGGAACAATTAGTGAGAAAATTTCAGCTAGGAATTGAGAGAATGATATGGGTGACTTGACACAAACATTGACGAAACTCTAACGAAGAAACTTGCTGAAGCTGAAACAGGTCAAAAAAAGGACTGTACAGTGCCAAGGAAAAGGTAGGAAGTAAATCCACAAAACCTCTGAAATCTCCGTGAACTGTAAGAAAAAGATCTAAGAAGAAAAGTACCTTATCTCTCATCGTTGTGGACGAATAGCAAACCACCTTTTGAAATCATTAAAAGAGAATGGGGAAGAAAACAGAAGAAAAACTATGCAGCAACTAATGTGAAGCCAAAAAAATGATCGAACAATGACAGACACAGGAGCATATTTCCAAAAAAAGGTTAGCCCTGGAGACATTTCAATACGTCGACGGCAGCTAACCTTCAGGTAAAAGGAGTGTTAACAATAATGCTCAAAGACTGCATGAGAGAAGTGAAATGACAGGGCCTGAGCATGCCTATATTTCAAAAAAAGAGGGAGAGATTGTAATAATTACATTGAGAGGTACAACTAACATATGGAAAATGCTACTTCTGTAGTCGGAATCTGGCAAGGTACTGGAAACAAGACGACCACATTAGTAGTGTGACAAAGTTCGTTTCACCCCAGTCTGCATTGTTGCCAAATTTATTCAAGATGGTGGCAGTAATTATGGCAAAATTTGCAATGATGTCCTGTTGGGAAGTTCCAATTTTGGCGGCAAAATATGTCACTTGCGCTACCTCCACTAAACTGAGTCATCCGACCGCCATCTATTCCTAGGAATTGGTGGGAAAGGGACTCAGCCTGTACTGGGCTGCTGGATAGGATGGCCTTAAGTATTTTGTATGCAGTGTTTAAATAAATAATTTGAGGCAGTTGCTCCATCCAGGGTGTCCACCATGAGGTCAAGAGTCCAACTGACCCAGTACTCAGTACTGCCAACAGAGGGTGCTGTCGTCTCTTCCATGACGTAATCCAAGATGGCGGTCTGGAGGGGAAAATGGTGGGAAAAGCACTCAGTCTGTGCTGGGCTGCTGGAGTGAGGAAGGCATGTACTTTATTTAATTTGGAACAATTTATTTAGGAACTGATTTCACATAGTTCATTTATTACACTGATACAAAACTCTTTCCCTGATGTGCTTGGGCCACCCTACATAGCCTGCAGACCTGAAGACTACTCGTAAATTATCAAAATAATGCAGTACACTGACGTACAGACACGCAAACAACTCGTTAATTGTCAATAAATAATGCATGTCAAAGGCTCTGCAAACACATTCAACGCTTAAACAGCCGAAAATAATGCAGTGCACAAACACTCACTGCATGTAAAAAACACTTTCGAACTATAGTCAACAGCTACATTTCAGAGGCCCCAATGCACGCATGCGCCGACGCCGCTATCCTCTAGATGGCTGAATAGCGAACTATTACTTAGTATGTGTTGGACAGCACTCGTTATCTTGACGAAATTTGAGAAGATTAAATATGGATGTGCCTTTTCGCTGGACCATTATTCCCGCCCATGTAAATTGTCTGGTTGACTGCTTCTGCACATTTCCTGTCTTTATTTAGTTGAGGGAACATAGATTGTGGTGTGCGCATCTATCAGGTGACAGACAGATGGAAGTCACGTTTGCTGGTTCTCTAGACACGAGAAACACCTTAGCTGAGTTTTTAAATTATAAGTGTGATTTGCAATCTGTTACATCATCGACATCGGTATTCGTGAATGGAAATATCAATTACTTCTTTTTGAGAGTTCTCAAGTAAAGGGATTCACAGACGGAATAAGTTTCTATTTACTCAGTGGTTTACAGCACACTCCACTTCGCTAAAGTTTCAGATTTCTAGAGAAATAATTTCCAGTCTATATCTTCGGAATTATACTGTGTGAGCGATATTGCTGTGTTCTTGGTATCGAGATGTATCGCATAAATGGTATAATATTCTGGCAAACCATGTGAAAATACATGTGTTCTTGTAATCCCAGAGTCTGGAGAGGGGTGTAGAAAGCAAGCAAGCATGTCGGGGCCAAAAAAAGTAATGCCTTTGAGCCAAGGTGAAAAGAGCCCTTCTTTGTACAGCAGTTCTGAGATTGACTTCGGTCCACTGAGTGCACTCTGGTCACGCATCGGGAGTGGATGACTTGTGACTGTTGACTTCAGTGGATGATCGTTAGACTTCACCGGAAATATCTAGTGCTGTGAGGAGTATACCTGCGGCGCATGTGCTTATATTGCCTGTCTTCACAGTATATTTAAAAGTATCTGGCAGTCAATAACTATATGAATGATGCAAAACGGACAGTTTTGTATGGTGCAGGATATTAATTGTATGTTTACTACATCGACACAGTACACGGTGATATATTGTCGGGTTGGAGATCGGTTTCTCGCTCTAATATTCAGGATTCCATCCTCAGTGGCAAAGCAGAGTAACTGAGTAAGACTCTTTCTGTATTTGACAATCTGTAGGCCACTTTGCAGGATTTAACTGTCAGTGCAATATGGTGATCTCTACAAAATACACTCCTGGAAATGGAAAAAAGAACACATTGACACCGGTGTGTCAGACCCACCATACTTGCTCCGGACACTGCGAGAAGGCTGTACAAGCAATGATCACACACACGGCACAGCGGACACACCAGGAACCGCGGTGCTGGCCGTCGAATGGCGCTAGCTGCGCAGCATTTGTGCACCGCCGCCGTCAGTGTCAGCCAGTTTGCCGTGGCATACGGAGCTCCATCGCAGTCTTTAACACTGGTAGCATGCCGCGACAGCGTGGACGTGAACCGTATGTGCAGTTGACGGACTTTGAGCGAGGGCGTATAGTGGGCATGCGGGAGGCCGGGTGGACGTACCGCCGAATTGCTCAACACGTGGGGCGTGAGGTCTCCACAGTACATCGATGTTGTCGCCAGTGGTCGGCGGAAGGTGCACGTGCCCGTCGACCTGGGACCGGACCGCAGCGACGCACGGATGCACGCCAAGACCGTAGGATCCTACGCAGTGCCGTAGGGGACCGCACCGCCACTTCCCAGCAAATTAGGGACACTGTTGCTCCTGGGGTATCGGCGAGGACCATTCGTAACCGTCTCCATGAAGCTGGGCTACGGTCCCGCACACCGTTAGGCCATCTTCCGCTCATGCCCCAACATCGTGCAGCCCGCCTCCAGTGGTGTCGCGACAGGCGTGAATGGAGGGACGAATGGAGACGTGTCGTCTTCAGCGATGAGAGTCGCTTCTGCCTTGGTGCCAATGATGGTCGTATGCGTGTTTGGCGCCGTGCAGGTGAGCGCCACAATCAGGACTGCATATGACCGAGGCACACAGGGCCAACACACGGCATCATGGTGCGGGGAGCGATCTCCTACACTGGCCGTACACCACTGGTGATCGTCGAGGGGACACTGAATAGTGCACGGTACAT
Organism: Schistocerca piceifrons; assembly: GCF_021461385.2. Lineage (NCBI taxonomy): Eukaryota > Metazoa > Arthropoda > Insecta > Orthoptera > Acrididae > Schistocerca > Schistocerca piceifrons. Next base: position 797,018,374 of record NC_060139.1, on the reverse strand, counting down.
CCAAACCGTCATCGAACCCATCGTTCTACCATTCCTAGACCGGCAAGGGAACTTGCTGTTCCAACAGGACAATGCACGTCCGCATGTATCCCGTGCCACCCAGCGTGCTCTAGAAGGTGTAAGTCAACTACCCTGGCCAGCAAGATCTCCGGATCTGTCCCCCATTGAGCATATTTGGGACTGGATGAAGCGTCGTCTCACGCGGTCTGCACGTCCAGCACGAACGCTGGTCCAACTGAGGCGCCAGGTGGAAATGGCATGGCAAGCCGTTCCACAGGACTACATCCAGCATCTCTACGATCGTCTCCATGGGAGAATAGCAGCCTGCATTGCTGCGAAAGGTGGATATACACTGTACTAGTGCCGACATTGTGCATGCTCTGTTGCCTGTGTCTATGTGCCTGTGGTTCTGTCAGTGTGATCATGTGATGTATCTGACCCCAGGAATGTGTCAATAAAGTTTCCCCTTCCTGGGACAATGAATTCACGGTGTTCTTATTTCAATTTCCAGGAGTGTAGTTTTGCCGCTGAATGTCTCGCCTGCAGAAAGAAAGAAAAAGGCAGACAGTGCTTTCATCAGTAATTTGGCGGCTAAATTCAGTAAGAGCCGATCAGAATGTTCCATTCATATGCAAGACATCCTTTGTGCTGGGACATAGGAGCCTGTACATAGCTGTGAGAA